>NW_012148463.1:385755-395888 GCF_000956105.1 Propithecus coquereli
CACACTGTCCCACATAAATATGTACAACTATTATTTGTCAATTAAAAATAATAGTAACACCAAAAGAATATCTAGAAATTATTTTGGCCTGATTTTATCTCTCTTAAAGCATATATGTTGAATTTCAAATGTGAATATGCAGTAATATCAAGGAGAAATTATTTTTGTTTCATTATTGCTAACATAATTCCTGATTGATCCCTTCCTCATTGCTATACTTATCTATATAAATAAATGTCAAATAGTCAAAACCTTAAATAAAATTTATAGAAAAGGGAAAAAAAAAGAAATGAAATGTATCTTCTGAGGCTAGATCATAAAGGACATTGTGGCTTCCACCTTCTCTCTTGGATTATTCACTCTGGGGACAGCCAGCTGCCATGTTTGGAGGATACTCAAGCAAACCTGTGGGGATTTCTACATGCCTAGCCCCGGAGGACTCTTGTCAACAGCAAACACAAACTTGCCAACCATGAGAGTGAGCCATTGAGGAAGTGGAAACTCCAGCTCCACTCAAGCCTTGTGATGACTGCAGCTCCCACTGACACCTTGACTGCAACCTCATGAGGGGGACCCCAAGCCACAACTACTCAGTTGAGCTTCTCCCTCATGTCTGATGCACAGAAACTATGAGAGAGAACAAGTATTTGTTGTTGCTTTAAGTCTCTAAGTTCCAGGGTGAATTGTCATGCAGTGATAAATAACTAACATACTTGTTCTGATATGAGGAGGGGAGAAAGCATAGATGCACTGGCAGATGGAAGTTAAGAGGCAGGAGAAGGACCCAGAAGGCAGAGGCTGAGGAGTACCAAAATGCAACCTTACAGTGTTTCTTGACCTCACAATGCACAATCCTGGAGGCCATTTTTTGGAAGTGAAGTAGCAGAATTGAATGTGCCAAGCACTTTGAAGTACCTAGAGAGCCTGCGGAGAATGGCAGTAGGTAACCAGGAGGTCATGCATCTCCTCTTTATCATCTTGGCCATTAACTAGAGTGAAGCTCTTTGTGGAAAACATGCAAATTTCTGAAAACGGAGTTGAACTTCCTCCATCTCTCTTTAACTGGAAATATAATTGCAACTCCTTGCATATTGTGATGATTTTTTTTAATCTTGTCACGCTTTGTTGGCTCACTGCTTTTCATCTTAATGTTTATTAAAACAGCTCGAGTTTTCTTTGATGCTGAAAGCCCAAGTATGTGATGGGAGGCCATTGCCAAATTACAATGCATTTTTACTTGATACTGAGGTTTTTAACTTTTTTTTTTTTTTTTTTAACTTGGGAGTTGGGACATGAAAGTGTAAGAAAGGAAAAAAAAAAAAAAGGGGAGGAAAGAGTGACTGGCCAGTGAGGACCCTCTCCTAGGCTCAGGAACCTGGAAGTTATTTTCAAAGCACCATGACAAACATCTTGTATGGTAGTCTGTGAGACTCAGTCTCTATACCCCTGACTAGTGGCAGGGAGCATGAGCCATGATCTGTGCACCGTAGATGAACATATATGATATGTATTCCTACTAGAGTGATTGAGGAATTAACACAGGTACTGCGTTGGTCAGGGTTCTCCAGAAATATGGAAGCAATAGGATATATGTAGATATATAAGCGGAGATTTATTATGAGAATTGGCTCACAATTACGGAGGCTAAGAAGTCCCATGATAGGCTCAAGAACTAGGGAGGGGGGGACTCCCAAGGACTGGGGACAGTTGTAAACTAGGACCTCTGATGTCCAAGAAGAAGACATTAAGGAGAGAGAGAGAGAGAAAAAAAATTTGATTTTCTTCCACCTGTTAGTTGTATTTGAACACTCAAAAGATTAGATGCTGCTCTAATGCCTGTACACATCGGTGAGAGTGGATCTCCTTTATTCAGTCTGCTAATACAAATGCTAATCTCCAAAAACTGTCACAGACACAACCAGAAATAATGTTTTACTAGCTATCTGGGCATCTCTTAATTCAGTCAAGCTGACATATATAATTGATCATCACAAATCCACCCCTGTCAACTTGGCACCCATACATATCTTCTTACATCACACTCAATCTCCAAATAAAGACAATAAAATGTCATAATTCCACCTAACGTGATACAACTGTCCTCCATACAACTGAAAACACATTAATTCCTTTCCCAAAAGAGAAGGTAAAGTCCTTGAGTAACGTTTATTCTTCTCCTGATATCCCATAAGCTAAATACTATAATGTAAATGAACAATACTTAAATATTGATATAAAGTGAAAATATCTTATGTTACATGATAATGGGATAAGAGAAGAAAGGAAATGAAGATATTTGCTCAATAAATGTGCCTATATACACATGTGAATTCATAACAAATAAGGAAGAAACACTCATGACAATGGCAGTCCTCATTTCTATAACTGGCATTTACAACTACCTTCTCATACTACCCATTTGTATTCGGTTTGCTTTCAGGAAGCACCTCAGCTGATCATGGGTCTTTACTTGGGGCATTGACCTAAACCTTTATTCCTGAAGAGTCTGGGACATTTCTAGTTCTGCCTGGATTGGTTTGTTTTAATTTTCAATGGACCTTAATCACAGGGGATGGCAGTACTATAGTCCAGACAAACTCTTCCTCACCTCCATTGTGAAGCAGCAGTCCAATTTCATTTTGGTGTTCTGGATCAATCACCCCAGCCAACACTATCACTCCCTTCCTGGCCTGTTGAGTCACAGGCACATTTAAACCTTTGGAATGGTGAGTGAGATTATTCTAATTTGATCGAACTGACTGTGCAAGAAAGCAGAGACTGGTGCTCCAGTCTTTCTAAAAAGGGGTAATATTGCCTGGAGTTTACTCTACAATCAGTGTGATGACGCCCCAGCAGAAACACTTCCTGGGTAGTTTCCAACAATGTCCTATATGGGGGGATTGTAGCTGTAAATGTATTAATAGTTGTTTCCTATGGCTGCTATAACAAATCACCACAAACTTGGTCGCATAAGGCAACAGATATTTATTTTTTCACAGTTTAGGTGTTCAGAAGTCCAAAATCAGTCTCATTGGGCCCAAATGAAAGTGTGAGCAGGACCACACTCCCTCTGAAGGCTCCAGGGAAAATCTGTTCTTTGCTTTTCCAGCTTCCAGTGGCAACCCATGTTCCTTGGCCATATCACTCCAATATCTGTGTCCCTGCTAACATTACCTTCTCTTTTATCTGTTTGTCTGTGTCTAACATTCCTTTGCTTTCCTCTTATAAAAATATATATATAGCACGTAGGGTAACACCAGATAATCTAGGATAATCTTCCTATCTCGAGAGCATTACAAACTTGCAAATCTCCCTGTCTCAAGATCCTTAACTTAATCATCTCTACGAAGACCCCTTTTCCAAATAAGGTAACATTTACAGATTCCAGGGATTAGGAGCTGATAGCTTTGGGCCATTAGTCCACCTATTATAAGAAGGTTCATATCATTTCATCCCAGAGCCTGAGCCTTGCTCTATACCATATCTATATTTTCCTCATTGGTGCTATAGTCTAGTTGTTAGTGTGTAATAGAAAGGAAAATGGTCCCCATCTTCTTTAAAAAACTAGAGGATGCACACATTAGATGGAAGAATTGTAGTAAGGAAAGAGGGAGAATGGCAAAACAAGTTTTTTCTGAAATATACCACCTCCTCATTCTGTGCTGTCAGTTGTAGAATTCTGCTCTATTGAATGTCTTCCTTTGAAAGCGTCTCTAAGTTTTTACTTTGAAATATAGATTTGATTACCCATTCAGAAATTGCCATCTCACATGTTCAATCAAGACCTTGTCTGTCAGTCTGTCACTGTTGCTCACTACAAAGTTTTATGAACCCTGGAGTGAATTTACTGCTCTACTCCTGCTGTAAGCTCCCTGATATGGTTGTGTACCTGCGATGAGAACCACTTGATGTATGGCTGGAGGGTAATAGACTTCTCTCACCCAGACTGATAAGTCATTACAGGCACTCCCATCCAATAAATCTGAGCTGGGGCCCCAGCCTGCACTTAGTGTGGGGGAGAGGGGAGTGGGAGTGAAGGAGGATGGATTCTTTTCTAAAACGCTATTCAGGCTTGTAGATGGTACTCGGTCACAGATGGGAACATCGGCCGGGGTGGGGCGATGGTTGTTGAAGTGATGGCACCCTCGGTGACAGAGGTGGTACTACATGTGATCTCTGCTGCAGGTATGACATAGAGGAATTCGTGGCTTTGGAGAAAACTTGCAAATAAAAATAGTGAAGTTGAGCTCCTGCAAAGTTATTGGGGCAGGGGGCAGTGGGGGAGAGAGAGAGGGAGAGGGAAAAAGGAACTAAGACTAAGATTAAGGAGTGTAAGAGTTCCAGCCAAATGCTCTGGCAAGGGAATCTTGCACATTGGCAGATTTTGACCCTTTTCAGAGTCATGCAATGCTTCCTAAACTGCAGTCTATAGATAGACACTGAGGGCTCCTCAATTCTCAATTAGAGAAACTCCGGTTTTAAAAATAGTGTCAAACCTTAGCCTGATATCTCAATGTCTCCGGAATCTAGCTCCATCTGCCCCTCTTAGCCTACTTTTCTCTCCTCCACTGTTTTTCCAGTCAAATTGGGCTGCTCAGAATTTCATAAGACTTCTCATATTTTGTACTTTGTACAGATCACATCCCTCCTCTAAAATCTGCCCCTACCCTTTCTCCTCCTTTCTCTCTCCCACCCCCAACATGTCCCTTGTCAGGAGCCCAAAGCCCAGCTTCGGTTCCACCAGGTCCATGGTGCTCACACTTCCTCAGGATTTCTGTAGCATTTAAACTTGAAAAAGTGCCTTCCTGGGGATCCTGCTGCTCTGAATTGCTTATATTTTTTATTTGTTTTATCTTCTTGAGAAGAATGTGTATCTTTAAGATTTTTGTGCCTCTTTCTCCTATCACATACCTCTCAAAAACTACATCCTTACTGTAAATAAATAAAGAGTACCCTCATTTTCCTCTTTGGAGGTTGGCAAACCCAGCCACTAAGATGAGGAGGTGGGGAGCTTGCCCTTCCTCCATCCACATTCCAGCACCCTCCCAGGCACGATGCTGGTCCCACCTCTTCCAGCTAAAACTGCCTGATACATGTGATCAATGAATTAGTGTGAGCAATGCAGAAAGGGAGGGTGGAGCAGAGAAGAGAGGGTGAAGAGAGGGGATGTATAAGAACATAAGAACAGGAAAGGGCCAGTGAACAAATTGTGGTTGGTGGCATAGCAGAAAAAGACTTTCAAGAACAACAGTGCCCGAAGTTCCACTGGATATTATTGTTCACACTGTTGCAAGCAAAACACCATCCAACTCAGCATCAAACGTTCAGTTAAATCTATTTCACACGTGTGATGTATGTGTCTATATATTTTTTTTTTTTTACGGAAATTACGAAAAGAGACTGATCTTCATATTTGAATCAATTCAAGTGAAGCAATTGTTATGAGTAGAAACCAGAGGCTTCCTACAAAGGTAAAAATGAAATCATCAGCACCGAAAATATTTGGAGAAGTGTGGGTTCGGGGCATGAAGTTGCAGCCAATCTTGTCTAGATCTCAAGGGAAGGGGAGACCCCAGGTGACATCGTATGGAGTTCAAGGGATTTAGGGGCTAATCAGAGAAAAAGGTATGACCACAAGGTGGCAGTAGCACTCACAAGCTGTATTGGGCACTTTGACAAGTTTGTGTGTGGGGGAACTCCTTAAAAGCAGGAGTCTGCCCAGAGGGTAAGTGTGGGGGTGGGGAGGGTCCCACCTCAGTAGGGGAGGAGAGCAAGGGAACGCCTTAGGAGGCATAGATAAAAGATTATGTATCTAGGTGATGTCACATAGCACAGCAGGGAATCTCTGGGTCAGAGAGCTCAGAAGGGCACCAGCTGGTTGGGGGTATTTATGGCCCAGGGCTTAGATTCCTGGGGTATGCAAAGCAAGCAGACTCTAAATTGCTAAGCATCTACTTATTTGGGCTCTGTTTAAAACAACTGGATATGTAAAAATTTGAGTTTGGTGCTAGAACACTTGCACTGATGGGTCTCAGCCTGCAGTGAAGAAACACACAACCTGAGGGCCAATGCACAGAGGCGATGTTTGGTTGGTTTATAAAACGGACGTCACACACACACACACGCACACATTCATTCTTACAGGATTTGGGTCATACCATATATATTGTTTCCTAACTTTTGCGATAATGTTGTAAATATTTTTCAATGTCTTTAAAAATTCTATTAATAGAATATTATTTTTACTGGCTGCTTATTGTTTCATCATGAGTCTTTCTCATGGTTAACCAATGTTCTATTTGTAATGTTTCCCCACAGATAATGTTTCTACTTTACTTACAGGTATGTAGTGATGGAGCTCAGGGCTTTTTGGCTCCAAATCTGATTTTGATTCTTGGCTCTGGTAAACCAATTGTTCGGCTGGGGAATCATCAAATGATTTTTGAAAATAATGTTAGGAAGAAGAGATTTCACTCAGATTCTAAAATATTTATTTACACAGGATCAAATATTTATTTGACAGGATCTTGCTCTGTCACTTAGGCTGGAGTGCACAGTGGTGTCATCATAGCTCATTTATAGCATTGAACTCGTGGGCTCATGTAATCCTCCTGTCTCAGCCTCCTGAGTAACTAAGACTACAGGTATGTCCCACCACACTCAGTTAATATTTTTAAAAAATATTTTGGGAAATTTGGGATCTCATTATGTTGCCTAGTCTGGTCTTGAACGTCTGGCCTCAAGGGATCCTCCCACCTCGACCTCCCAAAGTGCTGGCATTAAAACTGTGAGCCACTGCACCTGGCCTATGTGTTTATTTATTTGGTATTTATTTACTGAATAATATGATGTATGGCCTAAGCTCGCAAATAGGTTTTAGTTAAAAAACAACTGTGTTCATCGAGTAAGTACATTAAGCAAAGAATACTCCATCCTAGTGGGTCCCTGAAGAATCACAGCTTTGAGTTAAAGAACAGACCGCATCTGGCTACATCTGCAGCAAATCACCATGACACAAGACATTCAAAGAAATAGTAGTTGTATTAGGAATGGCATTTCCCCATCTTGAAAGATGTAAGTAAAAAACGCTATTTAACATCTTGAAATCTGTTTGCAAAGAAAGTGGATGAGCTGGAGAAGGTGGCAGAATGACAATGTGACTCCCACTTTCCTCCTTGTGTGTCTGTGTGCATGTGAGGGGTGGGACAGGGGGCCTGTGAATGGCAAAATGTGCTGCAAGAACAAAACCTGATCAAACAAACTGACTCCTGTTCTCTGGATGCAATTGGAGTTTTAAGTAGATATTCCCAGGGCTCTTCCTCCTCTATGACCCTTTGTGTGTGAAATACTGCTTACACCTAAAGGAAAGGAGAAAGGAAACAAGATGAAGTTTGAATAGTCTAATGCAGACAATTTACAAGACACATATTTCTACATAATTTAATGGAATCCCCCTCCCCTCAAAATCTTGCAAATTGTGTGTCTCCAATCTTCGGATTAGGTTACTAAACCTGTACAAGTATTTTAATGACTTCCTTAAGATCCTGGCTGAACCATACTTGAACCTAGAACTGAAACTCTTCAAAATCTGTGCTATTTCTAAAAAAGTATACAGACAGTTTGACATTCAGGGAAGTCCATTAAAACCACCAAGTAGGTGAACAATACTTGCCCTGGATGCATTTCCAACAGCCCTGTCCTTACACCTTCCTTTTTGATTTATTTTTTTCCTTCTTTGGTGTTTGCACTTCCACCCCCTATCTGATGCATGGCCCCTTCATTCTGCACTTTGGCTGTCCTAGGAAGTCAGTAAGATAGCTATATGAACATACTTCAGTTTTTCTCCATTGTCCATGTCAAAACACCTGTATCCTTTATTCCCAACTTACCCATCTGTGCCATCCAAGATGTTAACTAATGTAATGTCAATAATGACATATGGCTAGATGTTACTTATTGACAATGGCATCGTACAGCTTACACCAAAGAAGTAATTTCTACTGGTAGCTCTCATTACTTTGCAGGTTGATAGATTGGGATGGCTTTTGACATGTATACTATCTCAACGCAGAGCCCAGTGGCCTACAGAAAAATTTTTGGTGTAAGTGTTACCTGAATTCTAATATGGCCTTTACAATTTAGTAGCCATTTTACTTTTGGAAATTCAGTTCACCGTTTGTGTCTCATTATCCTCCTTTGCAAAATGAGGGTGATAATAGTGTCTACCTCCTAGGGTTGTATAACAATTAAATGACACACTATATATAGCTTGTTTAACAATGTACATAGCACATAGCCCTCAAAAATACTGCTATGAAATAATATTTATCAATTAATTATTATCTGCTGAATCAACCTGTACATTTGGCCACCATTCTGACATACTTGATTGACTGTGAAGGGCTTACTCATCACCAATTACAGGGATGTGTATTGCATGGCTAGAGACACAACTGGGATAGCAACTCTAGGTAGTTTAAGGACTTTTCTTTCTAGTAGCTTGTGATCTGCTTTGGGACAATAATAAATAGATACAACATTTTTTTTTTCTGTTTTCTTACTATGTCTGGCTCTCTAATAGAAAATCTTCAAGATGTTCTTTAGAAGATCTTTAATGCCACAAAGTATATTAATATTCCCTACCTCCCCAAAAAAGGAATCGGCAAGTATTTATTGAGGGCCTCTTCAGTGCTCAATCTTCTGCTGAGTCCAGGGAATGGAGGTGATCTTCCAGGAAAGCGTGGGCTTCATGCTCATCAAATTACCCACGGACCTTTCAGCCTTAAACTGCATTCTACTTCTCATCCATTTTTTTTTTTTTTCTTTTTTCTTGATGATGTTCCCTGTAGAGTCATTCTCTTTGTAGAGAAAGTAGAGTCTTACTTTGACCCTCTCTTTCATTACTTCTGACTCAGGTTCTGTTCATAATGGCATCTTGCTAAGTAATAACAAAGCCTTACAACCAACTAAACATTCTCTTCCTAAGGCAAGTATACAGCCCCTCTAGGTTCCAAAACTCACAACAAGGAAACAGAGAGTTAGTAAAAAGACAAATAAAGATAAATAAGGGATGCTTTAAAAAGTTAGAGACCTACTAAAATGACTAAATTTAAAAATCTTGGTAATACCAAGTGCTAGAGAGGATATGGAGAACTGTAACTCTCATATATTTTTGGTAGGCATGTAAAATAGTATACCCTCCTTAGAAAACAATTCACCAGTTTTTTTTGTTAAACATACATTTAACGTAGTACTCAACGATTAATTACACTTCCAGGAATTCACTCCAGTAAAATGAAAACTATTATCTATAGAAAGACTGATAAACTAAATTTCATAGTACCTTTATTTGCAATTGCTCCAAACAAGAAAAACCTCATATGTCTAGCAACAAGTATGAATGGATAAATAAATTATAATATATTCATCAGATGGACTGTTACTCAACAATTTTTAAATTACTGATACACACGATTAAACAAATGAATCTCAACATTTTGCTGAGCTAAACAAGCCAGCCTCAAAAGAATATGTACTATATGATTCTATTTATATGTGTGTGTATATGTATGGATATATTTATTTATTCCAAAATAATCAATATTGAGAGAAGGTGGATTAGTGATTGCCAGGCAGCCAAGAGTGAGAGGAACATTACTGAGATAGGGCACAAGGGATCTTTTTGGGATGACGGAAACAGTCTATATGCTGGTTGCAGTGGTCACTATGAAGGCATGTAAACTTTTCAAAACTAGTTGAAAGATAGTTTCCTTGGCAGTGCAGAAGCTTTTTAATTTGATCAGATCCCACTTATTTATTTTTGTTGCTGTGGTGATTGCTTTGGGGTTCTTCTTCAAGAATTCCTTGCCTAGGCCGATGTCTGAAAGGGTCTTCCCAACATCTTCTTTTAGAATTCTTAAGGTTTCATGCCTTAAGTTTAAGTCTATTATCCATCTTGAATTGATTTTTGTGAGAGGTGAGAGGTGGGAATCCAGTTTCATTCTTCTGCATGTAGCTATTCAGTTTTCCCAGCACCATTTATTGAAGAGAGATTCTTTTCCCCAGTGTATATTTTTGTCAGCTTTGTCAAAGATTAGATTACCATATGCAGATGGTTTCATCTCTGGATTCTC
>NW_012148463.1:398208-455220 GCF_000956105.1 Propithecus coquereli
ATAGTATATATTTTACATTATATAGTATATAGAATATAAAGTTTATACAAATAAGATTAGTAATTTCAAAATTAAAAGGTAGGGAGAGATTTCAATTGTCATACAATAAAGATGTCCAAGAACATATAAATCTGTTCAGTGTTTAATGGGCACATTTATTCATTGACTTAGTCATTTATTCAACTATTTTTTAAGCCCTGACTAGATGCTAAGTTCATGTTAGGGACAGAACACACAGGGATCAAAGGCGACTTTGCAACCATAAGACATTTTCAGTTTTGACAAGTGGACCAATGGTTGCCATGCAGAGCTTCCACAGGAAGGGCACAAGGCCCTGGCATGCAGGGCAGAGTCATTTAGCTGAGAAGATCAGTGAAGGTTCCTGGAGGAGGTAAGGTTTTAGCTGAGTCCTAGAAAGAGAAGGGGGTGTGGATGCTGTAGGTGGAGCAAATAGCTCGTGCAAAGCCATGGCAGGTGTGGTGACCAGTGAGTAGCAGAAAAGTAGCTGGGATGAAGACTTTGCGTTCCTCCTAAATTCTGTTGAGTGTAAATGAAGGCTGTTAAGCAGGACAATGGCGTGTGTCACTTAAGCTTTAGAACAGCCAAGCTGGCATCACTGCTGGGTATTGACTGCAGAGGCTCACAATGAGCAGTGAGGGCAGGTAGGAAACCTTTGCCAGAATCCAGTAGTGATGGTAGAATGAGAGGGTGAGGCCTCTGGGGCCTGGCCTCTTCTGGCTCTTTGTAAAATCTAACAAACATCTTCTAGCTCCATCTGGTATTCCTTTTTTTGTTTTGTTTTGCTTTTGCTTTGTGTGTATTTGTTTGTTTCATTTTGCCAAGGGCATTTGGTGTTCAGCCCTTATCCCCTATGTTTTGTGAAGCATGTCTTATTCTCCTGATGTCTCTCCTCCCTTTTATCTTGTCCTGAACACAGGATAGGGGAATGGCATGATTTCCTTTCATGTTTATAATCTTGAAGGGAAGAAAATATTGCTACCTGGTAAGGCAAAATGGGAAAAGCAATATAAAGAGGCAGAGGGAGGTAGGTAGAATATTCCCAGGGAAGGAGAGAGCTCATCCAGGGAGTGGTGAGTACACAGGTGTGGCTGCCTCATGCTAAGAAAAATGTCCCCAAATACCATGTAAGCTCCTATTGTGGACTGGAATCTCTGTTACATGCTGGGAATCCCAAGATAAAGAAGAACTAGCTCTGCCTCTAGGAGCTCCAGGAGGCTGATTAGTCTATAAAATGGGGTCAACCTTTTCAATTTAAGTTATTGTTTTGTTGCCTAAACTTTGAGAAGAGCCAACTGCTTTGTGGAATCAGGATTTGATTTAAAATAGTGACGTGAGAAGAACCCTGCACAACGGGCCTTTAGAAATTCACCACTCCACATTAGGTGAAGGTCAGGTGTGGGGGTTTGTTCCCCCAGCTTTCTCCAGGCCCTTTCTTTGAAGCATGGGCCATGATAGCATTGCTAAAATGTGGCTGAAACAAATGGACCTTACATTTAATGTGGAGAGGGAAAAGATAAAATCATTAAAATAATCTCGAACAAGAAAGACGAAGTTGGAGGCCTTACCTGACTTTAAGACTTACTGGGAAGCTGCAGTAGTCCAGACAGTGTAGTATTGGTGAAAGGAAAGACAAATAGATCAATGAAAGAGAACAGAGAGCCAAGAAGTAGATCCACACATATACGGTCAAATGATTTTCTACAAGGGCTCCACAATAATTCAATAGGGAAACAACCTTGACCTGTACCTTCTTCTACATACAAAAATCAATTCACGATGAATTATAGACTTGAATGCAAAAGCTAGAACTCCAAAGTTAGTAGAAGAAACATGGGAGAATGGCTTCATGACATTGAGGTAGGCAAAGAGTTCTTAGAGATAACTCAGAAAGCAAGAACCATAAAGAGAGTTTGAGGTTTCCCCATTTGGAGAGAATTGAGAGCTTGCAGATCCATCTTTTATTTGGAGACCTGATTAATTGATTCACCCTGGTTCCCTCCTATTTATAGCACATTAAACTCATATACACAGCGCCCAGTGAACATTGTTTTATTAATAAAAGCAAGAACTAAATTTCAACACTGAAGACAAAGCAGACACAACTTCCATGCATTTCTAAAGTCTAGTCTCTGGTATATATCAAGCTGGATTATAATTAAAATCTCTAAAATCAGGACACTGCAGTCTAGTTGTGATATAAACTGTCAGAAAGAAACCACTCACAGGCACACACACCCTCCTACTACAAAAAAAAACGAAATGCCTGCCACGTTGCAGACACATTGGACATATTTTATACGTGTGGAACCAGTTATAGAAATGCCGTTAGAAGAGGAAAGCAATAAAAACAGTACATTAATATTTTAAATGTTGGTAAAAAAAGCGTGGTTGGGTGAGGAGCAAATGCTTAAAGAACTTCCCATTAATAAAAACAACGTTCTCGGTTATATGACCCACAGCAAATCGGCTTCAGCTGCGTTTTTATTTAGCAATTTGTGTTTGGTGTTTTTGCTTGGAGATGCTCCCCTATTCCGTTTTATGGCAGCCTTTACATAAATTTTGAAGAGGATTGGAGTATAAAACTGTCAATTCCCAGCAGCTCATAAACTAATGAATTTAAATTTTAAATGGGAGGTTTTAAAACATGCAGGGGGGTGGGAGGTGCTGTTTTCATTATCTGGTGGCATGTATCTCCAACGATAAGTGGCAATCTATAAACGCTGGGGATGGCTCCCTTCAGAAACGTGTGTTGAGAAAAATTCTCTCTCTCTCCCCCATTCCTTCCCTACCTTTCTGTCTCTCACTTTGGCCCTTTCCTATAAAATCTCAAACTGCAATGAATTTCACCTTTGCAAAAGGCACAATATAAGTTGTTTTAAAAATTGATTTGGACCGGAGAAACTTTATTCACCCTCATAAATCTTTTTCTCACTTCCCTTTATTCTTTAATGCCACTTTGTTATTTTCTCTATTTTGCATCCAAGTAACTACTCCCCTAAGACAATTTCTCTCTCTCTCTCCTTGAATGTATGTGTGTGTGTGTCTCTGTCTCTCTCTCATCTTTGAAAACCATCAACATATCCAAGTAAACTGTGTAGAAGCACTTTTATCAGCTAAGTAAATAAATATATCAAGTCCATATTTGAAGATTGATTAGGGCTTTGCTAGATTTTAAGTCAGCCAGCCTTACAGAAAATGGTTAAGGAGGAAAAAAAAGTCACTACCCTATCAAAAATTGTCAATCTGAGGGTCAGAGAAATGCATTGCCTCTTTTTACTCTCTCCTGCTACCATATTCCTTTTCCTTCTGGATCAACTAAATGAGTAAAATTACATGTAAGAGACAGAGTCTATGAAATTTCTTGTTAGTCCTAAGTATGGTTTTCTTCAGATTCTGGGTGATTATGTTGACATTGTGGTGTTTGGGAGACCTACATATAAGAATTTAAGAATGTTTTTCTTCAAAGTTCCAATAGATGGTTGGTCTGAAGGTTTGATGTAAGTATCAACCCAAATGAAATTGCTCTTTGAGTCGTATTTCACAATCTGATGCTATTTTAGTTCAATAATTGTAGAGAATTAATGGAATTTCTTTTTTTGTTTCAAATAATTTACTGAGTTTTTGGAGATTTTGTTTTATTTTGTTTTCTTACTTTCAATTTTATAAAAAGTGTCCTAAACAGACACTGAGGAGAGTGAGTCTTGGCTGCTCTAATTTTGTGTCTGCAGAACCGAGCAGAGTGGGAGCGTAGCTTATGGTGTACACTTTCTAATGTCTTGTGCAATAAAACACAGTCAATTCCACCAAGGAATTTACATCCTACAGAAGAAAATTCAAAGGATTTCCCCAAAAGACTTTGACATCTGTTTTCCAAAGTAAGAAGCCATTGCTTCTTACTTTCAGGCTCTTGGATAAACTCTGGGCAGATAACTTCTTGATAAATTAGATGGTAATTTATTTGGATTAAGTTTGGGAGTGATTTAAAATTCAAAATTAGTAGATTTATTTTATTTTCTTTAAAACTATTTCTGTCCCTAAGAAGGAAGAAAAGATTATTAGATCTTTACTAGATGACCAGAATATGGTCTCTCCACTAGGATCAAATTGTTCTACTGTTCTCTTTACCTTTCTGTATGCTATAGTTCTAAATCATTTTTAAGCACTAGAGTTTTCACCATGTCACTTGGGAGCGATTGTATGGTCTAGCCCAGCAGTCCCCAACCTTTTTGGCACCAGGGATGGGTTTCATGGAAGACAATTTTTCCAAGCCTGTGTTGGGAGTGGGGGGTGCTTTAAATACAGATGAAGCTTGCTTGCTTGTCTGCTGCTCACCCGCCTGCCCCCACAATTTCATGGAAGACAGTTTTTCCACGGAGTGGAATCGGGGAGGAGGGCAGGAGAGGGAGCAAGGAGGGAGGTGGAGGGAGTGGACAGCAAAGGTCTTCGGTTCCGGTTCCTAATAGGTCACAGACCAGTTGAGGACTGCAGGTCTAACTAATATCCTAATTAAATCATTTACAGCACAGGATGTGGAGGGCTGTAATAGTGTACTGTGGTTTCCTGTACTCAGAAGGTAACTTCCCATTCTCTACATTCGATTGCATTACAATTTTTATTGGATTATTCCTACGTTATAGAAAAGAAGGGGAATAGCTTCCCTGTTTAGGAAGTGTTTTGACTTTTCCATCACTGAAGAAATACCAGGTTTTCAATAACACTCCTCCTTCTGATCTCATGTGGGAAACACATTTGGAACTGGGCCGTGTAAGACATGGTTTGCCTTGATTCCTGGACTTCTTTAGCATCAATAGACCAGGCCTGTGAAGTCATTGACAGAATTTGATAAGACAGACACTATAAAGTCCCACCTGCATCAAAATATATTATCTTACAAATAGCCATTGGGAATTTTAAAACTAGTTTCATCAATACCAGTTTTGAAATTCCCAAATCCGAATGGATCAGGATGGAGACATGTGGTTACTGGAATATACCTGTAAC
Source organism: Propithecus coquereli (assembly GCF_000956105.1). Classification (NCBI taxonomy): domain Eukaryota; kingdom Metazoa; phylum Chordata; class Mammalia; order Primates; family Indriidae; genus Propithecus; species Propithecus coquereli. Next base: position 403,231 of record NW_012148463.1, read on the forward strand.
CTACTGGGTTCTATTCATTGCTTCAATAGGCTGCTTGGCTGCCTCACAGGCAAGCTGAGAATAGGTCTTTGAGACTGTGGGTCACACATGTATACAGAAGAGCGATAGAGGCATTGGAGTTTCTATATTTACCTGCAGGGGTCAGGGCCATACAGATGATGGGAGTTGGATATTCCAAGCATCTGTAGCCAGTTTGAATATATTAGCTGGACATCTGGGGGGAAAGGCAAGGTCAGAGAAACAGGAAAGAAGGAAGGGTACTTGTATTCTCTCCATTTTCAATGAAGATGTTCTTGAAGAGTCATTTTTAAGAGATCTGTTGGAGTCCTCGTCCTTGCTAGAATATTCTTACTTCCATGTAGGCATAATTCAATGTGGTATTATGAGAGTGAGGGGCTTTGCTGCTTCTCACTTCCTATATTACACCAGGCTTCTTTACCAAAATCCACATTGTATTTTGTCATCGTGGGTAAAAGATAATATGTCTATGAATTTTTAATATTCCTGTCAAGATCTTATAAGAAGAAATTACCTTGTGAGGTATATAGGGGTGCTAGCAGCAGGCTGGAAAGCACATAATAATCTCAAAATAGTAAATGCCAGCTCAGTGGTTTTCCCACAAAGAGGTGATGTGTTTTGGTGAGACAAGAGCAGTTGTAGAGGCAGGTTTATTTGTAGCTCTCCACCCATTCCCTTCCTCTGTACCAACCCAATCTCCTGGGCTCTCCATTGTGGGCAATCACATTCTCTAAATACCTCCCCAGGTGGTCCCACATTACCAAGGACAAGATGAAGCCCCCTTTCTTTGCCCTTAATCTATGGTTTATAATGGGGTTTACACGCAAGTCAGAAAGCAACAGCAGGAAATATTGAGAGGTAGACACAAGGAAATAGAAATAAAATCACAGAACTAGAAATCAGGAAGGCACTTTAGTAATCATCTGGTAGAAATATCACCCAGTGCTTGAAATGCTTCTGTGGCATCTCTGACAGATGTCCTTTGTTGGACATTTTTATTGACTCAGGGCATACACAATACTTTCACAGGCAGTGCATTCCTTTGTTTGGGAGCTCTAATTGTTACAAAGTCCTTTTTTTTTTTTTTTATTTTGTTTTTTTTTTTTTTTATCTTTAATTGACTCCAATTCTCTCTTTTAGGGATATCCAACCCATTGGCCCTGGCTCATTTTATGTGACAATACTCTTCTAAGACCTGAAACACACAATTGCAACTCATATTGAATTTGTCAAAGACAACTTCAGGAATTATAATCAGTAACTATGACATTGCTTATTGAATTAATTAATGACAGCAGAATTTCTACAGAAATCATGCTTTTTACATACTTCTGACACGATATAAGACAATGATGCATGGAATATATTAATTAACTAACTAAGGACCTTCCTACCTGTTCAAGGTTTATATTGCTTACTCCCTGGTTGGCAATTCCTGAGACACTTATATAAATAAAGCAAAGGTGATCGTCAGGGGAATTATCTATATGTTGTATCTACCTGTGTTGTTCTATGATGTTTTAGGTACAGGAATGAAATGATAAAATTGTGAAGGTAAATGTGGCTCCCAATCCATGGCATTCAACTATATGATGAACAAAAGGAACATTTCAAGGTGGAGTTTTGACAAGAGTTGGATTCCTGGAAGAAGCAGATAGTAATATCTGAGTGATTGTTGTGAAAAATGTTTGAGGAGTAAGTTGAGGTCATACTGATAGAAGACCTTAAATACCAAAAGAGTAATTCAGGTAATTTTTTTATGAGCATGGAAAGGCCATTGATCATTCCAGGTGTATCAGTGAGGATAGGCCAAGTTAAGCTGGGGTCACTAACATCTCTCAAATCTCAAAGTTGTGATGCAACAAAAGCTGACTTCTCATTCACCCTCCATGACCAATGTGGGTTGGAAGGAGCTCTGCTTATCATCGTCCCCCAGGGGCCTAGGGTAGTCAGGTGTTCTTCTTGACTGTGCAGTCAGTGGGAGAAGGGGATGTAGTGAATAATGCACTGGCTCCTAGAGCTTCCTTCAGAGAGTGCACGCCTCTCTTTTATTCACATTTCACTGGCCAAAGTTGCCAAAGTTGCCATGTCAAACTTAAAAAGAAGGCAGCGACATCCAACCTTACCATGGTACAAAAAGGAAAACAGAAATATTTCTGAATAGCTGTAGTAACTTTCACTTCAGAGCACAAAAGAGACATGATAAGAAAAAATAAGGCCAGTTCGTGGTACGTAGGCATGTAGGCACATCTGTGTTCCTCAGTCATGCGAGGGCTGTCCAGAAAGTATCCAGCCATGTAACCATTTTCATTAATATAATGATGGCTGGATACTTTCTGGACAGCCCTTGTATATCATGGTTGAGTTATAAAGTCTGCGTGATTTTGTAAAGGCACAGTTTGTTTAAAATTTTAGAGGGATTTGCTAAAGTCATTATTTCACCCTATTTTCTGCATCTTGTTTTTCTATGAATCTTTTTTTCAAGTTCTCTGGTCTCACCCATGTTGGTGAATTACCTCAAAGCAGTGTGGAGAGGGGTCTTTCATGAGTAGTTATAGGACACCTTCCTTGTGTCAGTTTTGCTCAACATTTTTATTAATGACTTAGATTAAAGAGAGAAAGAGAGAAGGGTGAATGAGGAGGTGATGCTGATTAAATCTACATAAGGTAAAGAGCGGCTGAGAGAGTTAACTTAATAGAGTACAGTATTCAAAGTGATCTTGATGGGGAGTATAGGCCTATCGTTAAACTTAACAAAGAAACACAGCTCTGTATTTAGTTGTTGTTTTTTTTTTTTTTAATCACCTATATATGCATAGGTTTGGGAACATCTGACTTGAAATCAATGATTCTTAATTCTTCCTAGAGCTTTTAGCTTGTCACAAGTGATATAAGCCAATAGAGTGATCTGGCAATCTGAAAAAAAAACTCACTTGATAAATGAATTTGACCCAGATGTCACATAGATTCTGGCATTAGTGGGTGCTCAAAAACATCTATGGAACAAATGAGTAAAAGGATTAAAAGAAAGAAAGATTTCCAAAAGTAACACAAACGTGTAGAAGGGCAATTAAAGTTCCTTTCCTCTGTAGGAGGAACCTAGGTTTGTTCTAAATAACCCAAGGCCATACAGACAACATATTCCTATTTGTGCTGATTTGGACTGTTTGAAAAAGTGAAATGTTCAGGGATAATAAGCAGGCTAATGAGATGGTGAACTGGGGTCATTATAAGACCCGATTAATTTGATCTAGAAATTCTTGGCCAGAGGCTTGACTATTTGGGCATCCCCTTGTGATATGTGGAATCAAAACTTGGGAAGCAGCAACTCAGAGTGGGTAAAAGGACTCTGAGTTAAGAATTAAGTAATTGGCCAGTAAGTTCTGGCTCTATCATTTAGTGGCCTTACAACCCTGGGCAAGACATCTAACCCCTCCAACTTAAGTTACTAACCTAACCCCAGCTAACTTAGGTTATTAAGTTTCTTCATCTATAAGTAAAGGCTTGGAATGTGTGGGCTGGGGTGAAGCTTGCCCTGCTAACCTTAAAGAGTGGTAGTAAGAACTAAGTGAGATAATGTGCATGAAAGCATTGGGTAAATTGCAAAGCATTTCACAAAGATAGGGAACATTATCATGACATTTTCCAAATGGCCTCAAGAAACTGATTTGGTTGTGCAACATAAACATACTACTGGGAGGCCAAGATTACCAGCACTTCTATCAGAGACTTTTCAAAATAAATGCAGTGACTCAAATGTGTATCCAGGTGATGTTTTGCGGATTACTAACAGAGCAGCTATTACAAAGCAGTCAGACCCACTGGCCCATGCCCTAATCCTATTGTGAGGCAGACCAGATACCACTTATTTTGCTACGTCAACCTTCCTTTGGCTGATACTAACAATAGTTAGGCCTATTATAAAAGACACACTGAACATTTGGGAAGGCATTTCACAATGAGTTGGCAGTCATAGCCCTGCAAATTCTAATTGTCTGCACCTTCAGAGTGTAGATAATTCCTTGGTGGCTTGCTATATATATCCTGAAGTGAGTAGAATAAAACCAAAAACCTAAATGATGTAAGGATATGGGGCACAGAACATCACTGAACAACACCTATCAGATTGAATATTGTATACTGAGAAAACAGGCAGAAAAGGCAGGGGGTGCAATATATTCCTATTTCCAGTAAGAAACTGAGGTCCAGGCTAGTTATAAGGAAACAGGTCAAATCAGAAGCTATAATAGTGTCATAATCTGAAAGCAGGTAGGCAAGCCTGTGTAAGTGGCCAATGGATGTGCCTCTGGAGGCAGGTCTGAGGCTTTTTATTTTTCCTTCTGATTATAAGCAGCCTTCCTGGTGTAGCCAAGTCCTCTAGCATATGTGGGCTGCTCTCTGGAGTAAGCAGTGTTGGCAACTGCAAAGAAAATGAAGGTGCTCTAAGGTAGCACTGCTCAAATATGTGCATGTAAATCAGCTAGACATCTTCTTAAAATGCAGATTATATTCAGTAGGTCTGTGCTTGGGCCTGATATCTGCATTTGTAACGAGCCCCAAGGTGATAATTAGCAACCTCCACTTGGGGTGCCACGGGAGCTGCCACAATTCTAGTCCTGGCACAGAGGTCTATGGAGTTTTAACAAGAAGGAATATGAGTGGGCTGAAGCACATGTTAATCACTTCAGCCTTTGCCACCTACTTATTTTTCAGGGACAGGGAGCTATCAGTTCTAAGACCTTCTTGTTCATGGAAAGATAGCTTTGCTATCCAGCAGCACAAGAAATGTTGAATCTCGGAAAGTACTACTGAGTTTAGAAAAGCTTACTATTTAGGATGTCATCATCCTATCAGTTTCTTGGAGGAGAAATAAAATTCCTGTTTAAGCTAGAATTGACATGCGTAACCAATAATAATAATGCTTGTCATTTATTGGGGGCTCACTATATGCTAGGTGTTTTAATGAAATCATCTTACTTAATCCATATATGACTCCTGCAAGGTAGATATAGTTATGCATACTTTACAGATGAAGAATGCTGAGCCTGGCACCAGAGCCCAGACTTTGAACTGCAGTGCTAACCTTTCTGTTGGCATTGACTAGGCCACATTTGAGCCTATGGCTGTTTTGTCCCCTATTGATTATTTGCAGAAGCAAAGACTATGGGTTCAGCACATATTTGTAGAATTGGTGGGACTAGACATTCATTCAACAAATCTGTTCTATAGCTTTAAATATAACCTATTGAACTTGGAATAAATGCAATATAGTTTTCAGCTTTTGCCTTTTTATCTTTTCTTTTTTCTAAAGAAGGTCTATTTGCCTTGAGAAGGTATTTTAGTTCTTATTTTGTTTTTGTTTTAAATCAGGAGCAGAGTTATTTGCACATAGATGCTCAATTGGTATTTTGTTCAATTATGGGAGAAAAGAAGGAAAGAATGATTAAAAAGTGAAGTCACTGAGCAAAGCAAGAGCTGTCACTTGGGTCTTATCTTTAGAAGAAGGAAAACATTAATGTGTTTGAAAGACCCTGAGATTTCGCCAGGCTTAAATAGCTATTAACTGAGACCTGCTTTTTTCTGTTAGTACTTCTTTCCTTTTAGGCAGCATTTCTGTGCACATGAGTGCCCCACTCCTGCTTAGAGATTTATAATAGACATCAGCAAATTGAAGAGTAGGAAAAATGGAACAGAAAAGAACCCCATTTCACTTTACTTAACTGAGCTGTCCCTATCCTGATTTGACCATGGAAACATTCTTGAATGGAAGACCTCTTACCCTCTCCAGGAGGCCTCCGAAAAGTTCTTTCCCCTCCTTAGGTGGTATTTCCAAACTTGCTTTTCCTAGCAGAGGAATCCTATAATCTCAAGACCTCACAGTGTAGTCCACCTTTTAAATGTTCTTTCCTAGAATTGTGGGAGCAAAAGCAGGAAGGAAGTAGGAAAAGGGAGAGCTAGACTCTAAAGATAATCTATTTCTGACCTTCATAGAGGGCTTCTCTGGAGGCCAAGGAAAGGAGAGGCCAACAAAGCAAAGAGCTAAGCCAAAGGCTGTCTGGGGCCTCATGGTCTCAGTCTCCTCCTTAGTGCCCGCACCTCACCCCAGCAGCCTCCTTTCCATTTCTTGGTGTTCTTTGGCCTGCATGCTAAAATCAGCCTTGTGAGCCCTCTCTTCCTTGCTACTACCAAGATGTGCATATAGACACTATTTATTTTAAGGATTTTATTTCTTTAACCGTGGTGAAATAGAAGAAATAAGAAAATGAAAAAAGAAAAAAAAAAGGTTGGTAAATTCCTTTAGCAATGGGCCTTGACCTGCAATTTCTGACTCCATTCTTTAGTGAAAGTACCACCTGGCCTCCACCCGCTGCCTCTTTTATGAGTGTTGTCAGCAACTAACTACCCCACTCTGCTATCTCTCCGTCAGACCTTGCTTAGGTAAGATCCCAGGGACACTTTTTCCAACGTCTTTATCTTGCCAGCCAGCAGCTATAAACTTTACCAGATGAACAAAGAAATTCTTTTGTGGCAAGTGAGAAAGGTAGACGCCGGGGGCCCTCCAGACTGGAGAACGTTCATTTCCCTAGCTCTCTGCCTTAGCCGAGAATGATGCTCTCAGGTGTTTTCTATCACCCAGTCAGGGTGTTAAAATGTTGGCTTTCTATAAAATAGTGTTGATCTGCCAGGACGTGGGACATTCTTTCTGGGTGTCCTCAAGAAAGGTTTGTCAAATTATAACTTAGAGGTTGAAGTGCAGAGATGGTGGTGACCATAGTGGGGAAAGAAAGGAAGTGTTCTGCATGGGTGTGTGTGTCTTTTGCACATGGAGCACACATTCTGTGTGTGTGTTTGCATGTGCTCAGTGAGTGCTTGTGTGAACCAATGTAGCCAAGGACAGAGGAATTAGCTAGATAGCTAAAGAATAGACAGCATGCTTCCTGCTACCACCATTACCATCAAAATAGTATTGTGCAATGATCAAAGGGGTATCCTGGACTGAACAAGTCTGGCAAACATTGCCTTTGGGTGCCTTTTGTAAGAATTTGAAAGTTAGCTTCCGTGAATTTGTTTTTAGATCCAGAGCAGGAGGACGCTTGTGAAATACGTAGCAAGTGTCTCGTAGGGCTCTCTCCAAATTGAATTAAGCTTTGCATTTAGTTCTTGAACCTCATCCTATGGAATGTGTATTTGTGTATGAGTATGAGCTCAGAACTGTCATTAAACAAGTTTATGTAAGAATAAGCTTCCTTATTGACAGGGATGTGCAAAGACTGAATTGACAGCACTGTGAGGCTGGAAATATTCATGTGTAGGTTGGAGAATTCCCTGACATGAGTAAAGTAGAGATAATCCAAACATCAGATAATAAGTTGACCCTTTAAAGGCTTTTCCAAAGCTGAGATTCTTTTATTTGCAGCTCTATTCTTAAGGTGTGCTTTCTCATTTTCTTTACATTGGATTATCAGGAGAAAATGAATGGAATGTGAGTAATGGTCATGGGAAGAATTACCTGCAGATAAAATTTTAAAATCAAAAGTACTATATTGCTTTGTTTTAAATATTTGGTCTATTTCACATCTTTTCATGGATCTGGAATTGTATTAATATGTGAGTGGCAGAGAGGTATAATCTCATCTAAATTTCAGTATTAGACTCCAAGTAGCTTCAAAGGTTTGATTAAATATACTTATAATAATTAGATTTGAAGCTTTTGGAATTCCAGCAGTTTTTTTTTTTTTTTTGAAGGATTCAGCATCTAATGAAGTAAAATAAATTGCAGGGCTCTTGGTCAGTGAATAAGCACTTTGCAGCTTACAGCTACAATTTATCAATAGGACTCGTTACTATTAGACTTGTTTTCTAGCTTTCTTTGAAGGTTTAAGAGCCATCGTCCACCCACACATCAGATTTAGTCACAGGCTATTATGAAAGGAAATAATTATTTTTCCAAGGTCTGCAGGACCAGATCCAATTCTGGAAAATGAGCTGGTACGATGGTTTGTGGCCTACTCTACCAGTCAAGTAGGTGAAGATGTATTGGGCAGAAGAAAGTTGCAAAAATAATCAGAGGGTTCCAGTGATAGGTGTCTGGGTTTGGGCTACTTCCTTTCAACAGTCCGGGGTAGACCAGGATGAAACTGAGTACCTGGGCAGAGCTAAGACAGAGTCCCGGGGACCAACACAGACTTCTGGGGGTCTTATACCAGGCGCATCCGAAGGAGATGCCCACAAGAGCAATGTGAACTTCCTTAGCCACATCTCAGTTCTGAGGTGATAGAGTAAGGGCAAGGCAAGAGATAAGGATATTAGAAAACATTAGAAAAATGGAGAACAAAATAGTTTGAGGTCTGAGGTCCAAGACAAGCCTGATGGGCAACATAAAGTACTGACACAATGGAGCAGAATCAGTCAGCTGGTTTCAAGAAGAAAGACTGCATAAGACAGGAGTGTATCCTAATCAATTTATGTGAAACCTCTGTGAAACAAGATCCTCTGGCCATCCGAATTGTTGTTTTGAGTAAAATTTTTGTTATGATTAATGTATTGTTAGAAATATCCCAATGTTTGTTACCTTGATTTTCTTAGCCAAAAAGTTCTTTTGCTCAGGAAATATGTCTCATTTTTCTGTCTCTAGCAACCACCAGAATTGCTCTTTATTAATAGGTGTGTGCATGTGCAATTAGACTACCTGTCCCATTGCCTGAATTTTCCTTGAGTGAATTCCTTCTAACTCATTCTCTCTTAGGCTTCTGGTTACTGGAGACAGTTAAGCAATGGCCTCCTAGAACCAGGCTGACAGTCACAGCTCTGCACAGGTGCAAATAAAGAATTGCACAGCAAATATTTGTCAGAGGAATGAGTTTGCATTCCTCATCAACAGGACTCAAATAGCTCCCTTTGTGGTGAATAGCAAGTGAAGACAATGTTCTAAATTCAGCAGAGGAAAGTCAGGCGTGCACCCATCACCCCAGGCCCCTCCTTCCCTGTAACCTGAAGCTTTCCCATGTTGACTTGAGTGTGTGATTTAGGATTCTGGGTGGATTTTCTTTAGAGAGATGAAAGATTTAGGATAAGAAACTGGCAAGGTGCATTGACAGTTCTTGTTCAGTGACATGAGAAAAGAACTGTTAAGAATGCTGTTTTAGTTCAACATTTCTTTTTTCACCATAGATGACTGCCCATCCTACCCCACTAACCTTTCTGGGAAGAGGAGATTATTGCCATGGTTACAAATTGCTTAATCAATAGTCCAGGAAACAATAGCAGCCACTCCTTACTGGCCTCGCTGTTGTCAAGATCTGTCATTGAGGAGATTTTGTCTTCTTCTCTGGCTTCTATTGTCATGATGGCTTCTATCCCATCCAGAGATTCCCTTGGAGGGGAGAAAATTAATTTAGATGATTTTAAAGGACAGGCATTAAGGGTTAGATAAAGTATTTTTAAGCTTAAATCTTCATTGAATTATACCCATGTATATTTTATAAACATACTGATTTAAAATGCTGCCATTAAACACAAGAATATATGGCAAATGTTACAGGTTGTTCTTGAAGGAATTGTTTCAATGCTTATTGTGGTCAGAAAACACAGATTCAAGAAAAAATCCTAACAAATTAAGTTAATTTTCTTTTTCTACTAGTTTTATCTTTTATTAGCTGATTTTTCTGGACCCCAGAAAAAGCTAATGAGATTTGGGGTTGCATTTATATGAACGAAGTGGACAGAACAAGGAAGGAAAATGTCGCTTGTCTACTTAGCCACAGCACCCCTGCATGTCATATTCCCATGTGAGTCTGTCTATTGAGGGAAAGACAGACAAACTAGAAGATAGCAGAAAAGAGTGGGCAGATGTGGGAAAGGGTCAGAAATCATCTCCGGGGAGAAATGCTTAAAGCAACTCAATTCATTCATTCTGTAGATGAGTTTACTTGGGAGAACTACATTAAATATCTTTGGAGATTTAAAGAACTGGCATGTGGACAAGTGGTTGAATATTTTATGTGATCTCAGAGGGCAGAAGAAGTTCCAGTGTGGTGATGGTAACCAAAGTGCAGATTGAAGATCACTTTAAAAAATGTTCAGCAGGATCATCTAAACTTCATATTCTTCGTGCCTCCAGCACAGTGACAGTTGCCAAGCTTGCTTTGTTTTCATGCTCTTCTTCAAATAAACCTGTTTCTCAAACTGTGATTTGGGGACCACCTGCTACAGAATCATGGCGGGGGATGGGGTGGAGATATGAGGGCTGGGAGAGCCAAGAGATAAGGTAAAAATTCAGATTTCTGCTCCAAACCCTAGACCTGCTGAATCAGCGTCTTTGTGTTCATGACCCTTGAGTCTGCATTTTAAACAGGGCTTACTGATGTTCACTAAAGTTTTCGGACACTACAACTATAACACATCCTGAAGTCTAACGAGCCGATCTTTCTTCAAATACTGCTTTCATTCCTGGTTCAAGAATTTACCTGTTAGCTTTCCAAAGTCTGAATTCCTCACCAGTAGTTTCTAGAGCCTTAATAATCTTGCATCATCTTGCCTATCTCATCCTAAGACATTCTCTCTAGCTACCATCTTACCTGTCCTTCAACTTAGTAACTTCACAGAGCTGCTTCTAGCTTTTCCGGTCACTCTATTTACTTTTCTTCACACATCCTGAAATCCCTCTAGTCAGTCTCATGGGAAGCTCTGTTAAACCTTGTGTTTTTCACTGTCACTTGGGGCATGTGGGTCTTCTGTCCCTAACAGGTAAGAAGGGTCTCTGAAGCACCTGGACCAGTGCCCAGCCCAAGGTATTCCAGATACTTGGTGCTTGCAATGACAATTTAGACCATTTATGTCAACTTACCATCTGAGGCTTAAATCTCTTAAACCATGTGGTTAACCAAAGTCCAGGCCTCCCACCATCATTGGTGGAAACCTACAACCTTCTGAGCACAACCTCTCCCACCTCCATCTTTGGACAAGTTTGACTTGAGAAATTTCTTCATTATGTTGAACAAAAATCATTCTCTCACTAGCTTCCCCTTATCAGTCTAGGATTTTCCTAAGTTGTCACAGAACAAACGTAATAAATACCTGCTATAAAAACATACACATTTGTTTTTCACAAGCCTCATTAAACGTGCTCTCCTGATGTGTTTATGGGACTTCTTGGTGTAGTAAGTCTGACTAGGAAGGAGAGTAGCATTTGATAGGAAATAAAATATCCAAGTGAAATGTTTTAATTTTTTTTGTTGTTTTTGTGTTTTGCCTTTTTGAGAAATAGCTAGTAGATATTTCACAGAATTTTAAATAGCTCCAATATCCTCCTCCCCTTAGCATATTAACCACTCAGTGAAATGGTTTCGAAAATGTCTATTTTGATGCATTTCCCTTTTAGAATACATTCACAGTAAACTTTCCGAAATGATTTGTGATTGCCAGATGACAGCCCCACACTGTCAAAAGAAGTTCTGTAAGAGCCAAACTGATAACACTGAAACAGTTCACACTATACATTATGATTTTAATCTTCCAAACCATCTCACACTGATTCATAAAATTAAAAATAAATATCACACCTATGGCAATTTTCACTTGAACTTGATTCTTTTTTTTATTATCTTCTTCTGAAACTTTCATTCAGAAACCTGAAATGAATAAATACATTTGTTTAACCAAGTCTATATGCCTGATAACCTAATCCCAATTCTCCTCCTAACAGTAAAAGTATCACTGAAGCACAAAGGACTTCGGTGGTAATTCAGGTGCCATCCTTCACATACAGAAATGTGTTATCAGTGGGATGCTTGTTCTCCATCTGTCTTCTGCAGCAGGGGTGGATTATGGCAAGGCATTAGTGTCTCTTCTCTCATTCCTCCTGTGACCAATGGTGTATTTAAGAGACAGCTGATTGGATTAGGAATACACTAGAGAATGAAATCTTCTTTGTTCTTGAGTTTCAAGTACCTAGATTCATGATGGTGTAGGAAGGTGTTTGTTCACTTCCTCTTCACCCTGTCCATGAGGGAGGAGGTCTCACCCTAGGACTCTAGGCATGGCTGAACTTTCTAGAAGAGGGAAGTCTGCTGTTGTAGGACCATGCAATGTTTCAGAATGTTATTGCTCACAGCTGCTAATTATAAAATTATTTTTGTGGCTATTTGAGTCATTTCTATGTCCCCTAGTCAGCTCACTGAGCACAGGTACATGTGGTTTTGCTCCCTTGAGAGTTGCAATATCTCTGACGGTGCCCGATATGATGTTGGCAGCCAGTGAATACTTGTTGACTCAATGAAGATATCCACCATTCAATTTTGCAGTTGATGTTTCCTTCACAATCTTTCTCACATCCTCCTCTTCCCAGAGCCACTGTCTAGTTCACCTTCTGAGTGCACCTTAGCTGATGTTGGCAGTAGCCTCCAGAAGGCCACAGGTCTGAGAGTCCTCCCATTGTGGCCCTGTCCCATGTGCTGCTGCCAGATGCATCTGCTCCAAACCATTTGGATCATGTCACTTTCTGGAACAGTCTGGCCAATGCTCCACCCTGGCAGATCCCTGGAGCTAACTTTGTTCCTACTTTTACTTCTCCTGCAGACACAGGCCTGCTTTATTTTCTCAGACATCTAACCCTCAGTCCACTAAAGAAATAAAAAGAGCAACTGATGTGTGTGGGGGACAGTGTTTGGAATAAAAGGGTGAATGAGGCACAGGCCCTTCCACAGACACAGTCACAGGCCAGGGCTGGGGGGCGGGGCGGAACCTAGAGCAGATAGTCACAGTGTGAGACAACACAAGTTCTAGTCCCGGAGTACGACCAGTGTGTGGGAGTCCAAGTGAGAGAGGTGGGAGACTGCCTCAGGGGCTCGTTCCATGCGTGGAGGCCATCTCAGTGCTACTCCACCCAGCACTGACCTACAGTCACATGTGACTGAGTTTCTTATCCTTGATTCTCAATATCTCTATGTTGGTCTACTCGGGCTGCCATAACAAAACCCCACAGACTGAGTGGCTTAAACAGCAGAGATTTATTTTCTCCCAGGTCTGGAGGCTGAAAAGTCCAAGATCAGGATGTCAGAAAATTTGGTTTCTGGTGAGGGCTTTCTTCCTTGCATGCAAACAGCCATTTTCTGGCTATGTCCTCATGTGGCCTTTCCTTTCTGTGCAATCTTGCAGAAAGAGAGAGTTCTGGTGTCTCTTCCTCTTCTATAAAGACACAAGGACGTAAGGACATAAGGGCACACTATCAGATTAAGGCCCTACCTTTATGACCTTATTTTACCTTCATTACCTTTTTATGAGCCCTATCTTTAATACAGTCATGTTGGGGTCAGGACTTTGACTTACAAATTTGGGAGCGGGACACAATTTAGTCTATAATAATCCAAGTGGCAGGACCTACCATATACATCTGCTCTGACTCCCGGCAAGTTTGCATCCCCCTCTAACCAACCCAGCAGTTCTTTGCTTAGCTGTGCCTACTACTACCCTGTATATGTGGTGTTATTTTCATGGAGAATGCACACACCTGAGTGTGATCCACTCATGGTCGTAGTGTGGCCCCAGGCAACTTAGATGACTTTTTCAAACCTCACTATTCTCACAGTGATACTAGATTGCCTATCTCACAGGCCTGTTGGGAGAATTGGATGCAATAACATTCGCAAAGCACTTAGCTCTTGTCATAAGTTAGATCCCCACTCAAATCCTGCTATTGCTACCCTTATTCATCAACTACGCCTTTGGAGGATGAGAATTATGCCTTCTCCTTCCCGTCTGTCTCCGCAATAAAGACTCCCGTCCCAAAGGCTGACAGATGGAATGCCTGACCCAAGGCAAAGTGGATGGGAGAAGAGACAGACCAAATCCAAAGAGTAAAAAAGAATAGCCTGCATGGAAGGCCCTGCTGTCCAGAAAATGCTACAGAGAGTCTCTGTTAGGTATTTGCAGCCAGGAGGTACTAGAAAAAACTTTTAACTGACAGTGAACCATTCCTACTGGCAGAATACAATTTTGTTTGTTGTTTCACTAGTCATTCATGAGAAATATCTTTGCTTTGTTCTGGGTCATTTATGTTGATTTGGAAAGATGCAAAATGAATTAGCCCAGAGGCCAGAAGTGGGGGGATATGATTTGTATTAATATTTTTTGAGATATGATGTTGGTGTGCAACCATAATAAGAAACACATTGAAAAGTTAATTCAGCAGGAGTAATTCTGAGAAGTAATGCAACTTATTTGTCACTAAGGAGGACTGCATAGCCAAGTGATTTCTTTATGCATTTTAAAGTGTTTTTAAACCCTTGGGTAGCTATAGTCAATTTTTAAACATGTTTCCTCATTAATTTTCAATTTGTAAATGTACATTGTACAGGAGTGTTTTAATCATCTGGGGAGGCTGTTTCACAGATGGCTCTTGTATGACCTAAAATTTCAATGATTATAATGAATCAGAATGGAGGGTGATAAACTTGCTTGGAGATTTGCTGACTGTCAACAGTTTTACAGCTTTGCTGCTGTTCTTGAGAGTTTAATGCTTCTTAAAAATGAAAGGAAGGCAGTTGTAATGGGATCATCTGGGCCAGGAGTTGCTCCTAAATGAAATAATTTCTCTTGGCTCCTTGCTATTCTCTGTGAGATTCTTTCCAGTGAAAACAGAAACAGAATTATTGATCATGTTGTATCAAACATACATTCAGAGAGTGGAGTCATCAGCACTCCTGGCCTACACATGACAGGCCATTTCATGCCTCTCTGTGATACCACATGTTGAAGTCCCAATTAAAGTATGAGAAAGTCTAACAAGAAACACTCCTGTCAATGATTTATGCCAATGTTTTCCTTCTTTGTCATCAGAAGTTAAAAATTGTCTGGGTAGAGGATTTGTCAATATGAAGTATGAAGCTTTACTTATCACCATTAAAGATTGAATTTAAAATGCATCTAGAAACCCAGAATTATAATTGGCAAATCCATTTATTAGGTCCCTATTTCTGTTTCTCTGTGCTAGGATCATTTCTGTGCTATTCCCCAGGCCTTACCACGCAATCTGCATGCAGCACAGTGCAGGGAGAAGAAAAAGGTCTTGGACACGTGTTCTCACTTACTATCTCTGTGGCCTTGAACGAGTTAGTTGCCTTTCTCAATCTTGGTATTTTGAAAAACAAGTTAGTTATCCTTGCCAATTAGAGAGGCTGTGAAATAACGCATGTAATCCCAGCACAGGACACGTTCTGCAGGTGGTAGTTCTTCCTTGGTCCCTTACTGCCTCTTTTTCTTTAAAGAGTGGCCCCAGGACTGCACATTCCTGGGCCCCATGCTTTCCAAGGGCCTTCACCCTTAACCCCTATTTTCTCAGATTAACAATTCTTAGGATAGTTTGAGACTTGCTTTAATTGGCAGGTGCTTGCAATTGCAGAGTCCTAATGATGCTGAGAATCTCCAGGGGAGAACTTCAGGGGGAGGAGCCAGGAGTGAAATCAGGCCAGGAAGTTCACTGTCAGGGAGTCAGGGGCATTCCAGGAGGGGTCTCAGTACTGAAGTGCGGACACAAAGCTTGTCCTATGGGGTTCCCAGCAGGAAAAAGTTACTTCCCATTCCCTAGTTTGAACATGTGCTCATGTGGCAACTGTGCTGAGCAGATTTAGCACCAGCTTCTGGAACTCATCTTCTATTAAATTGTGGATCATTAGTGGCTATCTTTTCTGACCAAATGTCACTCCCGACAGTGCCTTTTCACCTAGCTGCCTGGTGCTTGGCCTATATCCTGAGCAAATCCTGCTAGAGAGAAGAAAATGGACATTTGATGAGCTTTACGCTAGTTGGTTGAATATGTTACTGCTCCCAGAGAATTTTCATTTTAATTAGGATCAAGCACAGTGAAATGCCAACCAAAGGAAACATCTACTGGTAAAATATCAAGTATAAGGACCCCAGAGTGATGCAGCATTGGGTGGCCATGGCTTCTGGACCCTGAGGAAGGTGGTCTCCCCTGAGCTAGCCAGGGAGGCTGCTACATGGGAACCAGCTTTATTCCATATGCAGCAAATATGTGAGTACAGGCTAATGTTTGAATATCAGAAGCCACATTGGCCAGGACACCCAGTGAAGTCACCTCTCTCTCCCCTACTCTGTCCCCTCAGCAGGCTGACTCAGGAAGATCACTCTCAGTGGTAATTATGGTAGACAGCTATTCTGCCACCCTCCTGTCCCCATGACTGGCAGATGCCCCTGCTGCATCCCCATCGACTTTCGTTCTAAGTCCACACCCGCATGCAGGGTCCCTGTCAATCCTGCATCTCAGGCAGCTGTTATTGTTCCATCAGATTCTGCTAGTGTGATGAAATCTATCTGTCTTCCTCAGGCTATGATTTGCAGATCCTAGATAAAGTAGTCTGAGGAAGCAGTTTTGTCTCTCATTTTACTGATGAGAAAACTCACTTTAGAGAGGTCCTGTAGCTTTCCCAAGGTCATCCAGATGGTTTATTGAAGAAGGACAGCTCAAAGGGGATGTGACCTCTTCAAATCCTGTGCTCTTCTAAAATATCTAGCTGTTTTCTCAAAATCACAGTTATTTTTTTTTTTCTTCACAAACTTAGGTAGAGGTCAACACAAAGGTACTGCTCCCAAGGATGCAGATTTTTACTAAAACAAAAGAAAAATCAATTCTTAGTAAAGTGCTTGGAGGTAGGGTTAATGTGTGACCCCATCGAAAGCAGGAGTTATTATGGTGACACACCTTATCACAGCCTTCCCTTTGAAAAGCTTCCTTAAGCCAACTGGGAGCCTGGTTAGAAAAATAAACACAGTGGTTTCAATGATGGTGAAGTCCAAGAGAGTCCCAGGTTTACTATTCTGTGAACAGGGCATTTCGTATGCTCTGCCATAGTGAAAGAGGGTTCACGGCCAGTTTTACTGTCTTGCGGGATCCCCTCTGTTATATGTACCATCTGGTCCCTGGGCCACCAACTGCATTGTGATGGTGGAGTATGCTTCTGAAATGTTTGGTATTCTGAATCCCAAGACATGGCCAAGATTAGCATAATATTCTCTGCTTCTCCAAAACCTTCTGTTTGGCATGGAATACGTGCTCTGATCTGGACGTCAAGTTGGTTTGTGTGTGGCTCTTCAACCACATAACCTAATGTGGGAGTATCCATGAGGAGCTCTTCCAAGAACTTGGTTGATATTCAACGGCTGGCAACTCCCCAGGACTATCCTGGCTCCCCGCCCATGGTGCCAGCTAAATGCTTGCTTCACTTTCCTCACAATAGCTCCAGTTCTAATCATCTTACTGTCTAACTCAAGCCACGCTTGTCTGTGTGCCTTCCATTGACTAGCCTGCATTATTAACCCTTCCTTTTTCTGAATTAATATAGTATGCATTTTGATAAGGGCTACTTTTTATGGTTAGGACTACTTGAGGGATGCCATTCACATTGTTGTCATTGTAGATTTTCTGTAGTTATCACCACTTTGTCCAAGAAAAGTGCCTTGAAGCAGAGGTGCGTTTTGTTAATTAATACAAAGGTGCCATATTGAATAGGGGCAGAGCTACCCACCAGTTCCAATGCCCAGTTAGATACTGGGAATTGTCTTGTTTTATTCTCCATTACAGAGCACATACCTTGATGTCTAGAAGGAAACAATGATCAACTGGATATCTATTACGTGTCCAGAACTGGGTTGAGCCATATTTTATCTCACTCTGTTGTCTTAATAATTGTAAAGCTTGGGGATCACCTCCTTATTTTAGAAATTAAAATGTAAGTAATTTGTCCACAGTTATGTAGTTGATCATAACAGATCAGTGATTTGCACTTTGATCTACCTGATTTCAAAGTCTGTGTTCTTTCCTATATATCCCACTAGTTCCCAGGATACATGGTTCAGGGCTCCCTCTTCTGAGGCTACTTAATAAATATTATAAGAAAGAATTAGTTAAACAAGAGTAGCAGAGAGCAGTTCATGAGTTATCAAGGTTTTGGGTTATTGCCTATGGAGTGTAGCTGTCCTTTCCCAGGGTGCAAGCGAGGGAGAAAGTACTGACGTGGACCGTGGGGACTCAAAGCTGCTTGGCGCATCAGCATCAAGACTTGCGGTGTGTCCTTACTCCTGCCCAGGATTCCTCCATCTCCCCCCATGTGGAAGGGCCACCACCAGAGTGTCAAGGAAGATTGATAGGAACGTGGTGGACATTGGCCGTACCATCTTAGAATCTCCGTGGAATCCTGAGTTCACTGAGATGGAACTTAGGTTGAAATTTCATGGAGAATGATAATACAAAGACTTTCTAAACTTTGTTTAATATTCGGCATCTCACATTTAAAATGTTTAGGCATTGTGGTCCTCTCAGCAATATGTGGCCTGCCTGGAGATGGCAACATGAGGAATGAGCGTTCTCCAGTGGACAAAGGCCTGAACATGGCAGCAGACTCACATCCAGGCAAGCTCTGTGCAAGACCAGCTGTCTGCTCTTGGGCCAGTCGCTTCATCTCTCCACATTTACTCAGACATAAAATGGGGAAAATAATTTTTCCCTACATCTATCAAAGGGTTGCTTTTGAGGTAAAAGGAGATATTTTTATGTAGAGGTATTTCGAAGGTTGTAAAATAGCATATGCTTATCACCATTCTACTACTAATAATATTGAACCATTCATTTGGTCATTCAGTGAATACTTATTAAGATCTGTCCTGTCCCAGGTACTATTCTAGGTGCTGAGGACACCTAGTTAAAAGAGATACATATGGTCTTATTCTTAACTTGTGTTTAAGTGAGGGTAGATACAACATAAACAAAAAATGTACAATTTCAAATAATGATAAGGATTTAAAGTAAGAAAGGATATGATAGCATAGAGTTTAGCAAACTTAAGGCCTGTGGGGCCACATCTGGCTGGCCTCCTGTTTTTGTACTGTCCTAGTGCTAAGATAATTTTTTATATTTTTAGTGGCTAAAATTAAAAAAAAAAATATTTCATGATACATGAAATTGTATTAAAGTAAATTGTTGGTGTTCATAGTAAAGTTTCATTAGAAAATAAACACACTCATTCAATGGCAGAATTGAGTAGTTGCCACAGAGATCATATAAAAATTTCCTGTTTGACCCTTCACAGAAAAAGTTTGCTCATTCCTGTGATAGACAGTGACAGGGGTATAATTTGGCTAGGGTGGTTGGAAAAAGGCTTTACAGATTTTCATCATCATCATCATCATCATTTTATATCTTCTAGCTGAGTAATCCCTGATAAATTATATAGCCCATCATTATCTCATTCAGACTGGATAAACTTTAAAGGCAATTCCTGCTTGATTTTGTGACCCTTGGAATGATGTAGACTCACGTTTCTCTCTGTCAGAACTTGTTATATTCGTTCAAGTATCCACAGCAAATTTTTCATCCTCCTCAGCGTCCCTTTGCCACCTACCTACGGTTTTTTGCATGCCTAGTTCTGTCGTCAGATGGTGTGTGCCAACAAATTGTATTAGTCTAAGGAAAACATAATTATGAAGGTAAAACTGTTACAAAATAAGATCATTTGCTGAGCCAAATATAAATTATATTTGGATCACCTATTGTTTGGGATTTTCTGCCTCAGTGCTTCCCCCATTAGAGAGCTAATCAGGAACCAGCTGTGCGGGGGGCTGGAGCAGTATCTTACATGTGAGTTTTGTAAAGGCTGCCTGGTGAAATGATTCCCCGATGCCATCTATCAGTCTATCCTGTGCAGCTGTCAGTCCCCAGTGTTGGGGTGTGCTTAATGCAGATGTTGGAGCCTCTGCAGGCAGATTCCTGGGGCAAGGAATATACCACATTTTATCCAAAAGGAAAGAAGTAAAAATCAGAGAAATGCAGGAAGTGTATGAACTGCACATGAAAATCTGAAGATATAGCTTCCAGCCTTTGGGGATATAAATATGATTTTATGCTGTCAGAAATTCAGTGGTTTGTGACATGGGCATAACTTCACATTTAATGTCTAATGACTGGTAACCAATGGGAAGCAAAGCTGTTTTAAAATGTGTTAATCACAATACTATTGACATACACTGGGGACAGAGCAATGTGATGTAATAAGAGTTGTTACTTTCATTCAGCAAATAGTCATTGGTGTGCATATGTATTTGAATACTCTTTGCTATAAATTGCAGATATAGACTGGGAGTCATCCTCCTGGATCAGGAGTCAACACACTACAGCTAGTGGACCAAATGTGGCCCACCACCTGTTTTGGTAAATAAAGTTTTATTGGAACACAGCCACACTCACTTGTTTAGTTATTGTCTATGGCTGCTTTTGCACTATAACAGCAGAGTTGAGTAGTAGTGACAGAAACCATCTGGCATGTGAGCCAAAAATATTTACTATCTGGCCTTCTACAGAAACAGTATATGGACCTCTGCATTCGATTACTGTTTTCTCATGGATAAGGATGGTATTTTTCAGATGTTTAAAGCCCAGTGTATCATGGACCATGTAAGTACTATCTGTTTAGGTGGAAGAAAAAGTGACAAAAACATCCATGGGATTCTGATAGCAATTCTTTTGCCTATAAGGCCATCTATTTATCCAACTTACTTGAAAGATTTTTGTTTTTCAGAGCAAACTCTTTAGATGCTTACCACCATTTTTATTATCTGTATCATCAGATGTGTTTGAGTGTGCCCTTCCTGATGGCACTAGGAGGGCACCCAAGAGCTTAATAATTTGAATGCAGAGAAAATATTGTCCTCTGAATAACCTATTTTCTGACCAACGAGTATATCTGTGTCCTCCTCCTCAGTCCTCAGAGAAGATGGAATATATCTGGTAATCTGTGCTGCTTACAAACTATTTCAGATATACTCTCTTTTATGCAATAGGAATTAGTTAGATTCCTGGATGGGAACAAAATGGCAATTTCAGGATGCTGAATCCAGAGTTTTATCCAAATACATTTAAAATAAACAAACAACTCTGGGGCATATTCCTATGTAAAGCAAATATTTATTTTTAAAACTTGAAAATCCAGTATTAATTATATAGATTTTGCTAGATTTTATTTGTGTATAGTAGATTTTCTTTATTCATTCTGATCTTTTCACCCAGGACCTGTATTCCAATCTGACGGCCATACCTACTGGCCGTACCTTCTATCCAACTGCCCATTTGACACCAAAAACCTTTCCATATTTGGAGTAGAAACAGAAAAGGCAAAGCAGCTGCAGACATTCTCAGTACAGTGTTCAGTTAGAGGAATGAACTTTCTGGGGGAACAGGACACTCACTCAAAAGTTCAGGAGTCCTGAGAGAAGTTACATTGCTCAATGTTCCTGTTCCCACAGTCACATTTCCCATTTCTAACCAACCTTCTCAAAGGGTGGCTGGGATTTGGGGATGGGGCCCGACACCACTCTGTTGTGACTTGCTTGGCAAGATGCTTGAAGATCTCCTCATACACAGCCTGATTTTTGCTCCACAGTTTCCATCAAAAGTGTCAGTTCGTATTTTCATCTCATAAGAGAAGCCTTAATGAGGAAATGTGTTTCTGAGCTTTGTGGTCGACCCCAGGTGCTTCTGAGAACAAACCGACCTCATAAAGTTGGCATTCTCAGAAGCTGTGTTTACACCTCGGGAGATGGTTGGCTTCTTCCAGAGCAGCCTGCAAAAGGGAAGGTAATAAGTGGCTAATGTAATGAGATCAGTGTTCAAGGTAGGACTGGGTGTCTGGGGGCCAGTGCTACTTACACACACGATTTGTTAGATAATGCAGTAAGAGCCGAGGCCTGACTCAGACTTCATGCTTTGTGAGCTGCCGGTTTCTGTGCTGATTCTATTTCCATCAAGGCCTTCCCTTGCTGTGTGGACCAGCCCTTATTGGCCTAAGGATCATTCATTCATTCACTGTGCAACCGACTACCTGCATTTGTAAGGCATGTTTCTGCATGCTGTGAGACTGGTTGAGCAGATATGATGTGTACTTACGATAATTTGTTGAGAGGGTGGAATCTAACCATAGAAGAAGACATTATTTACCTGACACTGGAAGAAATAGAGATAGACAGTTCATTCCATCTTCTGAAGATTGAGCTGTCAACGAACTAAAAATTTTAAAGATCTTTAGGACTGTTGTCATCATCCCCTAAAGGCTAGAACAGATAATACCAAAATTAATTGAATCGATGGAAACAAGATGACAATCTTTAAGTGTGGTTAATGAGAGAGGGGTTGGAGAGAGGGAGGGAGAGAGAAGAAACTGCTCATGAATAACATGGTGTACAATAATATCTGGGATGGAGGGAGGGCACATATATAGTTTGTCGAATGGTGTGTCCTGGGTAGGGTACTATTCCAAGAGAGAGAGACAGCCTGTGTAGAGCACAGCCAAGTGAAAGGACAGGTTCTCGAAATGGGGATGAAGGGAACTATAGCAGTTAAGAAAAAGAGTTCTGAAGCCTATTGACAGGGTTTGGATCCTTACTCCGCCACTTCGTTGCTATAGGACCTCTTTGGACAGGTAACTTAACCTCTCCATGTCTCTGTTTTTCCAACCATTGCAATATGAAAGGTATACCCATCTACCTGAAATAGTGGCTGACACATATTAAGGTATCTATACATTATGGTGATAATGTTTAGACAAATCATTAAAAAAGTCTTATGGTAGAGAACAGAGTTTAATGAACTTTTTCTGTAATCGGCCAGACAGTAAATATTTTGGGCTGTGGGCCACCAACAGTTCTGTATTGCTGCTACTCAACACTCCCTTTATAACACAAAAACAACCATAGCCAACACATAAACAAGCAGGTGTTCCTGTGTTCCAATAAACTTATTGACATAAACAGGTTGTGGGCTGGATTTACCATAAGAGTCATACTTTACTGATCTCTAAGTTTAGAATATGGACTATGTTCTGGCTGTTATTTGTTTATATATAATGTAAGGTTGAGTATAGGGGATTCATTAATAGCTCCTACAGTAATAGCCCCTAAGTAGCTAAAGACAAAAATGGCACAATTAGATTTTAGAATTTAGAAAGACAACTCTCTCTAAACAGAGTGGAGGAGTTACCAAAGTGTGCAATTTGTTTGTGTACATGAGCATATGTGTGTGCATGTGTGTGTGTACATGCGTATGCATGTGTGTCAGCATTGGCAGAAGTGAGATGAATCCACAGGCTACTGAAATAGTCTAGAGATTATGAGAACTTGGAATAGGATTTAGGGCATTAGAAAGAGAAGAGAGCACATTTGGGAGACAATTTGTTTAGATATTTTGGGATGACATCCAGGTTTCTAGTTGAGTGACTGGGAGAACAACTACTGGAGGAATAGGCTTGGGAAGATGCTGCATTCCTGTGATGACAGGGTGAATGTGGTGAGCCTATGCAATGTGTCTTCTTGCGGGCATCATGAGGTTCAGAAGAGACAAGGTATGTAGATATTAATACGAATGTGGAAAGCACTAATAAATCACTAATCCAATCGCAGACAGGGGAAAATGGAAGAAAATTGTGTGTGTGTGTGTGTGTGCACGTGTGTGTACACAAACATACTTGAACTAACTCGTGTTAACATAAGACCAGAGATACATGGATTCACTGGGCAGTTCTGGGGATTGAGAGAGAGAAAATTTAAAATCTTGGTTCAAGGCTATCAACAGCAAAGACTCCTTATCACTATTTCTCAAATTCAGGAGTGCATTTCTATTCTGAAGGTGTCAGCTTTTGAGATACTCCCAAGCTGTTTAGTTTCTGTAGAAGCTAAAGGTTGCCAGGGAAGTATCTTTATGTTAGACGCGTAGGCCAGACAGAAGGACCTGCTTTGAGTGAACAAGTGGAAAGAAAGAAATAGAAAACAATGCACACAACACTCAGACTATACTTCTTTACTCTAATGAGGGACTTCCCTAAAATTCTTCTTTCTGGCTTAGAGGGCACATGTTTTATATAAATATTACATGTGTGTGGATGGTCTCACTGACCCAACTACCTAGAGTTTCCACTTGGATCTTCATGAGTTCTCATTTAGGTTTTTTTTTTTTTTTTAATTCAGCATAGATGGTTCCTCTGTGTATGTGTGAGCATGTACAATGTATCCCCAGCAACTGATTCCAAAAATGACTTGCTGAAATGCACAATTCTGGCTGAGCTGGCACTGATCTTTTGATGTGGGTGGATTTCTGCTGATTTGTGGAAAGCTTCATGTCCCAACCCCCTATGAAGTCACAGCTGGCTTTTCCAGGCCAGTTGGCTAGAGGTAAGAGTGCCATCTGGGGCACTGAAAAGCAGTGAGACTAACTGGTTCACTAGGGGGATTGAGTAGGATCCCCAGCATGAGGATTGTGCTAGTAGCAGCCTCTAATCAGCCCGTCTCATCTCCTAAGACCTGTGTATAAGGCAAATGTTCAAATGAGACTTCAGCTCACACACAACCCATAATTCAGGTATTATATCACTGCTTGACTATTATCTTGCCTCTGTCCCTGAAAACAAGGACTGATCATAGTTACCATTATTTACATATAAGTGTTGTGTATGTATGTGTGTATATGTATGTATGTATGTTTACACACATACACACACACATTGTCTAATCCTAATAATAACCCTATGTGGTGGCTATTAGTTTTATCCATCCTCATTTTAGACATAGGATGATATATGGAAAGTTTGTTACACAGCCCATAAGGGGAAAGGCAGGATACAAACACAGGTTAAGAGTCCAAACTCTTAACCAAGACAGGCTCATTCCCTTTCTCTTAATAGTTGCGTATTATATTAATACAAAGGTTGGTTTGAGGTTTTTTTTTTCAGTATTCCTTGTTTTGAGAATACATTCTTTCAAAATTGATATTCTTTTGATGACTGAATTCAAATTCAGGAATTTTCTTCTATCTGAACATTTTTCTTAAGCATCCATTCTCTTGCAGTTGAATTACTTCATTTAGAATAAATATGGAGAATAAATAGTAGAAGACTGAGGGAAGACTGAAGTCTTCTAGGACAAATCATTATTGAAGTGGAAGAAGTCTAGGCTTCACCTTAGCCTTGAAAGAAAGTTTTCCTTTCAAAAGAGCTCTTTCCAAACTCTACCTTTCCAAATAGCAGAAATTAGAAACGTTATGAATTGGCCTTATACTTATGCTTCCTTAACTTCCATGAAGACATAATTTGTTTAGTTTAATAAGGCTTCGATTGTAGGTATCAGCACACAGCGTAGACTGAAACTGGGTTCCTTTTGGTAAAATGCAAGCTGTGTGAAATTCATGGAAAATGCAATTATGTTTTAATTTACTCAGTGCCACTGGCTTTAATTAAAGTAGATCATATTTCAATGAAGCAAATTCATGATCCTCTTTAACAAAGGAAGTAGAAAATATAAGAAGGAAATTTGCTGTTTTTCCTTTGAACATTAACTCAGAGCATGGTTAATCTTTAGCTGCTATTTAAGAAAGTATCAAGCCACAGGTCAGCATCCCCAAGCAGCAAGGCCTGTAGGACCCCTGCCAAGACAGCTTGTCAGCTGCGGAGGAGCCCAGCCAGGTGAGGGCCCAGTGAAGACATCTCTGTTCTTTGTTTTCATCACTAATTCTTCACCACCACCCATCTCACCTGTCTCTTCTGTCTTATATAGTTTACTACTTCTCAGGGTATATCCCAGGTAAAGGCTAATTTACATGTGGACACAATACTCTATCCTCACCTTTATCAGACAGATGCTTTAGGTTGTAAGCCGTCAAATACTAACCAACTAGAGGCCTGAATATAGGCAAGTCCAGGATTATTTCAGTGTGGTCATCAAAGACCCAGCCTTTTTTCAACCTCAGTTCATAGGCTGGGTCCTTAGATTTGGCTCTTCATGGTGACAAGATGGCTGTTGTGTCTGCAGACATCTTATAGAGGCCAACAATATTTGACAAGGAGAAGTGTTTCCTGCCATTTATCTATCAAGGAGGAAATTCTTTCTCAGATTCCCCCTGATTCCACCCCTCTACATATCCCATTAGCTGGATTGGGTCATCCGACTATGACCTGACAGAAAGGTAGACAGAGGGGAAGGGGTGAGGGAGACAAATAGCTGGCATGTTATTCCAGCAAAGAGGCACCTGTGGGAGGAAGATGCAGTGGCTAGAGAATGGTTATTGGATAAGCCAAGGCCTGTGTCTGCCATACCACTCAAAGTCCATCACTCGTGTTGATATGTTTATGTAGGTCTGAAACTATTAGGAAAATAAACTTATAGGTCAAGAGCATGGATCTTACTGGCTTTGGAAATGTATGTTGGCCGGCATTCATAAATAAGGGCACATGAAGTTCATGCACAATAATTATATTTACTTCTATCAAGGTTTGCTTAAAACTTTATAGTTTCTGAATACTCAATGTGAAATGATTCAGAATAATTTTTAAAAGAATTAGAGACAAGTAGTCATCTATAACTAAATTTTTATATACTATAAGGGGAGGAGGGATTAAAGTTTTGGTCACGGGAGTACTGTGATGACAATTCTTAATGATATCTCCAGCGGACCATGTAAGACAATGAATTTAAAGTGCAACAATTTATGCTAAACAAGGTTAAAATGTGGCAAAGACAGACTAGGTTTTAATGTGCTATAAAGAAATTAAAAGCCTCTGGCACTCTATAAAACACTAGCCTTTGGCTTTTACTGAAGCGCCCATTACCCACAAAAGGTTTAGTCAGTCACTATGCTGATAACACAATGGGTAATACTAAGAGGCCTGCATTCCCCAGGAAGAACCTTTTTTAATTCTACTTTCTGTCTTGAACCAAAGTCCTCAGTGTCTTTTTAATAGTTATTTTAATTTGCCTGATAATTTTTACTTCCTTTCACAACTAAATTCACTGATTATAGTCAATGGGCTTTCATTCATTAAGAGTTATAGCTTAGTATAAATTTGCTTAGCTAAACATTTGTAAATAATTTTCCATGTAAATGATGTGAACATGTGGGTGCAATTTCACTATTTTATTTCTGTTTTGAGTTTATTACCTTCTGAAGAGTGATATTCAGATTTTGCTGACATACCATGGAAAACTCCTTTGGGATACCCTGTGGTCTAGCAAGGATCTGGAAAAAGAGGATCTGAAGGAACCTGAGCACTCATTGGATTCTCTATTTAGAACTGATGAACTTGAGACTAATAGAGGATTTTTTTCCAAGGTTAAGTGTTACATGGAAATTAGGTGGATACCTTTACCCAGCTCTTTCTATTGCCTTCCATGCAATCTTGGCATAGGGCTACGGGCATGGCAGTCACCCAGTAAGGTTTGCTCTTTAGATGAATGAATTATTTATGGATATTTGTACTTTTTTATTGGCCATTAGAAAGTTATGACAGTGAATGGTTTAGGGGTCGTATTGGTCACGGATAATGACAGCAAGTAGGACAGGATTCCAAGGCTCCAGGTTTTATTTCTCCAAGGTAATCTTAAATAGACTCATCTATTTAATAAGGTTGTTTGTAATTGGTTCGTGGAATAGTTGGTTCAGAACAGGAACCACTGACATTTGGTTTAATTGCCTTGGAACAATTATGCCCCATGTGCCTCAGTGATGGGCATCTTGGATAAAACTAATAAATGAGTGGAGTATGCAGCGTGAATCAAATACCAGCTTTGGGTTTTTTCCCCCTGGTCCAACATGCTAATGAAGACATCTAATTTCTAGGGCAGTGAAGATCCGAAAGGTATGGCTTGGATTTATAGAAAATGCTGATGGAAACCATTTCACTGTTCTGATTTAGTTTAAAAGTTAGACTCTGCTTTGAGAGTTGCTCTGAGGAAGTAATTGTTAAGTGAAAATAATAGAATCTCAAAGACAAGAGTCAAAGAGTCTTAGGATAGAATTTTAGCTCTACCACTTATTAGTTATATCACCTTGAACAAGTCATACACTTTCTCTGTGCCTTGATTTATTAATATGTACAGTGGAAATAATCATTATTGTTACTTTTCCTCTCTTCTCATGGTTTTTGAGGAGTGAGACAATACATGTGAAATTTTTGAAAAAAGTTTACCATGTAAACATAGGGATTATTATTAATATCTAGCAGAATCATGCAGCCATAAAAAAAGAATGATTATACTGGGAGGCAGTTTTCCATAGTAGGTGTCTTAGAATCATTAAAAGTGTTGAAAGAGATGTAAGAAAACCTGTAACAGCTACCCGATGGTGAAGATGAAGACACTGTTGTCTTCAGTGGAGTTTAGTGATACTCTCGGGGGTCTTGTGGGAAGTGGCAAAACTAAAAATCAGAGCTTTCAACTTTACATGGCATGTTTGTTCTTGATCACCAGGTTGCATTAATCAAAGAGAACCTATAGGGAAGGTAAATGTTCTAATTCTAAAATGAAGATCTAACCAGGGTGCATGAACTCATAGAAATTCAATGAAGATCCATTGTATGGTCAACCTGGTTCACTGGGAAATGAAAACACTTGGCCACTGCCTGGGGGAGCTACTCATGTATGGGGAAGATCAGACATGCCACTTGGAATGATGATGCAGACAATAATGAAGTACACACAGCACATGAAATAAAGTACTATGGGGTAGTGAGGCAGGGTGGTGTGAGAGAAAGTGCTGGAGCAGGAACACTCAGCTCCCTGGGCTGTGCCACAAACTCTGAACCTTGGGCAAATGACTTAATATCCTAGTGATAAGAATCATCTAGGACACTTGCTAAATTCATACATTACCAAACTTCTTTCCTACAAGGAATTAAGTGGCTCTGGGTTCGAGCTGGGAATCTCTCTCTATCTCTCTTTTTATATTTCCTCAACAAGGTTTCTGAGTTATTCCTACTTTCTGGGAAGTGTAGGAAACATTGATTTAACTGGTATCATCTAACTGGGCCTGATTTTTTTTTTTTCCTTCCTAAAAATTGGAGGGTTGAAATAAACATTTATTTTCAAGCTGTTTCCAGAGTTGTTCTGTTTTACATATTGGTTTTCCACATATGCCTTGCTTTATGGAAAGTGGTTCAAGGTTTGGCCCTGTGTGCTTGGCACAGGGCTGTGCGTACAGTCCACACTCAGTAAATGTCTGCTATTTAAGTGAGTGAATTGTAGATAATTATATAGAGATATATGTAGTTATGGAGGAATTATATGTAGTTATCGTATAGGTAAAGCCATAGGTATCCGTACAAAAATGTATGTGCATGTGTGTGAAGAGACAATATAGTCCCTGCCCTTGGGTGGCTTACGTAACACCGAAGAGTGAAGACTCACATGCCGAGGGTGGTTGGCAGAGGCAGGGAGAACATTGCTGTTAGTTTCCTTAGCAGACTATAGAGTCAGCTCAGCCCCTGCACCTTTGTCTCATCCAGGAAGGCAAAACTCTGCACTGTTCCTATGAAAACCGAACCAAAGCTAATCAGCTTCAGATGGAACAATTTTAATTCTGCCATCTCTGGGAGTGATATAGTGTGAGTCTCACCACCACCTTCCTTCTGGGTACAAGCTCTGCTTGTTCTCATCCACTCCCAAGTCAGCCGTCACTTGTGCAGAGAAAAAGAAAAAAGAGTCTAGAGCCCTGACCGCTTCCTGCTTTCTGCTTATTCACTGGCTGTAATTTCCTTTAACAACTACAGAAGCCTACTATTGGGTCTCGCTGCATCCAGCCCCCAGGCATTGTTTCCTTTTCTTCTTATTTTCTGCAGATTATGCACCAAGGTTGTCCCTGTAGCCCTGCTGAAAGCAAACAATGCAATGGAGCAGACAAGTGCTAAACAGAATGGAGAAAGACATGGTACAAGTTCAAAAATGATCAGAATGGGCTTCAGAAGCCATGAAAGGGGAAGGAGGTATACCTTAAGCTTGTTCTTGAAGAGAAGCTGTAGCATTTGGATTGTTAGAGGCATAGAACAATAGTCCAGGTGAAAAAGGATTTGAAAGAAGGCCTAAAGACATTAAGAAGACAAAATATTCAATAGCAATTTTTTGGAAACTAGTCTAAGCACAGTTGGGCTAAACTGGTACCACTGGAATACCAATGAACAGTGGTTCCTCAAATCTGACTTTCTTAGTTTTCATTAGTATTGGTCTTGCCCTGCTTTCTTGCCTATTTTTATGGCAAATGTGCTCATAATAAGCCTTGAAAAGAGCTTTGAAGCCTGACAGTGAAACAAGCACTTGTGAAATAACCACCCAGAGAAGGCAAAATTAAATTTTGCAAGGCTGTTATTAGACTCCTCTTTCATTAGACATTTTCACTGGCCCTACAGCAACAGGGGGCTTGCAGTGGTATATAGCTTGTCCATCATGGGTTAAAGTAACCATGGGGGGAAAAGAGGATACAGAATCTTAATAGGGCAGTCTGCTGAATTCAAGACTTAAAGTAGGCAAACACCCAGGTTGGCCACATTCATTTACATTTGGGTCCTGACCAAGCAGCCAGCACAACCCTGCAGTGACTCTGATCCTCCTTTACGCTCTGAGATAGGTAGTTTTGAAGCAGGCTGGAAGGTCAAGGAAGCCAGCGTGGTGCTTTCACAACCCTCCTGTGTTCTGCTTCTTGCTTGCATCACTGTATGTTAGGTTTGGGCTTAGAACCAGTCATGCTATGAGGATAGTCCCTCAAAACATGTCACCGAGAAAAGTCTTGGTGAATTGCTGTGTTCCGTTTTGAGCTTTATGCCCCAAATCTATGTGCAGACACTGTGTCCACATTTCCTGGTCTCTGCCCTCCAATTCTGGTGGAAGTTGTGCAGCACACCCAGTCCCAGGTGCCATCTTTGGCTCATCGCCATATCCTAGGGACTGGAATAGGTGCTTATACACCTTGATTATTGAATCCTTAACACAATCCAAAGGTAATTTTTGTTCCTGTTTTACTAGTGAAGACATTGAATAGCAGAGTCATTAAGAGAATTTCCCAAACACATAAGTTAAGAAAGTGGAAGTCTGAGGTTTGCACTCAAAAATGACTTTATATTCTTTATCACATATACTCCCCATTTGAATATCTTCCCCTTTTTTTTATACATAATGTACTAAATATTTTCCTATGCATGGTACAAACAATGAAGTTGTCTGGAGACATTGGTGTATCTTCCCTACCCAAAGTTCTTGAGAACCAAATTCCAATGAGTTCAAGAGACCTGGTCAAATTATCACTATTTAAGCTCAATATCTAAATGGACAGCACTGCTAAGCATTACTTGTCCCAAGAGTTAACTGTGGCTTCCGCTACCCCCTCCTCTTCCTCTGAATAAAAACGCAATCTTTGAGAATCCCCAAAAACCCCATCAAACTTTGGACAATAGCAAGGGAGGATTAGAAGCATGTGGATGGGGGTCACTAGCAACTTTGTGGAGGACGTTGACTGGGAGAATGAATAGACAGAGAAAGCAGAGAAGCTGAGAGAGGAGCAGGGGCCGTGTCAGGAGGGGAGATTAGCACGGCCTATTCAAGGGACAATCAGTGCTGATTTGCAAGCTCTGAAGAGAACACCAGTACTGTTTTTAGACATTTAACAAAATGTTTTTGGAAAGAACATCAGCAAACCATTTTGGATGAGAACCAAATCTAGGTTTTGTCTGAAATGATTGAAGTACAGCAAATCTGGGGCATCAAAATCTTAGAATTTTAGATCTGGTGTCATTTGGCCCACATGACATTTTATAGCAGAGGAAGCTGAAGTGGTAAGAGAGAAGTGAGTTACTCTGCGTCATTTGGGGTGACAAGTCTGGGCTAAATCCCAGGCTCCAGCTCTCAGTCCACTGCTAGCTCCACTGCACCACAGTGCCTTCCCCCAGTGGAATCTGAACAACACTGATAGTGTCCTCAGTTCAGGGACCCACAGAGATGACGGTGACAAATACTACCCCTGATGCAAAGATTTAGATGGGGGATGTAGACAGCTCTTAAATATGGGTAGCTCAGTTTCACCAGATCATTTCACAGCCCACAAGGACATTGTAACTCATGGCACTGGCCATTCGGTCTGGTGCAGGGGAGGTAATGCTAAGGCACATATGCAGCCTCTGCCATCCTATGCACAGAAGCAGGTGTCACTATCTAGACACACAGCTGCCTCCTATTGTTCTCAGGTGGCAATCGAATGCTTCTCATCAGGGTCCTTCAGGAAGCTGGCTTCAATCAATTGGAGTTGGCATATGAGATGAAACCCATTTGCCATTTCTGCTCTACTGCCTGGTACTGAAATTGGAGATAGCTTTCCGATTTTCTCAGACCAATTCTCAATGTTATGTGGCACCACCCATGAGCTCTGCAACCTGCTGCAAAGGAGATCTTTGGGAACAGCAAAATGATATCCACACACAAGCCCACAGTACCCCACATGATAGAAAGCACAGAAAGGTAAAGACCATCACACATCTGCAAAATGGGACCACAGAGTCTCTGCCTCACTTTTGTTAGGAATAAAAGCTATCATGATTTAAAAGAGCTTAATACCATATCCTATCTTCAGTAAGCATCTGTAAATGTTAGCTCCCTCTTCTCTTGCCTCATACAGAGATTTCCTCATACTCCTATTTAGACTTTGCCGTGTGTAGAGTTAGGTTGATTCTGCTACTGCCTCTTTATTTACATTTTTACCTTCTTCTATTTTCTTTTCTTTTCTCTGTTTCCTTTTTTTCCTGAGAAAATAATAATTAAGTGAGGTATTTTAAACTTGCAAAGCTCAGCTCTAAATCATGGTCAGTAGTACTAGTTCACCATTTAATGAATGTTTGATTGATTGGATGGTTACATGGACAGAGGTATGAAAAGGACTGTTTTAAAGCACTACTATTGTTTGACCCCTTCTTTTCCCTAACCCTCCTCCCCATATGTTGTGCCTAAAGCAGAAGTTAAGGGGGATCCTCCAGGTGATATCTTCCCTGGGTCATCTTCTTTCTTCCCTTGGGTCCAAATCTCTTACCTCTGGCTCCTGCCATTTTTTTCTCTCTTGCCACCCACCACCCCTTCCCTTGAAAACCGCTTTGTTCCTTTTTAGGTTCTCTTATTTTCTCTTTCCTCTTTATTTTCCTTGCATCTTCCCTTCCTGTCCAACTTCCCTTGTCAACACCATGAGGTCTGCCATTGTTTTCCTGTTTCCCCTCAGTGCTTGATTAAATCAGGACATACATTCTTCCCTGGGTTTATTCTTTCTCTTACATTCTAACAGTCACGTCTAAACGTGAAGAGAGAGACTCAGAGAAAGAGAATAGACTGGATGAAGCAGCCAAACAAGCTGAAGAAAGCCACATGGGGAGGAGGAGGTGTAGGAATGGGAGCTCTGTTCTCTGTTTCCTTCAGCTCTTCTCCTTTAAATACGGCTCTTAGTCAGAAGTGTGGGCTGTTGCTATGATTCATCAGTGCTGTTTTCTCGACAAAGACCGGGAAAAATTTTTGGAGAAAACTGAAAAGAGGACTAGGTTGCATTCTTTGACAAGGCTGCTGACCTTGCAAGTCAGTTAGCCAGGTACACAGATGTTTACATTATAAATAGGGAGCCCTGAACAGAGATATCTGTCCCTAACTTTATAGTCTATTTTTTATTTACCATCACCATTTACTACTTTAGATCAAAAAGCTATTTTTTTTTTGGTGCTCTCCATAGAAAGCTGTAAATAACAGATTGTTAAATCTTAGGTGCATAGATGTTCATGATTAGCTAAACACCTTAGCCCACTGTCCATAGAGAGAGAATTCTAGCTATGACTTTTGAGGCAGGAAAATATACCATCAGGAATAGATATGGAGACTTCCATGAAAGTGGCTAACCCTATGGACTGCCTACTAGTTTGAAAATGATTAGCTCTGCCCTCCAACCAGCCAGCATTGACAGACATGGAAATCTGTGTGGCCAGGTGTGAATCCAAAAGCTGGCTCACAGCCAAGCTTGTAGGCATGAATAATTATTTGGAAGAGATTCATCACAGAATGTTTAAGTATTGGACTCTGTCCTCCACCTCCTTCTTTCTGCCCCTGAAGAACAAGAATAGAAAATGAAGAAGAGATCTACGACTGCAAATTAGCAGTTAAGATGGCTATCTTGCTGGGATGATTTTAAAAGGAGATTGCACTTGAGGGAGACAGAGTCAAGACACTAGTACCAAATGTGTCATTTTGACCATTTACCGAAATGCAACTCTCTGGAACTCTGGACTATTAATTAGTGTAGGATTTGCAGGGATCATTAGCCTAAGAGAGGGACATTTTTACTGGGAGTAGAGGGGAAGCTATTTTTGGCTTAGTATGATCTCTGTGGGAGAGCTCTTATTGGTCACAAATCTCTAAAGTCGTTGGTTTCCTAAAATATCAATTATACCCAGTGATATGTTTTGCAAACTTTTGGACAGGCAATTGTCATCCTCTCTCTGCTCAACTGTTTTGATAAAATATGCTGATGAAAATAGCCTGCTTCTTCTCAGGGGCAATGATCAAGAAGATAGGTTTTAGAGGGAAGGAAGAAATTTAGGAAGCTACAGAAAAAAAAAAATATATATATATATATATATATATTCACAGACACACACACATACACATACCTCAGGGTATCCACCACTGGCAGACATTATGGCTGGATTTGAAATGTGTTTGACAATGCAAAGGCCAGAGCCAGCCAGGCTGTGAAAACAAAAGCCCAGTGCTCTAATAGCAGAAGGAAATTGAATTATAATTACTATGAATGTGAGTCTGTTCACTTGAGTGACCGGCGTTAGAGAATCCTCAGCTTGGTACAGTGAAAGGTGCTCAGTGCTGGGAGTCAGCACAGCTGAGCATTGCGGAAAGATAGAGGCAGCCTCTGCCAGCTCAGTCTAGTTGCCATCCACTCTGGGCCACAGCTTCACACAGAACAACCTCAGAATAATAACGTCTGCCCCTCTGCCACACACAGGTGTTTTGAAAGCAATATAAGTTAAGAGATGGAGAAATAATGGGCCAAATTTAAAGTTCTATGCACGGTTTATATAACCTGTAGCCATCTCTGAATACCAGAAATGTTACAGAAAAATGATGCTAATAAAACCCACAAAGATCAGAAATCCAAGTAACAGGAACAATGTGCCAAATACAAATGGTTCCCTATTCATATTTTATAAGCTCAGGCTGTCCTGAGGCTGTGTCTTTTGCTATTTTATCTGTTCCATCTATATGGCTTCAAAGTGATTCCCAAATCTGTTGATCCACGGGTAGATCAGTCTTGGACACAGGGACCAGGCTCCGGAGTAATTACCAGATCATGTCCAAGTGGATAAGGAGAATATCACAAAGCCCATTCATGTGGCTTAACATTGTGATTTTCTCCTAAGAATTTCCTACACATGGCAGTAGATGTGGCAACCTCTTCCTTAATGTAATCTACGAATGGGGATGTAAGACAGAATGAACAATATCATGTGATGGACACCCCTAGGAAAATGTGAAGCTTCTTTAAGGTATTGTCAGTTCAGATCAAGATGTGATTCTAAGATGGGATTAAATACACAAGAGGTTTGGGAGACACATCTGTAAATGATAAACAGAGGGGAGCAGGTAAAAGTTGGAAGAGCCTCAGACCATGATGCAAGTCTGATGTCTGAGGATGGACAGAAGGAAAGGAGGAGGATTATATAAGAAGAGCCTTGAATGAAAGTCTCAGCCAGGCTGATATGGAGGCCCTGAACCAAGTCCACTAGAGGAGTCTCACATTAAGCAGGAATGACCTGCTATGCTCAGTAGCCTCTGTAAATGCCCTGGTGGTGGCTTCATAGGAGTGGCAGTTTAAGGCTGTCAGTCAATGGTGCTCCTCACAGCAGGTTCTCTGGAAGGGAGATGTGAGGAGGGCCCCTCCATGGCCACCACAGGTATTACTGACACCTTCCATCCTGCACTGCTCAGCCCATGTTGGCACCTCCACACACCTCTAGTGCCAGGTGCCCTTGCTATATGCCCACGCTACCTTCTGTTGGTTCAGTGGCCCAATCAACTCCACATTCACCAATTAGTGTAGGTGTATCTAGGCACCAACACTCTAGGCACCAATCACTACTGTTATGGAATTTTTGCTAGATATCAGGTGCTATGCTAATCACCATACAGATTAATATCATTTGATTTTTACCACAACCCTCTGATGGAACTACTGGAAAAATCCCCGTTTTGCAGATGAAACTCACAGCATAAACTCACTTGTTCTGAGTCACATAGCCGGCAAGTGGCAGAGCTTCCATACAAACTGGGGTCATCCTGGTTGTTCTGCTATGCTTCTGCCCATCCAGTGCCTGTCTCCCGGGGGCCTCCAGTGCCCTGGGCACTATACTGGGTGCTGGCGATTTGAGATTATGATGTGGGTCTTTGCTCTCAAGGAACTTATTATGGAGGCAGAACTGAGACCTAAATAAAAAATTATGATACAGCTCAGTGTGGGAAGTGCCCAGAGCATTGAGATAAACTGGCGCTCCATCTTGAAAGAGGAGAGAGTATTACCAACCTGATCAAAGGTAGGAGAGAAATTGAGGCAAATCAAAGAGCATTTGCCAAATCACAGTGGTGTCAGAGAGAACCCATGGTTCTTTCACCTGCTCAGATCTTTTCTGTTCAGCGTTCTAGTCAAACTCTGCTGTTTTAAGATAAGATCTGGTTGCCTGGTAAGCTTATGTTTATTAAAACAGCCATTAAAAACCATTATGTTGTATGGAGATCAGTTACAAGGTGTAGTTCAAGTAATTACTACAAATAATTAAAGCCCTGAAAGTTCTGACAGCTTTACTGTTTCTCTAAATTGGAGCCCATTCAAGGTAATTCCCATTATAGAGCAGTCTGTCACATATTTCAGCTATTTTTCATGAGTGGGAGACAAAAGAGTTACAACCATTGCTCTAGGAGTTGCAGTTGGGAGTGTGTCTCCCACTCTCTTACTTAAATATCATCTGCCATTTGTATATCAGCGAGAGAAAGTGGTTGATAATCCCCATAGTAAAGAGATAAAAAGTCACCTACACATAAAACATGTATGTAAAAGTAGAAAAAGGTTACATGGAAGGGAACTGAGTCAACTCATGATGGTGGTTGCCTCAGAATAAGGCAAGAGGGGCCTAGGAAATAGAATAGGGTTGGGGAGAATTTTAACCCAAAACAAGTATATTAATAAGCAGCAAGTCTGATTTGGAGTCTGTGTTTGTTATTTCTTGTATTCTTCAGTCTTTTTATAAAAAAAAAAAATTTCAATACAAAATTGCTTTTTAAATTGTTAATGGAAAAAGAGAAAAGAATGCAGGAAGCCCAGATGAATAGAAGATGGAAACAGAAATGAGGCTCACAAGACTAGGCCAACTCTAGGAAAATGGACTAATTTACCTTGTGATCCAAAAGAATAATAATGAATCTATCCATGAGATAAAATTTCATAGAGCTATACAAAAAAATGCAAGTAAAAACTGGTGAAATCTGAAAAAAATATACAGTTTTGTTCATTGTATTGTACCAACGTCAATTTCCTGGTTTTAATAATGTACTGTGGTTGTGTAAGATGTTCTCCTTGGGGGAAGCTGAGGAAAGCATACATAGAAAATCACTGTACTATTGTTGCAACTTCTTGTGAGTCTAATATTTTTTCAAAATTAAAAGTTTAAATAATAATGAGATAAAATGCTATCCATTTCTAAGATATTTATGTTCTCTCAGAGTGTTTTTGTTATCACTGCAACTTTAATACAGAGCATAGCTCTCTAATAGTGACAAGTCAGGCATAGGGTGGGATCTTCCAGGACAGCCCACAGGTCTAATGGTGTGGATTTTTTCCACTCACTTCTAATTCTAGGACTCATATTGTGTTCAATTATTAAAGCACTTACACATACATTCTCTCATTTGTTCTTAAACATGCTTAAATCCTCTAGAGTAGTCCTTCCAATGTTGTTGCAGGTCATAAAAAAAAAATCTTGTGCAGTTTAATTTTCTGCTTGGCTGATATGTCTGCTTTTGTGATGTTTGTGGAAGTGAAGAAGGCTCAACACTTGATGTTAGCTGGAGCAGCTTGGAGGAGAAGAATAGACATGTTACAGAAGACTTCCCACTGCCAGCCTTACATGAGAATCTAGGGAAGTTCTTTCACGTAGGTGGACAAAAGGGGTCTCTCATAAGCAAGGCTTTGAGGAGTGGTGGGGACAAGACTAGCCCTCATCTGCTTGTTTTTAGGCTTCTTTCTTGCATCTTCCTTCCAAATTAACTCCAGTTAAAATATAAATGTACCAAGGGAGAGAGATATATTAATCTCCTTCCATAAAAACTGAGTATGTATTTATGATATACTAGCCAAGAGCAGTATCTGGGAGCATTACGACCCCCACCTGGGATGGGCAGTGTTGAGGGCTTATCATTGTTACTACCTTGTCATGAATTAATTCTTTATATCTATTTAAAATAAGGAGCAACTATTGGCAGTCCAAATATCCAGCAGTTAACTGGAATTGGACAAAGAAGATGAGGGCCAAGGTCAGAGCTCCTATAAACATAGGCTTTGGTATGAATAAAGATAAAAATAGCAGAATATTGATAATCGTTGAAGTTGAATGATGGGTACATGAGGATCCATTGTACTGTTATGCTCTCTATTTTGTTTATATGTTTTGCCATTATTTATACAAAAAATTTTAAAAGTAAAAATAAGAAATTTTATATTCTATTATCAATAGGTTATTAGATGTTATAATTTTCAAAAAAAAAAGGACAATCATGACTCTCACATAGATATAAAAATGAACAATGTTGTTATGGGGTGAATTGTGTTCTGGAAAAAGATATGTTAAAGTCCTAACCCCCAGTACCTGTGAATGTTATCTTGTTTGAAAATAGGCTCTTTGTAGATTTAATCACATTAAGATGAGGACTTAAGGATGGGCCTTAATCCGATATGAATGATGTCCTTATAAGAAGAGGGAATTTTGGACACAGACAAGTGGGAAGAATGCCATGTTCAGACACAGATACAAGGCACAGAGGGAAGATGGCTGAGTGAATATGGAGGCAGAAATCAGAATTACGCTGCTATAGACTGAGAACACCTGGGGCTACCAGAGCTGGAGGAGGCAAAGAAGGATGGGAGCATGGCCTTGCCAACACCTTGGTTTCAAATTTCTAGCCTCTGGAACTATAAGAGAATAAATTTCTGTTGTTTCAAGCCACCCAGTTTGTGGTACTTTGTTATGGCAGCCCTGAGACACTAAAATACATGTTCAAAATTTTATTTAACTCATTAATGTGGAAGCAGGTGAGGTGTTACAACCAATTCAAAGGAGAAGTGAAAAAGAAGCACAAATTTATATGGAGTAATGGAATGTTGAAATGAATGTGCAAATGGAAGTGAAACTAGATACTTCTACAGTGAGGCAGGGAAGTCAACTGAGCCTCTACTGGACAGAACATAATTTGCATGTGTATAGACAAAAATTATTTTACATTGCTCTCACTTCATCTACAATTTACAGAGTTGCAAAATAGCTTCTGTTGTATTAGAATCAGATAACCTTGAGGGATGTTCTCTAAAGCATGGGTTGTTTTCCAGAGAACCACAAAATTTTTCTGTAAGACCAAACAAAACAATTTTGAAACCTTGAATACAAATGCTCATTAAAAAAAAAGAAAAAGAAAAAGAAGTGAAAAAGAATAGAAAATTAAGTTTAAGACACATTATATTTACTGAATGTGGCTATTTGAGAAAGTTAATCAACTCGGTGCCCCTCTTTTCTCATTGATAATATGGGAGTAATACTAATGATGCCTGTCCATCAGGTCATGGTGAAGGTTAAACGAGATAATGCAAGAAGAGTACTTGACAATAGCTAGCTCAGTGTGTTCAATATATAATTGCTATTATTACTTTAGAGAGTGTTGGGAAAATTAACCCAGAAAATCAATAAGAGCTTTGCACATTATCAAGTATTATTCAACTCCAGCTTAACCCTGCAATCATGTTACTAACTCTAATAGAGGGAGGACTTGTTTTAAGATGATAGTAAGGTGGAAAGGTTGCAGTTAGAGTAGTATCATGTCTGGGAAAGGCAAGGCAAGAAATGAGGGCTAGGAGTGAAGAGAGCAAGTAAGAATGAGAAGAGGGATGTGGAGGGAGGAGGCAGCGATGAGAGATGGAACCAAGGCCAATTGATGGTTGCTGTGCAATTGTGCTAAGTGCTGACCATCCTCCAAATCCTTTGATTGGTAATGATTGCCATGATAAATGTACAGCCTGCTAATGACCCAGCTTTTAAACCTTCCCAAGGGTTTTGCAGAAGTCACTTAATCAACTCTAACTCCATCCATTTGACCCTCAGACCTCACTTCTGAGGGCAGGCAGAGGAGCAAGGGGATATTATTCAGATGCACAGGACAAATGGAATTAAGGCTCACTCATGCCTGGGTGCCTGATTGAGGCCAGCGTGGTTGCTTCAGTGTCTCATTCAAAAGAGCACTTCTGCCAGAGAAACAACCACCACCCATTTGCCTTTCCAGTTGCGCTTGAAAGCCATGTTTTGTCACTTGCTACGGGCCTGAAATTGTTCCTCAGATTTCATCCCCGAAAGAGTTTACAGACATTGTACAAAGAAATTAATTAAGTAGATTTTCCATTTGCACAGTTTTAATGAATAAATGATGTTCCTATTTGTTTATCTGTTTCCTAATTATAACACAATTCAAAACATCTTAGTTTCTTGCATTCCGACAACGTTATTGTTATGGTAGTGTTATTGCTGTTCTCGCAGTGCAGGTAATATTATTTTTTTAGATGGATGCCAGGTGCAGTATTTCATATTTATTAAAGTCTGATCTGCATATTTTTCTCTTTTCATGTACTGCTTATCTGTACAAGAGCAGAAAGTTAAATATAATGCTCTGTGCTAAAGAGCCTGAAGGAGTTTCGCAGGCAGCCTGAGGATTTGTGGTTTGGTGTGCGGATCGGGATTGGATGATGCAGTTCAGGGCTGACTGGGAAAGGCCTAGGCCAGGGGCCAGCCAGCAGGACTACCCCTCATTACCCCAGGCAGCCCACAGGCCATGAACCCTGGCAGGGAACATTGACAAGTGGCATTTTCACAAGGAGACAGATGTTAACATCTCAAAGGCCAGCAGGTCAGAAACTCTGAAGCAGCCCAGAGATAAAAGAAGGAAGGCTCTGGACAGAAGGTAGAATCTCTTCTTTCTCTGTCCTGGAGCTTTTGAAGTGGGTAGTCCAGACATCATAGGTGTTTGCTATAGCTAGAGTTCAGAGGTCTGCAGAGGAACCCTGCTTTACTAAGGTGTGGGCAGAGATGCCAAGTCTCTTTTCTCTGCCCTCTCAGGTTATGGTGCAGCATCACTGTCCACTTTTTCCCTTGGCAGAGGAGAGTCATGGTCTACAAGTCTGTCCTGACCTCACATATGCATTTGAGAACCATCCAATTTAATGACTGATCAATCATGGGCCTCCTATGTTGTGTCACTCATGGTACCAAGTGCTGGGAAGACAGTCCTGTCCTCCAGGAATTTACAGTATAGACTCCAGAAACTGCATTAGGAGACCTCTGCCCTTTTAAATCACCTGGCTACCAGGAAGAGGTGTGTTATTAGCCCTCCTTGAGGTCAAACTCTGTGGTTATTGCTCACGGTTGCTTGAAATCACACTCCTTTGCTCCTTGTGCACTCCTTATAACACCAGGGGTATGAGGGTGGTGGTATAGAAGATATTCACTGTCCTTCTTCATTTTATACTTGGCAGGATTTTGAAGTAGAGCAATCCAGAACATAAATCCCAAATCTTGCCTGCCCTAGTTGCGGGATACCTCCCTGGTATCCCCTGTGTGCACGATGGAGAGATGCTCCTTGGCAATTATAGCATTTAGATGAGGTAACAGTTGTGAAGTTCCTGGGCAGTTCCTGGAGCCTAATAAATGCCTGCTCTTGGCTCAGAGATCTGGGGAGGTGGCAAGAACAGTGTGTAGTTGTCCAAGAGCTGGGGGACTTGGCAAAACTTGGCTCTGTGACTTGGTCAAAGTATTTAACCTCTGGCTTTCAGCATTTCATTTCTAAAATGAGAGTTCAGACTAAAAGACCTCTGGCAGGAAGATTCTATTATTCAATAATTGCCACAGTCATCCAGCGCCAACGCTAACTTTGTTGGCTTTCTCCTGTGAATGGTCAATACGCCCTGCTTCTCAACTTCCCTTCTTGCCATTCCCCAAACCTGAGCTCTCATGCAATTTCCCCCGTGCCCTAGTCATCCTTGATCCTCACAACTGTAGTTCTTTTTTGTTGACTTCTAATGCTGTGTTTTACTTCTCATGGATTTTGCTACTGTGGACATTTTCATACTATGTCATTTCCTGTTTCTTTCTTTGGTAACTTTTTTTTTGGCTCTACTCCTTGGACTCTTTCATAAAAGTGAGGCATTGATCTTTATACCTTTCTTATTTTATTTTCCCTCACTCTGTTGATTAAATTGTGCATTGGCCACCTCCATGTTTATTTATTATTTTTCCTCATCATGAACATTTAGTTTATTTCTTTTTTTTTATTTCAGCATATTACAGGGGCACAAATGTTTAGGTTACATATATTGCCTTTGACCCACCTGAGTGAGAGCTTCAAGAGTGTCCATTCCCCAGATGGTGCACACCACACCCATTAGGTGTGAATATACCCATCCCAACGATATATGCACATCCATGTTTATTAATGAAGCTGCTATTTAAGTGGTAAAAAAGTCTAGTGTCATTGGCTTTATTGCTTCTGTTCAATCTCTTCATTGGATAGAAGGTCATTTGAAGTGATAGTCACATGTTCATCTCTTTACGACTTGACACACCACTTCTGCTGCGTGGGGGTGGCTGTCTCATTGCTTTCCTCTCTCACACCATGTTTGTTTTCTGTTTTCCTAAGCAGATCTGTCCTTCTGGAAAGCCATCAGTGATGTGCTCCAAGCACAAGAAATTGTGCTAGCTGCTGGAGTTTCAAAGAAATAAAGATATGTCCCTTGTCCTTGAGAAGTCTACGGTTTACTGAGAGACCGAGAAGTACACAGGGAGATACATATAGTCTGATCTGTTATCTGATAAGGCTGAATACAGGTATCCTGAAAGCCCTACCCCAGTCGAAGGGGGTGAAGGAAGGCTTATTTCACTTTATGCTGAGTCTGATTTAGAGATGGGAGTTTGGGGTTGTTGGAAGGGAAGTTATAGGCAATTCAATTTTGACTTAGTATAAGAATGAACTTTAAAACTGTCAGAATGGCTCAAAGACAGACAAAACTGTTTCAGGAAGTGGTGAGTTCCCTGTCAAAGGAGGTAATAAAATATCTGATGGGAACCTTTTGATAGGATTTATGAACTAAAAGTAAATTAGCAAGGTGATCTTTAAAATGTCCTTCAATTCCTGAAAGACTGTGAGTGCCTGGACCAGCAGATAATGGGAAAATTCCTCAGGAAATGGGATCGTGAGGTCCCATTAGCTAATAAGATGCTAGTTAAGCAAAGCAGCGGAAGGAGCTCACAGGCAATGGAGAGGAGTTAGGAGCTCAGACTCCAGCTGATACTCAGATAGAGGACCATGCACATAGGAATCCATGGGATGAATTTTGAAACAGCCAAATCTCCTACTTTGGTCGTTTCTAAATTCTGTAGACATTCAGATAAACTAGTGCATTTCTAGTTGGAGTTCTGTTTAATTTCTGACACTTGAACATTCCAATGCTGGCATATTGGGCAAGAAAATATTGTGAATTTAGCACCCTGGGGTCCAGTACCTCATTGGTTTTGTTGGGGAACACATGCCCCACTTTAACATGACTTGATAAG
Source organism: Propithecus coquereli (assembly GCF_000956105.1). Taxonomy (NCBI): domain Eukaryota; kingdom Metazoa; phylum Chordata; class Mammalia; order Primates; family Indriidae; genus Propithecus; species Propithecus coquereli. The sequence goes on from NW_012148463.1 coordinate 447,003, forward strand.
GAATAGAAATTAACTGTTAGAGATACAGGCCATTCTGTTGGTATATAGACAGGTTCAAATTCAGTTTTGCCCCTGATAGAGTAGAGGATTAGGTGTGGAAAATACAGAAAAAATTTATATGGAATTCCACCTAGCATCCTGGAAGTGTGACAAGTCTTCAATCCTTTAAACTCTATAAAATGCATAAGTATCTTACATTGCAGAAGAGGGACTAAATGACTAGCTCACTTCAGTATCAACAGAATAGCCTTAGAAAAACCTGAATGTGATGTGACCCCTTTGTTCAAAATACTTCAGTTTTCCCTGATCACCTCCAATATGAACATCAAACACCTTTGTGTGGAAAATAAGGCAGTTAATGACTGATAGCATGAACTCTTTTATTTATTTATTTTGAGACAGTCTTATTCTGTTGCCCTGGGTAGAGTGCAGTGGCATCATAGCTCACTGCAACCTCAAACTTCTGGGCTCAAGTGATTCTTCTGCTTCAATCTCCCAAGTAGCTGAGACTATAGGTGCATGCCACCACATTTGGCTAGTTTTTTCTATTTTTGGTAAAGATAGGGTCTTGCTCTTGCTCAGGCTGGTCTTGAACTCCTGACCTCAAGTGATCCTTCTGCCTCAGTCTCCCAGAGTGCTAGGATTACAGGTGTGAGCCACTGCACCCAGCCTGATAGTATGAACTCTTCATTCCTTGCTTGGAGATGAATGCTAATCTTAGACCAGTTACATAGCCTCTCTGTGCCTCAGTTTCCTCATCTTCTAAATGGGCATGGTTGTAATAGCACCCACCTCATCCAATCTTTATAAAGATTGCATGTGTCTATATATATCAAGTATGTAGAACATTATCTGACATACAAATATTATCTGTGCTGGGCTTTTCCTTCCCTACTGACTGTAAACTTCTTGAGGAAAGGAACCATGTGCTTTGTGTGGCCATTTGCCCAAGTACTCTTCCCAGTGCAGGCCTGGCATGTAATATTCAGGTTCTGGAGTTGGAATGCTTGAGTTCATATTTTGCTTCCATCATGGGACCATCTTCATGGTCTTAACTTTCCCAGTCCTTGATTTTCTCATCTGTAAAATGGGGAGAATAAATGAGATAATACATATAAAGCATTTCATTGATCAAAGAGCCTGGCATTAAAATTGTTAGTTAATATCATCATTAGGGATCAATAAGTGCTTACAGAATAAAAGCTCAAAATTCTGGTAGAAAATACTAAAATGTGTTCATGTTTTTTGTGTCCCTCTCCCTTCCCCACTGCCACAGTGGCTAATCAATTCCCTGTTCCTCAATTTCCATGTTATCTATATGGTGATAATTCTACCAAATGCTTACTTCCCAGGAGGACAGAGAAGATGGATGTTCGTGTTTATAAAGTTGCTCTAAGCAACCTGAGGAAAATTGCAAGTGAAAAGTGTTATTCTCATCATGATTATTAATTGATTCTCCAGCCACTCATCAGTTGGAATATGACTGATCCATGGGCTATGGAGGAAGATTTATCACTTGCCTCTCCAAACCTGTGGATGTGCCTTTCATTAAATGCAATTATCTCCCAGCAAAAGCACACGTGAATCCACCACCTTTTACTCAATGAAATCGTTAAACTTCTTTGCAGCAAGGAGCCGTCAGAAGCCACCTGATGAAAAATGGCCATAGATTAATTATACAATATCTGCTCTTGGAGAATTTCAAGGATGTTGTTCTGTTGTCTCTGCTCCCCGCTCCCTATCTCTGTCTCTCTCTCTCTTTTTTTTTTTTACTCTGCTCTCCCTTGTTATTAATATTATTTTAGGGTGTAGAATTCAAGTGTATGCATTTCTCTCTACCTCTCCTTAGGACCACAAAACATAGAGAGGAGTCTGCCTCTGTAGGATGGCCGTATTTGAGAAGGATGGCTGAGTCAGTGGCTGTCTGGAGCCCTCCCCTCCTGAAATCCCCACCATGAGAGAGAGAGAGCCCCCAAAGAATGTTTAATCTATGTTTCCCAGAGATCACAATTCAACATATAACTCAGTTTCCTTGAAGGGATCCTCAGGGTCCTCTTCCATTAGCTATTAACAGACATAGCAAGTAGAGGGTGAGGTTTCAGATCAATAAGGTTCCAAGGGGGGGTGGGAGGGTAAGATAAACCACTTGGTGGGGAAAACTTGTGGCCTGTTGTGAGAGAGGAAGATGCATTAAAGGGAGAAAGAAAACCCACCATAGATAAATATGTCCCCGTGAGCTCTGCCTCTGGCCAGCCTTGACAGGTCTCGCTGGGAAAGCTTGCCAAGTGAGGTTAGGGCTGACAACACCAACCACCATGAAGAGCAATTTCTATAGGCTAAGTTCTACCGACAAGAGAATATTTGAGGATGCCCTCAAAACCCTAAAATCAGGAGCAAAGGAAAAAATTAACAGATGAGAAAGCAGAACGTGGGACGAAAAAAGAAGACATAATGTAGGAGCCAGGGGACAGGGTGTTCACTTTCTCAGTTGCAAGTCTCTGGAGTACCCGGTGAGTATCTGAGATATTTTCCTGAACTTCCACAATGCGTATGAGCACTGAAGCCATAGAGTAACAAAGGGCCATTGGATAGTCCCTCAGGTGTCCCACCAAGATTAATTGCAGTTAACAATGCCTCATTCTCCAGCAGGCCACATCTATGGTTCTAGAAGCCAATGCTGAATGGATGTGCAAGTTCTCTGTGCACTTTGACTTAAAGCACAGGTGTTCTTCTTCAATGAAGGTCCCCAAAGCTTTTATGCTGATATTTAGACACAAGCAAAGTTAACATTAGCAAAAGGTAACAGAATGACTTCTTTAAGTTTTAATCTATTTTTAATTAAAAATAATATTTTTATTTATGTTTACAAATATATATATTATATTTGTGGGTACAATGTGAAATTTGGATACATGTAACATTGTAGAATGATCAAATGAAGCTTAAACATATCATCTCAAATATTTATCATATCTTCTTGATGAGAACATTTAAAATCTTTTTAGCTATTTTGAAATATACTATACACTATTATTTCCTATAGTCACCACGTTGGGCAATAGATCACAGAAATTATTCCTCCTGACTGAAACTTTACACCCTTTGACCAATGTGTCCCCTTTCCCTGTCCCCACCAAGAATGATTGAGCGATTTTCAGTAAAAGACAGATTTCATGATAGTACGTAATATATATATATATATATATATATATATATATTCCCATTTCAAAAAGATGCAGGCAATAAAAAAGAAAAGTAGAAACATCAAAGCTAAGAAAGCTCTAAGTGTAGCTTGAAACTATTTGAGGAAAAGCAGGGGGAGGGATCACATAATTGCACTGAGAAGTTCCATTTTACCAAATATTTGAGTGGAAAAATCAGTTCCAAAGACCCAGGAACTTACTTGTCAAAATGTTACTCCATATTTTGCTTAATGGAGCAAATTTAGATTTAAATATATCGGCAAGGTACTTAAAGCAGTCGCATCTCTTGTTCAGTTTAGTTGTCATTAACAATTCTCTGAGGTTTTTGGTGCCAGAGGTCTTCTCTCAACTGAAAGATGAGGAGACTGAGTTCAAAAGCCTTCTGGCTCCCTACGCGCTCTTCGTCTGATGATGATGATGCTTTAAGTTTTTGTTGTTTTTGCCCTGTACAATCTTTTAGCTCTAACTCAAGTGTTTCGTACTTGTGCAAATATGAGAAAGCTTGAAGTATGTAGGTAAAATGCGGCAGTGGTGGTGTTAATGCAGCAGGTTATAGCCCTGACCACAAATCAAATAAAAAATTGAAAAAATTGCAACACGCAATTGTAAGAGGCAAAGGATTTCTAACTGGGCTCCCAAAGGAGGCACTACAGATATCTCATAGATTCACCTGATTAAGATACATCCTTCTCCTTAGCTATACCAGAAGGGATCCACAGACCTTGTGAGTTTATGAAAATTTAAAAAGAGTAATTAAGGACTGAACCTGTAATACAAAATGAATTTTATGTAAGTTGCTGATGACTAAGTACAAATGCAAAAATACAACTTATCAGTAATGCAGTTTCACAACAGTGAAACTGGAGCCGCTCACCAATCATTCCTTTGTAAGTCATCACTAGAATACTTAGAGAACAGTGTTGAATGTTTGTCCCTGTCCTAGGCCTGAGCAATCGCTCACTCTTGATGTGTCCTGACTCATTTTTATCTGACTTCCATTGTTATTTCTCAGTTTCACCCAGGTCACTTCTTAGTAATCCAGGTATGTTTGTCTCCCCATCTCTTGTTCATCAATAGACCTGAGATATTTTGCCTTAAACATGCCAAATCCATTAAATACTATAGTTATTCATCTGTTTCTCATTCATTCATTCACTCATCCTGAAAATATATTCATCCTGAATACTTATTCTATGGCAAGGATTGTTACCCTTGGCACTATTGATATATAGGCCTGAATAATTCTCTGTTGTGGTAGACAGTCTTATGCATTGTTGGGTATGTAGCAACACCCCTTGCCTCTTTCCATGAGATTCCAGTAACACCCATCACCCGAGCTGTGACAACCAAAAATGTCTTTATAGGGTGCAGGTCCTCAACCCCCACCCCCAGTCTGTGGAAACATTGTCTTCCTTGAAACAGGTCCCTGGTGCCAAAAAGGTTGGGGGCTGCTGCCTCAGGGGACAAAATCACCCTTGGCTGGGAAACACTGCTCTCTGTCAATCACTCTTCCAGACGCTGTGGATTACAGGAGTGAAGAAAATCTTGAAGCTGTATAAATGCATATAGTATAAAATGTAGACATAAGAACATCTCCTTAGTTACTGGCCTATGTGTTCTGTTTGAAATGAATGATCTATGCAAAATCTACTGCAGGCTGGGAATATAGACTCACAAGGCTGTAGGTGGCAGCAAAAGCCATTTTCTGGGTTGAGTTCTCCCTAGAAAGTCCTCCTTGTCTACACTCAAAGCAGTTTTTCTCCCCAGCCATTCATCCATTCATCCAACAAATGCTTATTGAGAGTCAACTAGTTACCAGGCGTGTTTTATGCCTGTTTCCCCTTCTTGCTTTGATTAGCTTTCTCCATAAGCTCCATCACTAGCCACTGGCCACTGTCAGGGGGGTTATTATAAAAGCTGTTCATTCAGAGTACCACTCTGCCTCCCCAACGCATTTCTATTTAACTGCCATGTGCCTACTCCATATGGAATACACAGGAGGTCTGGAAATTCATGATTTAATTAACATGAATTTAATTATCGCCTACTCTTTGTGAGGTAGATGAAAGAAAATATGGGATGTGCCCTTCGCTTGACCATGAGCCATTTTGGAAGTTGGGACATCTTGTTGCAGAAACACTGGGAGCATTTTCCTAGCAGACCAATGTCTACCACAAAGAACTATTCAGGGTGGTTGCCACGAATATTCATAGTATCTACCACCTGTGATCTAAGGTGTGTATGACTTTACAGAAAAGATTTCTTTTTCCTCAAGAAATTCTTCATTTGCAATTCACACACTCTTAATTTGGTCTTAGTTGCTGTGGTGGATTAAAGATGTCTAGTGTAATTTCTATATCAATTCTCCCATTGAAGGTGGAGTCTATTTCCCTCCTCTTGAATCTCTTAGCTTTGACCAATAGAATGGGGCAGAAGTATGCTGTGTGACTTTCTTGGCCAGTCCTTAAGAAATCTGCAGCCACTGCTTTCTCCTTTTGGGAATATTTCCTCTCAGAATCCAGTTGCAATGCTGTGAAAACCTTAAGCCGCACAGAGAATGGAGGCACTCTGATTGCCAGTCTTAGATGGATCCTCACACAAAAGTGAGCCCCCTCTGGCAGACATGGGAGTGAGGCCATCTTGGGTCTTCTAGTTGTCCTGGAGCCCCAGCCAGTACCAGGTGGAGCACAGAAGAGCTGTCCCTGCTGAGCTTTGCCCAAATCACAGAATTGTAAGTAAATAAATTATGGCTTTTGTTTTAAGCCACAGTGTTGTGGAGTGGATTGTTATTCATCAATAAATTGACTAGATGATCAAGACAGTTACTTCTGGAAATTTCTTTCCTCCGAACTCTCCAACTTTCTATTTATTGAGAAGTCTATCTAATCCCTGTTGGCCCAGGTGACTGTCCCAGGCCTCGGGTTTAAATTTAGCTTCTCCATCCAAGTTTTCCTCTATCCTTGATGAATTGTCCTGCCTCTGGAAAAGAAATGAACCAGCCTCCAAAATTTACCCGCTCATTCTTTTTTGCTCTCACTTGAGTCTAGATTTAAACTACTAAACCCCGACTCTAACTGCTTAACCAGAAAGACTAATTTTTCTAGCTATGTGATCAAATTCTAATGATATTTTAAGAGGGAAGTTCTTTCTTCTTAATCAGAGGGATGGTATCAGTGTGGGGTAAAGACTCAAGATAAAAATGACAAATGGACACAAGTGCTCCTTTTGGGAACTGTGGTCCTACCTGAGGGGTGTCAAGATCAGAAGAAAACACTCACCAACCTTGACGAACTTCTGTAGGGCTCGCTGTCAGACTTTCTAACAAAAAGCCCCCTGTAAATCATTTTTAGGGGCCTCTGAATCCCTAACTTTGAGACGCTGTGTAGGCTTTTCTTATATGAAATATTTAATGACCAATCATCCCCTTGTAGCAGGCTAATGCATTTCTTCCCCTGTTTTATTGGCAGTGTTTTGTGTCAGAGTCATTTATACCATGTGCTGGACTTCTCAGCCCCTGCGTCCCACACCCACCCACCCAGTCTTGCTATGATGTTCATTTGTCGCATGCAGTGCTGTGGTTCAGTAGAGAAACACAATTGATATGCCGTCAAATTGCTCCTGACAGAGTGGTTTTAAAAGCTTTTAGAGCGGATGTACAGGGGAAAGTTTTGTCTTCGTGGAGTCAGTGTGGCTCATCTGTCTGTATTAAATGTCTAACAGTTACATTGAACAAGAATGACATTTTAAATAAGAGTAAGTACTGCTTAACTTTTTAATGTCATTCGTTCAAGCCAGGGACTTGATTTTTTTTTTTTTTTTTGGTTAATGTACATAGCTCAAGTTATAATATAGGCTTTCTTTCTTTCTCTACTCTTTCTTCCATTGTTAATGTCTAAGTGTCTCTATTTTCAGTTTAGCTGGTGCAATCTTTTTCTCTTGAGACATTTGGAGATTTCTTTTTAAGGGCATTGGCAGATCTTTCTCTGCACAGGCTTAAAGGGTAGCCAGTCTTGCCTGGATGCAAGGGGCTACAAAAGGTGGCATCAGCAACATCAGCCATCAAAATTGCTGAGGACAGGAAAGTTGGGAAGGGGGCCTCTCATGTGAAACACAAGGAACTGGATATTAACAGATCAACAGTCCAGTAGGCAATAGAATCCCGAAGAATTACAAACAAATGCCAAATGATCACCAGCCCATTGAGCATGACCCAACCCTTGCAAATCATCGGCTGCCTGAAGGTCTCTAGGGCTGGAGGTGCAACATGAGGCAGATGCTTACACATCCTGTGGGGTGGTATAGGTGGGAGAGCAAGGGAGAAGAACCAGAAGCAAAGTATGGGCCTACCTCCAAGGCCACGTGTCCTGGACATAGGCCTTTATTTTGCAAAATCTGATTTTGCGTGAGGGTGGTTTTTCCCAAGCTCTTTGCTGAATTTGAGTTCTATTTATCCAGGGCTTTGAAAGTTCGTGAAAATATGCTGTTTCGATTGAGTTTCTCTTAGTTTCTGTTAGAGAAAACTATCTTCCTTTTGAAAATAAATCCACTCTTCCAGGCTAGGAAAGAGCATCCCTGGATAAGGAGCAAAGATTGGTCCAGTGGCCTCTGAGCTCTGAGTTGTCGTCCCCCCTGTAGGTCCTCTTCTTCATCATTGTGTTGTGTGTTCTGCACTCTCCTGTTGAGTGGACAGAAATCTCTGTCATCCAACGTGTCATTAGCACTGATGACCAACCTGGAATTTACCAAATTAAGAAAATAAAATAAAACTCAGAAAAACCTCAATATTCTGACTTATAAAATACATGTTTTTGATCCTGTTACAAGTAGCTGGTTGTAGGACACACAGCCTCTAGAGAATGTGCCATTCGCACTCACTAAGATATTTTTCTTGTAGATAAAATACATGCATACTTTTGATAGCACGTTTGAAGGGCTCTCTCTAAAATTGACTTCATTGGTTTTGTTCTCAGCAAACTGACCTGAGCTACTCAACATGGCTTTTTTTTTTTTTTTTT
>NW_012148463.1:455325-466405 GCF_000956105.1 Propithecus coquereli
GTTCAGCTGAAACGTTACCTTTCCTGTTCTCTGCAGTCAGTTAAAGCTCCTCCTTTCTCTGTTAGGACTTTTCTGTATCCCCAGACTCTGTAGTTTTCCAGAGATTAGGCAGTGAGAATATCCCTTAATATGCTCTATTCATGTAACATATCTGTGTAACTGCAGGCCTTGTGGCACTGACTATGGACAGTGCTTGTGTAGGCATGGGAATTTCAAGCTGCTAATTTCTTTCCAAGTTATGTTGATTAGCTTTCATAAAAAAAAATGTTTAACTCTGGATTTAAGGAATAATCGGTTTGGAAAAGCAGAATTACACATACACACACACAGTATGTTCACTTTCTGAAAATTTATTAGACAGTGACCCAAGATACAAATGATTATTTACAATTTTAAGGCACAATCAGGATCTTGTTTCAACACAAAAACATATGCCTGTAGGATGAGCAGTAAATGCCAAGGTGGCCACCCCAGGCCTGTTTATAATCTGCATCCCCACCTGTCCTGTTGGCTTCTTAGGTCTTGCGGTTGTCACCCCCAGGCTACAGAGGCCCTTTGAACACCCACTCAGGGTCTGATTAGTATGGTAAAGTGATGTGTAGCCACACTGTGGAAGGCCTTTTCTGAGACGGCCACACCTGCGTTGCTGCTGCCACCACTGATGTTGCTATGCTGGCACCTTCACTTGGCTTTTCCACTGGGGCATTGCACCATCACCTTAGGCTGAGCTCAGCCTCTCTCTCTCTCTCTCTCTCTCTCTTTCTCTCTCTCTCTCTCTCTCTCTTTCTCTCTCTCTCTCTCTCTCTCTCTCTCTCTCTCTCCTCTACTCATTATCTCCTTTCAAGGCTCCTTTCTGTCTTTTACATTCCATCTCAAATTCCAGGTCCTCTCAGAGACTCTGACTTTGACTCCACGGCCACAGGGTCACAATTTCATTGGCCTCAACTCTTTTCTTCAGCCTTGAGGACCTCGCAGGCTGCCCAGTTGCCACCCACTGGTCTCACATCTTCCTGCTCAGGAAGTGATAGAAACAGGCTCTGGGGAAGATCACTGGAGTCATATCGGGAAAGCCTACGATGCCACACCAAGAAATCTTATATTCTTTAGGTGATACAGAGTCTCTGTTTTTTCATATGTTTTCAAGCTGCAACTTTGGGGATTTTCAGATTTTGGAACACGCGTGATTTGGAGAAGGGATTATAATCTCTCAGGGGATTGTTCGAGAAGAAAAAAAGGTCTGATCATTGCATTTTAATGCATACTGGTGTTGATTCAGAGCGCTATACCCTGTAATTGCCTACTTAAAGCAGAATGTAGAGCTGGAACAAAAACTTCACTTGCTTTCCCTGTGTGGCTGCTGAGAATGGATATTTACACTGACACTGTACATTTTTATTCAACTTGGAAAAATATGCCACCCTTTTATTTTCATGCAGATCACGGAACCATTTATTCTTTAATGTTAGGTGTGATAACGGGCAGGTAGTCTGCCGGATGTGCAAAGGGAACCAGTCTCTCATCCTCTTCTCCTCTTAAAGGGAAATCTGAAAGTTCTATTTCCCACATAGTCAACTGTCTAGAATCCACAGAAAGGAATGAAAGGAATGGGCAAAAATGAAGACGTGAGTGCAGACATTTCTCTATGACTTACTTGACTCTTTCCGTCCTTCATCGTGCCCCTCTCTCCAGGCATCACTGCTGGGCAGTTTCCTCCCAGGCTCTGTGCCTTCAAGCTTCCCAGAAGCGTACGTGTCCTTCTATTTAGTCTACCTAGATTTCGCCTCCAAGCCAGCATGCTGTCTGTGTTTCCCTGCAACAGCAATATTGAGATTTTTCCTACTCATCTGTATCCTAGTTTACACCAAACCTAGGCACATCTAGAAATGGAGTTCAGTTCTCCCAAGTGGATGGGCATGGTTTCCCTTGGGCTACAGCCCAGTGTGGAAGTAGAGTCAAAAGCTTTGGATGAGGAGTTCCGGCACTAATGATCTAGCTATTACTTCTCTTTGAGGCTTGATTTCCATAGCTATAAAATGACTGTGAAATATACAGTATATACACAAAATAGACTGTCTCTACTTACACATCACTCTCAGGGCTCTAATTATGTCCCATTAATTTCTTCCCACATTGTTCTGAGCGTTCCCCGATGTTTCTCACACACACTATAGAAGATACTCACCTTGGCAGCACAGCATCTGTCATTGTCTTATTCCTTCTTGCTCCTTCTCACTGTGACCCTAGCTAGTACCCAAAGTGGTAGCCATGCCCCCAGCTCCACGATGACACACTCCTGTGTTGGCTGAGCTTTGCCAAAGTCGCCATGGTTCCTGCTGGTCCCGATTTCTGCTTTCTGTGTAATGGCTGGCGGTACCTGGTGTTTCTGGCAAGGATTGCCGTGCTTCGTGTCTGGGGTCCAGTTGCTGTTGACTGTGCTGCCTCTCCTAGTGCCAAGTCCACTCCTTTCCTCCTCCTGCCGCTTCTACCAACATTGCCGCTGCCACCACCAAAATCCTCGCCGCTACAGCACTGCAGCATTGCTTCCCGCTTGCTTTTTTGTTTCTTCATTGCCCTAGGCATCAGGCCGGTGTCCAGGGGACCGGGCCAGATGGCAGTCTGACCACTTTTATGTCTCCCTCCCTGGAAAATGCAAGCTGTCCAATAAAGTAGAGTGAAGAACAGGGCAGGCCACTATAAAAGGCAAAGAGTAGTTGGTCAAGAGAATTGGGATATGTGTGTGTTTATATATACATGTTTTGCCTTTCTAGACTGTGGTTTTGTAAGCTTTAATTAAGACTACTTGATCCCCAAGATCCCTTCTAAAATGTATCATCTATGAGTCTTTTTAGTGGAGACCCAGAACCTCTAAGTGGATGACATAGGCGTAAATCATAAGGTATAATCTTACCACAGAGCCAAGGAGAACCAAGACCACCTAATGTTTTATTCTGTGGCATTCCATGTGTGAGCCTGTGCACATGTGTTTGTGTGCATGTGTGTGTTGTGTGTATCTCATATTACTACGACACGTTTTTCAGAGCTGAGGTTAGTTCTCATTACAATTACATGAACCCTGAAGCATGTACTGTGATACCAAGCTGTGAGATTCCATAAATGTTTGATGAAGAAAAAAATTTTAAAGTTTTCCATTCAGAGCATTTTTCATTATTAAAAGCTTCAAATGATTAGAAGGAAAGTACTTAGTATTCTACAGCAACTCCACCCAGTCAGCACATCAAAAGTTACCAAAAAGGGACAAGGGAAATCAAAGAAATGCAAATGAATATGATGTCACCACCTTGCCTTTATTGTGCATAAGAAAAAGAAAAGAAAAAAAAAATTCCCCACTCACATAATGTGTCTTATTATTCTCAAAATTTAGGTGAGGTGGGCAGGAAGCTGGGGAATTTGTACCTATGCAAGTCTCAGCCCAGGCCTTAGATACTTTGCCTTGAGAGTTCAGAAATCTTTGAGCATAACTGTTAAGAACTGAGTAACAATAAACCAAAAATAACTGGATTTACCTTGTTTGTCTTGCACCCTTCCTTTAAGAACTCCAGCCCTTGTTGTATTCCTTCCAAATATCTTTAGAGGATCTAAGCTGTGTTTCTAAAACCAGTGCCTCCTGTATAGGACTTTGACCTTTCTTCCTGCTCTCTCAGATCACTGTGGTGAAATTCCCAGCAAGACCCAGTGACAATTTTAGCAGCCAGGCCACTGGTGCTCACTAAAGGCATTGCCACCAATATTTGCACCCAGGAGAGGCACCGCTTCTCTGTTTCAGTGTTTGTGCTAAAGATGCTGATGCCCAAGGCTGAAGGTGCCGTCCTTTCTGTCAGTGTCCCCAGGGCCTCACTGCGGGGTCTCTTCCTGGGAGCAGCCTGTGTCCTTGTCCCTTCTTAATACTTGTCATCCTGCTTTGCCTGAGTGTCATTGCTTCAGGGCTAAGACAAAAGATACTCAGTGGTTTTGATTGGATTGAGCCTGGAAGAATGTTATCCTTCCAGGAAACTTAATGCCTTGCACTGGTGAAAATGCACCCAGTGGTCCTTAAAAAGTAGTAGTGATTATGCCAGGTGTTGGCCTAGTTTCAAAGGAAGGATCTGGCCCTTTCTGGGAATAGCAACTGCCTGTTTCCTCTGTGTATCACATCAGCCTCTCTTCAGCTTCTTCTTCCTCTCTGCCTCTATTCCTGTGGACTAGCTAATTAGCTCAACACGTACTGCATGACGGGGGCTTTATATCAAGGGTATACCAAGGGAACAAATGATGTTTGTTCTTTACTAAGCTAGACATGAAAGAAGCTTGAAGAAATGTAAAACAGAGTCACTCTTTTTACTAGCTTTTTGGGGGTTTGTTTTTGAAAATATGGTTATTTTCCATAGTGTCATTTATGTTAACCTATAATGACTACACTTATTTTTAAATGAGTTAATAAATGTTTTAATCTCAGTTTTAATGTATAATACAGTAAATATCTATAGATATAACTCACATAAACAAATGCTCTAGGGATCTTCTCTATATTTTTTTAAGAATGTGAAGGAGTCCAGGAAATTAGAAAGTTTGAGAATGGCTGTTTAAGGAGAAGGCTCCTCAGCTGGGGAGATCTGGGATCATGGAGAGGGATATAACTAATTAGAAACAACTAATTAGAAAACAACAACAACAGCATCAGCCTCTCTTCTGTTTCTGGAGGGAAAACTTTGAATCTTTTTGTGAAATTGATTGAAATGTAGGCAGGATTGCTGGAATGAATAGTAGTATTAGTACATTCAAATTGCATGTTTCTCCCTGAAATATGAGAGTGAATACAGTGTAATAAGAACAAGAATTCGCATCCTGACTCACCACATCCTAGCTGTGCAACCTAGGACAAATTACTCACCCTCTCTGGGCTTAAGTTTCCTCATCTATAACATGGAAAAAATACTACTCTCTGTTTCTTAGGCTTGTTAGAAAAAAAATTAAAGGAAGGCCTAGAATTGTCTCTGGCCCATTAGTGATTAATAAATATTAGCTATGACTCTGAAATTTGCTCTTACAATTGTTACTTAGGCACTGCTACTCACATTTGGTTCTGCAGTTTATTTGGTTTGATTATTTTTCCCTAAAGAAAACTCATGGCTTTTTGGCTATTAAGCAATTTTTTTTTCCTCTTGGTATTTGAGACAGATACAAAATGGCATCTCAGAAGGGCCTCTAGCTATTGGAAAGGTGAATCCCCCGTTGTTTTAATTAGAGAAGATATTTTCAGGTGGTGCCCTGAAGAATGAGATGATGTTTTTTGAAGAGCAACCGCTAACGGGGAGATATCTCATCGTGATGTGGGTTTCCACAATGCCGGCAGCCAAGTGCCAGGAATATACCAAGCTAGAAAATATATTCTGAGCTTTCGATGTGATTATGAGGGGAAGAGAGCCTGAAAACGTGACATTAAAGCAATTTTCTTAGGGACAGAAAGCTGTATTCTATTAGCTCCTTTGGTCATGTAAATTGTTCTAGGCCTCTATGGGTATTTTGTGTTTGCCAGGTTAGACCAGATTATGTTGTGAAACTAGCTAATCTCCAGTCCCAGTGGCTTAACACCACAAAGAGTTATTTCTCGCTCCTGATACCTGCTGAGTGGGAACCCTTGTGTGTCCTGGAGGGTCTACTCCATTTATCAGCCCAGATCTCCCCAGCTGAGGAGCCTTCTCCTTAAACAGCCATTCTCAAACTTCCTAATTTCCTGGACTCCTTCACATTCTTAAAAAAAATATAGAAGATCCCTAGAGCATCTGTTTATGTGAGTTATATCTATAGATATTTATTGTATTATACATTAAAACAGATTAAAATATTTATTAACTCATTTAAAAATAAGTGTAGAGTCATCACAGGTTAACATAAATGACACTATGAAAAATAACCATATTTTCAAAAACAAACTACAAAAAAGCTAGTAAAAAGAGTGACTCTGTTTTACATTTCTTCAGGCTTCTTTCATGTCTAGCTTAGTAAAGGACAGCTGAATTCTCATATCTCCTTCTGCATTTGATCTGTTGCCACATCCTGATTTGCTTGAAGTCTAGAGAGAAAAGCCAGCCTCCTACAGATAGGTAGTTAGATAAGAGACAATCTCCTGGCCCCCCAAAATGGTCTCGAGGAATCCCAGAGGTCCTTCGATCACAGTTTGAGCACTGCTGATCTAGATCATTCCCAGTCACTGCAGCTGAGCAGAGACAGGGAGAACTGTCCTCCAGCCCTTTGATGCCAGAAGGAAGGTAAATCACTTTGCTCATAACCCATTACCTACAATTCTCCACCTGTTCAAGCCTAACTTCAATTAAGGCTGGGAAGTACAGGAAAACAGAGGGAATAGTTGATGAAAGCCACTGTATCTGCCACGAAATCCTCCACTCGATATTATTTCTTGGTGGCTCCCCCTTCCCCTTGCAGAGCCTTCCCCAATACTTGCTTGTCAGTGACTTCCTGTTTCTCTTAAATGCTGAACTGTAGAGTATGGAAATCAAACTCAGTGAACGTTAGTTCAGAAAATGGTATATGAGGGAGAGCGGAGGCAAACTGTCAAGTCTGGAGCTGCCCTTATTGCCACTGTGTGACACCTTGCTCTTGTTCTGTGTATCTTTGTCATCCACCCCCCTGCTATAGCCCTACCGGGCTATTATGACCTTCTTAAAATTAAAAGAGTATTGGTGTTGGATATCTTTTCTGTCCACTTGGATCCAAATCCATGGTTCACCAGCCTTTTTATTCACATCAACTGTTTCCTCAAAGCAGTTCTTGGTCATCAAGTAGAGATGATTCACCTTGGGCTTCTGGAACTTTCAGTACCCATGTGTGCCTGCGAGCCTCTCCACTAGTCTTTTCTTATCTGCTGTTCTTACTGCCCAAATGTTAGTTTTACATGTGAATCACCTGGGGTTCTTTATAAATGCAGACTCTGACTCTGTTGATTTGGGGTGAGATGGATTCTGCATTTCTAATAAGCCCCAAGGTGACGTGAGTGCTACTGACCCTGGGACCACACTTTGGTTTGTAAGGCTCTAACTCCAGTCCCAACACATACTCTCTGGGGAGCCCTTTCTTTTGATGGTTTGCCTCTCACTCCAGAAGAGACTTTAGCTAATCTTCTACCTTGAGCCAACCATTCAAAATTTATTGTGAATCTCATCCACTGCAAACTGCGTATCACTAACATACGTGAAGATTCTCAGCTCTTCAGGTTATAAATATGATGGTTTCAGGTTTTTTTTTTTTTTTAATAGCTGCCCAGAACTTGCTATGATGAATCCCTTTTCCTACTTTCTAGTAGCTCTCTTAACAAAATTTGTCCAGAGTCTGTCATTTTTCAGTTGCTTTCATTTACTTTTTAATAAAAATTTGGGTTTCTAAGGTTTAATCTTACGTTTGCTTCAGAGCTGGTAATTTCTCCTCTTTGTCCAGGCTGGTGCTCCATGTGGCAATCTAGGCTTGGGCAAGGAGAGGGAAAAAGGGGCAGCTTGGGGTGACACTCCCATATCATGTCCCCTCTTCATTCTGCTGCTAGAGGGATGGAGAAGTGGAGAAGGAATAGACTAGTCTCCCTACTTGACATTGCCGAGTTTCACTGTGTTTCGTTAGCAGTGACTGCTTTTCAGGCGCACTGTCTACGGACACAGCACAGATGGGTGGTGGGCACCACATGCATTGCTGATGAAGGGCGTATTTGTGAACAGCCGCCTAACTGCGTTGATCCCTTTGGCCACATCTCCAGTTGGTAGCACCCCTCTTAACCCCCAAACCGGAGTTGTATCGGAGACACTCGGGCTCCCTAATTCACCTTCTCAGGCCTTTGAATCTAGGCAGAATCTGATATTTCAGCTTCTCCAGAATGAGGAACTCAAGCAAGGGGAGAGGGAAAATTGATGGGGTTTCTTTGTTTTGCTTTGTTTTGTTTTGTTTTGTTGGTCTGTCTCTCCACATCATGTCATCTGTCCCCATTTCTGGTTTTCTCACTTTGGTGGTACACTGTTGGTCAGGTGGTACACTGTCGGTCAGCTAGTCCACTGGCTAAGTATATACTTAGCAAAGAGGAATCGAATGTAAACCTTCCCTTTCCTTTCCTTGTTGCAAACTTCCTCAATTTTTTCAGGTTATCCTCTTCATCTCAAGGTAGGAAAACATATTCTTCCAATCTCCAGAAGAGGGGGATGAATGAAGCAAAGAGCTGCGTTTAATGAAAAGCACAGTTTCCAAAAATGCTCCTACCTTTCTCACTACTCTGTCACTTATATTGGGCAGGAAAGCAGGGAGCATGGTAGTTCTTTGGCAATTGTCAATAAGCCCAGCAGGAATGGGCCTGTCCCACGGGTTCCACAGGACCCTCAACTTCACCAGGGGAAACTCAGTCCCTTTATTCTCAACGTTGAGCCTTAAACATGATTGTAGGACAACTGGAAAAATCCCAGTTGACTGCCTGTTAGAGATGTGTGTGGATTGCATCACGTCTGATCATCAGTCGAGTGAACATTCGTGACCGTTTTTTTTGTTTATTTATCGAAACCCTATCAAGCAGAGCTAGGGTAAATGAATAGTTTCATTTTTTCCTCAGCCGTTCTGGTGCTGTGCCTACTGCCAGAGGTAGGATAAGGGAAGATAGTTATTCTAATTTGCTAACACCTGCTGTATCTGAGAATGTTTGATACAACCATAGGAAGAAACAGACATGTTGAAAAGGGTAGGGTAGGTCTGTGACATGTGCTCTTACTTGACACATTGTGCTCACAGATGCAGATTCCCACAGTTTACGGGTTTCCTGTACCTGAGTTCTGCTGCTGCACAAGGTGATGAGCAGCTGCATGTGAAGGCTGTGCTTGCCTCAGCCAGCAGCAGCGCTCCCTAATCAAAGACTAAGCATAGAGAATGGGCAGAGAGTTTAACATTTTTGCTTCACATCCATGATAATTTAAGCTCTCTTACCATCGGATTGTTTTTCTTTCTATACCATGAAGCTTGCTGAAACTCTCAGGAAAGTTCAAATATGAAATTTATCAATTAAATTAAAAAGCAACTTTTATTTATTTTTTTTTAACTCAACTCCTTCACCCGGCATCATTTCAGTTGTGGTGCTTTTGAATACAAATGTCAGAAATAGCCCCTTCCACCTGATTAATTATGGAACAAAATGCTCATCAGAGGGCAGGGCTGCCCCTAGATCTGTGTCTTTCTCAGTCTTTCTCTAGCAATCTTCTGGATCAGTGGTCTTCAAACATTTTGACTCAACCATACTCCCTGAAAGAATTTTGAAATACCGTGTACTATCTCACCATTAATTTTTTTTGAGAAAATCATTAATTCATATACATTTCACAAGTAAGAAACGATACAAAGAACTGTATCCACCTTCCCCAGTCTCCCACAATAGTCACATCTTGTAAAACTGTAGTACAATATCCCCAGCTGAGACATTGTCATTGAAATAGTCAAGAAACAGAATATTTCTATAACCCCAAGTGTCACTCATGTTGTACTTTGGTAGCCACACCCACTTTCCTCCCTGCCCTGCCCCCTTCTTAACCCTTGGCAACCCCAAATCGGTTCTTCATTTCTATAGTTTTGTCATTTCAAGAATGTTATGCACCCGAATGTTTATGGCAGCACAATTCACTATTGCAAGAATGTGGAAACAACCCAAGTGCCCGTCAATCCATGAGTGGATTATCAAAATTTGGTATATGTTCACAATGGAATATTACTCAATCATAAGAAATGACAGTGATCTAGTACCTCTTACACTTTCCTGGATTAAACTTAAGCCCATTATCCAAAGTGGAGCACCACAAGAGCAGCAGAACGGGACCCATTTGTACTCACCATCAAATTGGTATTAACTAATCAACACATAAATGCACATATCAGAACAACATCTATTGGATGCTGGGGAAGGGGGAGGGCGGTGGGAGGAGGGGGGAAGAGGGAGGAGGGGAGGGGTATTTGTATACACAAGGAGGGCAATGCGCACTACCCGAAGGATGGACATATTTGAAACACGGACTTCGGTGGGGGGGGAACCAAGGGCAACACACCTAACCTAAACATCTGTACCACGGGAAGGGCGGCGGGAGGAGGGGGGAGGAGGGAGGAGGGGAGGGGTATTTGTATACACAAGGAGGGCAATGCGCACTACCCGAAGGATGGACATATTTGAAACACGGACTTCGGTGGGGGGGGGAACCAAGGGCAACACACGTAACCTAAACATATGTACACCCATAATTTGCTGAAATAAAAAAAAAAGAATGTTATATATATGAAACCATACAAATTTGGGGATTGGCAGTCTTCACATAGTGTAATTCTCTGGAGATTCATCCAAGTGGTTCAGTGTAGCGATAGTTTGACCATTTACTTGTTGAAGGACATGTGGGTTGTTTCCAGGTTTGGGCTATTGTGAATAAAGCTACTAAATACGTATGTATCCAGGTTTTCGTGAGAACACAAGACTTTGTTTCTCTGGGATAAATGCCCAGGAGTGCAATTTGCATGTTTAGTTTGTTTGGGTTTTTGGTTTGTTTTTAAATAAACTTTTTTTTTTAGAGAAACTTTAGGTTTACAGCAAAATTGAGAGGAAGGTACAGATATTTTCCCATATATCCTGTGCCCCCACACATCGTTTAGTTTAAGAAATTGCCAGATTGCTTTCCAGATTGGCTGTAACATTTTACATTCTCATTGTAATGTATGAAGTGATCCTGTTTCTCCACATTCTCACCAGCATTTGGTGTTTGCACTATTTTTTTTTTTTTGGTGGTTTAATTTTAGCTGCTTTGATAGGTATGTAGCGATATCTCAGTGTGGTTTTATTTTGTATTTTCCCTAATAACTAATAATGTTGAGCATCTTTTCATGTACTTATTTACTATCTACATATTCTTTTGGTTGAAATTTCTCTTTATGTATTAATATTTTGCCCATTTCTAATCAAATTGTTTGTTGAGTTTTGAGAGTTCTTTTATTTTATTTTTTTTTTTTTTGAGACAGAGTCTCACTGTGTTGCCTGGGCTAGAGTGAGTGCCGTGGTGTCAGCCTAGCTCAC
>NW_012148463.1:466455-468902 GCF_000956105.1 Propithecus coquereli
TTTTTTTTTTTTTTTAATAGCTGCCCAGAACTTGCTATGATGAATCCCTTTTCCTACTTTCTAGTAGCTCTCTTAACAAAATTTGTCCAGAGTCTGTCATTTTTCAGTTGCTTTCATTTACTTTTTAATAAAAATTTGGGTTTCTAAGGTTTAATCTTACGTTTGCTTCAGAGCTGGTAATTTCTCCTCTTTGTCCAGGCTGGTGCTCCATGTGGCAATCTAGGCTTGGGCAAGGAGAGGGAAAAAGGGGCAGCTTGGGGTGACACTCCCATATCATGTCCCCTCTTCATTCTGCTGCTAGAGGGATGGAGAAGTGGAGAAGGAATAGACTAGTCTCCCTACTTGACATTGCCGAGTTTCACTGTGTTTCGTTAGCAGTGACTGCTTTTCAGGCGCACTGTCTACGGACACAGCACAGATGGGTGGTGGGCACCACATGCATTGCTGATGAAGGGCGTATTTGTGAACAGCCGCCTAACTGCGTTGATCCCTTTGGCCACATCTCCAGTTGGTAGCACCCCTCTTAACCCCCAAACCGGAGTTGTATCGGAGACACTCGGGCTCCCTAATTCACCTTCTCAGGCCTTTGAATCTAGGCAGAATCTGATATTTCAGCTTCTCCAGAATGAGGAACTCAAGCAAGGGGAGAGGGAAAATTGATGGGGTTTCTTTGTTTTGCTTTGTTTTGTTTTGTTTTGTTGGTCTGTCTCTCCACATCATGTCATCTGTCCCCATTTCTGGTTTTCTCACTTTGGTGGTACACTGTTGGTCAGGTGGTACACTGTCGGTCAGCTAGTCCACTGGCTAAGTATATACTTAGCAAAGAGGAATCGAATGTAAACCTTCCCTTTCCTTTCCTTGTTGCAAACTTCCTCAATTTTTTCAGGTTATCCTCTTCATCTCAAGGTAGGAAAACATATTCTTCCAATCTCCAGAAGAGGGGGATGAATGAAGCAAAGAGCTGCGTTTAATGAAAAGCACAGTTTCCAAAAATGCTCCTACCTTTCTCACTACTCTGTCACTTATATTGGGCAGGAAAGCAGGGAGCATGGTAGTTCTTTGGCAATTGTCAATAAGCCCAGCAGGAATGGGCCTGTCCCACGGGTTCCACAGGACCCTCAACTTCACCAGGGAAAACTCAGTCCCTTTATTCTCAACGTTGAGCCTTAAACATGATTGTAGGACAACTGGAAAAATCCCAGTTGACTGCCTGTTAGAGATGTGTGTGGATTGCATCACGTCTGATCATCAGTCGAGTGAACATTCGTGACCATTTTTTTTGTTTATTTATCGAAACCCTATCAAGCAGAGCTAGGGTAAATGAATAGTTTCATTTTTTCCTCAGCCGTTCTGGTGCTGTGCCTACTGCCAGAGGTAGGATAAGGGAAGATAGTTATTCTAATTTGCTAACACCTGCTGTATCTGAGAATGTTTGATACAACCATAGGAAGAAACAGACATGTTGAAAAGGGTAGGGTAGGTCTGTGACATGTGCTCTTACTTGACACATTGTGCTCACAGATGCAGATTCCCACAGTTTACGGGTTTCCTGTACCTGAGTTCTGCTGCTGCACAAGGTGATGAGCAGCTGCATGTGAAGGCTGTGCTTGCCTCAGCCAGCAGCAGCGCTCCCTAATCAAAGACTAAGCATAGAGAATGGGCAGAGAGTTTAACATTTTTGCTTCACATCCATGATAATTTAAGCTCTCTTACCATCGGATTGTTTTTCTTTCTATACCATGAAGCTTGCTGAAACTCTCAGGAAAGTTCAAATATGAAATTTATCAATTAAATTAAAAAGCAACTTTTATTTATTTTTTTTTAACTCAACTCCTTCACCCGGCATCATTTCAGTTGTGGTGCTTTTGAATACAAATGTCAGAAATAGCCCCTTCCACCTGATTAATTATGGAACAAAATGCTCATCAGAGGGCAGGGCTGCCCCTAGATCTGTGTCTTTCTCAGCCTTTCTCTAGCAATCTTCTGGATCAGTGGTCTTCAAACATTTTGACTCAACCATACTCCCTGAAAGAATTTTGAAATACCGTGTACTATCTCACCATTAATTTTTTTTGAGAAAATCATTAATTCATATACATTTCACAAGTAAGAAACGATACAAAGAACTGTATCCACCTTCCCCAGTCTCCCACAATAGTCACATCTTGTAAAACTGTAGTACAATATCCCCAGCTGAGACATTGTCATTGAAATAGTCAAGAAACAGAATATTTCTATAACCCCAAGTGTCACTCATGTTGTACTTTGGTAGCCACACCCACTTTCCTCCCTGCCCTGCCCCCTTCTTAACCCTTGGCAACCCCAAATCGGTTCTTCATTTCTATAGTTTTGTCATTTCAAGAATGTTATGCACCCGAATGTTTATGGCAGCACAATTCACTATTGCAAGAATGTGGAAACAACCCAAGTGCCCGTCAATCCATGAG
>NW_012148463.1:471242-491628 GCF_000956105.1 Propithecus coquereli
TATTAGATCTTTTTTGTAAATTCCTTTTATCATCATTATATAGTTTTTAGCAAATAAATTTTGTGTATGTTTTGTTAGATTTACATCTAAGTATTTTTTTTTTTTTGGTTTGGGTGATTGTAAATGGCATTGTATTTTTAATTTCAATGTCAGATATTTGTTACTAACATGAGAAATAGAATTGTATTTTGTTTATGTTGTTCTTGCAACCTTGCTGAGCTCATTTATCAGTTCTAGGAGATTTTTGTAGATTCCTTAGATTATTTTGTAGAAAATCATATCACCTGCAAATAGATCTTCATTTTATGTCTTCCTTTCCAATCTGTATGCCTTTTATTTCCTTCTCTTGCCTTATTGTACTGGCCAGAACACTATGTTGAATAAAAATGATGAGAATAGGCCAAGTGCAATGGCTGATGGCTGTAATCATAGCACTTTGGGAGACCAAGGTGGGAGGATCACTTGAGGCCAGGAGTTCAAGACCAGCTTTGGCAGCATAGCAAGACCCTGTCTCTACAAAAGATAGAAAAATTAGCTGAGTATGATGGCACATGCCTGTAGTTACTCAAGAGGCTGAGGCAGGAAGATCACTTGAGCCAAGGAGTTTGAGGTTGCAGTGAACTATGATGATGCCACTGCACTCCAGCCAGGGCAACACAATGAGACCCTGTCTCAGGAAAAAAAAAAAAAAAAGGATGAGAATAGACATCCTTAGTTTCTAATATTAAGGGAAATTCAGTCTTTCAACATTAAGTATAATGTTGGCTATAGTTTCTTTTGCAGATACTCTATATCAGGTTGAAAAAGTTCCTCTCTATTCCTGTTATTCAGAGAGTTGTCTTTTTTTTTTAATTATAAATGGGTGTTGAATTTTGTCAATTACTTTTTCTGAATCAATTGATAATAATCATGTGAATTTTCTCCTTCAGCTTGTTATTAGGGTAGAAAACATTGATTGATTTTCAAATATTAAGCCAACCTTGCATTCTTGGAAAACACTCCCCTTGATCATGATATGTATATTACTGGGACAGGAGATCTCTCTTAAGACTCTCTTTGATCCATAGAGTTTAGTTTCCAAGTTGGGAGATTTTCATGTTATCATTCTTCCATTGATTTCAAGTTTGATTCCATTGTGATCGGAGAACACATTTTGTATGATTTCGATTATTTTAAATTTGTTGAGGTTTGTTTTATGACCCAGGTTATGGTATATCATGATATACACTCCATGGACACTTGACCAGAATGTGTGTTCTGCTATCGTTGGGTGAAATGTTCTAAAAATGTTGACTAAAACATGTTGATTGCTGGTATTGTTGACTTCTTATATCTTTTTACTTGGGGGGGGTGTCTAGTTGTTCTACCAATTGTTGAGAAAAGAGTGTTGAAATCTCTAGCAATAACTGTGAACTTGTCTATTTCTTCTCTCAGTTTTATCAGTTTTTGTTTCACATATTTTATAATTCTGCTTTTGAATATATGCAGATTTAGGATTGCTTTTTGGTGGATTAACCCTTTTATATAATGGGTCTCTCTCTTTGTGTCTGGTAATTTTCTTTGCCCTGAAGCCTACTTTATCTTATATCAATATAGCCACTTCTGCTTTTCTTTGATTAATATTTTTATGATATATATTTTTCCATTCTTCTACTTAAAAACTGCCTACATTATTATATTTGAAGTGATTTTCTTATAGACAGCATGTAATTGGGCAATAATTTTGAATCTACTCTTCTAGTCTCTGCATTTTAATTAGTGTATTTAAGCCATTTGCATTTCATGGAATTGTTGGTATGCTAGAATTTAAGTCTGCCATTTTTTTCTTTCTGTTTTATTTTACTTTTATGTTTCTTTTTTCTGTCTTCCTGTGTATTACTTGAATTTTTTTAAAATCAATTATGTTTTTATTTATCTACAGCATATCTCTTTGTATAGTATTTTTAGTAGTTGACAAAGGCATTACATTACTTACTCATAAATTATTATATAATATAAACTGATATTGTCATATTACCAGTTCTAGTGAATTATAAAAATGTTTGCCTGCCTTTATGTGTCTTTATCCCCACCTTATTTTTAATCATTTTCAATAATTTCTATACATACATTTAGAATCAAATTAGACAGTATTATAATTTTTGAATAAACTATCAAACATAATTTGCAATACTCAAGAGAAAAGGAAAGTTTTGTATTTTTTCATTTTTTGCTCACTATGTTTTTTTCTTCCTTTCTGATATTCCAAAATTTCTTCTTTTATTCTTTTCCTTCCATTTAGAGAACTTTCTTTAGCCCTCTTTAGGGCAGGTCTATTGACAACAAACTCTTACTTTTTCTTTTACTGAGCAACAAATTTCCTTTTCATTCTTAAAGGATATTTTTGGTTGTTATGGAATTATGGTTAACAGTTCTTTTCTTTAGTCTTAAAAACTATTGTGTCACTTCCTTCTGGCCTCCATGGTTTCTGATGTGAAATCTGTATTATTTGAATAGTTTTTCCCCTACTGGTAAAGAGTCATTTTCCTCTAGCTGCTTTAAAGAATTATTTTTACTTTTTCCTTAATTTTCAAAAGTGTTATAGTGGTGTGTCTTGATGTGGATTTCTTTTGGTTTTCCTTCTTAGGGTTTTCTGAACTTCTTGAACCTATAAGTTTATATTTCTAGACAAATTTTGGAAGTTTTCATCTATTATTTCTTTGAGTACTGCTCTTTCTAGCCATACTCCTTTCTTCTCTCTTTCAGAATTTCTGATGACAAAAAATGTTAGATCTTTTGTTATAACCCCACAAGTTCCTAAGACTCTGTTAATTTTTTTCAGCTTGTTTTCTCTCTGTTGTTCAGGTTGACTAATTCTTATTTTTCTATCTTCTAGCTCATTGATTCTTTCCTCTCTCTCTCTGCCAGCCACCCCCATTCTACTATTAAGCTCATCCACTGAGATTTCAGTTTTGGTCATTGCATTGTTTTGATTCTACAAATGACATTTACTTCTATTTTATACCTCTATTTCTTTGTTGAGATTGTGAATTTCTTTGATAAGGCTTTTTTGTTGTTGTTTCAAGCATGTTAATAACTATTTTTTGAAGCATTTTTATCATATCTGCATTACAGTCTTTGTCAAATAGTTCTAACATTCCTCTCTTCTCATTTTTGGCATCCATTAATTGTCTTTTCATTAAGTTTGAGATCTTCCTGGTTTTTGGTATGATGAGTGGTTTCCTTTCGAAACTTGGGCTTTTTTTAGTTATGTCATGACACTGGATCTTGTTTAAACCTTCTGTTTTAATTGGCTTTTTCTGATACCACTTCAGAAGGGGAAGCAGGGGGCACCACATTGTTATTGGCAGGTAGAAATAGAAGCCTGGACTCCCCAGTCAGTCTCTGTTGAGATGTGAGGGGGAAGATTCCCCATTGCTGCTGGGTAGGCTTGAGAGTTCTGGCTTTTCATGTGGTCTGCACTGACATTTTAGTCGGGGTGGCCTCATCATCACTGGGCAATGGTAAAAGACCTAACTCTTCACAGGCCTTTTCTGACACCATGTCAGCTGAACAGGATAGTATTTCACGCTCCCCACATATTCTCCACTAAGATCACTGGTGGGTTTACTTACTGTGTGGATTAAAGTCTTGGCTTCGTACTTGGCCTTCTCAGTTACCATGCTTTTGTGGATGTTGGGACACCTTATTGCAGTCTTAGAAGGGTGGAAATCTCAGCTCTTCACTTGCCCTTTACTGGCCTAGATGAGGGTGGATGTACCATTTTTTTTTCATTTTTATGGTGTTTACATAAAGTGGTTATTATCTAAAGTTTTTCTGTATTAATAGTTTTTTCCTTTTCTGATCCTTTGACTAGAGAAAACAAGCTTTGATTTTGTCACATCTTGGTATGATAAGAAATATATACTTGATTTATGTCCCTAATTCCTGGCACAGACCTTCTAAAATCCTTGAAATTTTCTGAGTGGTGGGGTAAGAGGAGTATTTTTTGTTATTCATAATAACTCCCTTTGGACCAGACTTGAGCTTATGCTAATGACGTTGTGAGAGAGCTTCTGGGCTGGTGAACACACGGCAGTGTTGGGAGGGTGGTGTGCTTGGGGAGGGCATGGAAGCTCCATTTGGCTGTGAGGTGTTCCTGAGTTGTATCCTTTATAATAAACTGGTAAACTTAGATAAATGCTTCCCTGAGTTCCATGGGTCATTCTAGCAAATTATCAAACCTGAGGAGGGTGTCATGGGAACCCCTGATTTATAGCTGGTTGATCAGAAGTACAGGTTACAACCTGGGACTTGTGGTTGGCATCTGAAGTGGGGGGGGGGCAGTCTTATAGGACTGAGCCCTTTACCTGTAGGTTTCCTACTAACTCTGGGTAGTTAATGTCACAATTGGATTGTCGGACATCCAGTTGGTGTCTGGAGAATTGGAAAATTGTTTGGTGTGGAAAACACACCTTTGGTGTCAGAAGTAGGAAGCAGGTTGCTTTTCTTTTAGGTTGGGACTTTTGTGTGAGTGCCGTTGGTGTTTCTCAGTTGCTAGCTTCTTCAGTTCCATGTACGAGGTCTGAGACAGAAAGAAAACCCAGGGAGCTCACCATTGTCTTTCCTCAGACCCTATATTCCCTAGCCAGTCTGCCTCCTTCTTTCTACCTTTCAGAGTTGTCTTATATTTATTTCATATATAATGTCCACGAATTTTAATTGTACTTAGCAAGAAAAATAGGGAAAATTACATGTACTGTATCTTTCTGAAAGTAGAATTCTACCTCACACATTTTTAAGTTTATATGTAAACATTTTAATCAAAGTTTACATATAATTTTGTTGTTTTTTTTTTTTTTTTTTTAGTACAAGAATATTTACAGAAGCTTTAGTCACAATAACCCAAACTTGGAAAAATCCCAGTTATTAGAAGCCTGAAAATATGAAACATCTTAGAGAGTAAAATAAGAGGAATTATTGTAATTGAAATAAATATTTCATGTTACTATTCAATCAGTAAGTTTTAAACTACATTATTGAATATAGCCCACCAAATCACATGGAATTATGTAAATTTGTTATCCATAAGTTTCATCTAATGTGGTAAAAGTATGAAATATATATATACACACACATATGAAAGAATCCTGCAAACTATTCATTACACTTAAAAGAATATATATCAACCTAATGGCTTTGGCATTTCTGAATTCAGAGCATCTCAATAGGGGACAAAATACCCTTTGTGAGGCCATGCTTCTATACACTTCAAGGAAATATGTAGGAGGCACAAAAGGAATGTACCTTGGTTAGTTATTTACCCAAGCTTTGGAGACTTCCTGGAAAATGATATTTAGATTTATGTCTTTGGTGCCTGGAGGTATTTCTATTCTCAGGGCAATGCTGTAATGATGTTTATGTTGGTTAAACGATGCACCATCTTTTGTAAAGGGGGAGAACTGTCACGAAGAGATACATTCTGGGGCAATTTGAGAGAGAATAAATAGAATGAAAATAGGGAATTTGTTTTCCTTATAACTGTCCTTGAATGTGGAACTGAGGGTACCATATGTACCCAAGCTTAAACATCAATGTTCCAAATAAAGTTTGTGCAAGCGAAATATCTGCCTAGACCTTTAGCCTAGAAGATAACTAGAGGCAGAAATCTTTCTCTAGCCATATTTAGAATTCGCCTAGAGTGGTGACTAGGAATGAGTTGCAGTGCATGGAATGCGTTTCATGATTTCATTAATGCATTCAGCTTGAGTTTTACATTTAGCTATTAGAGGGGAAAAAGAATGCCTGAAAAGAAAATAGCTAATAAGTGGTTGTAAGTAGAATTTCTGGTAGAGCCTTGGGGAAGTTGTGCTTTGATAACACTGATAAAGATAAAGCAGAGGATCTGTGACTGCTCCGAGGAAAGCATTTAATCAGCGTGTTTGTGTGCTCGCTTTACTGAAACTCCTTATCCCTCTTTTTATTCTTTGCCATAACCAGTCTACCCCAATGACACAGAATCAGTGCCTCAGGGGAGAAGTGGGGAATGGACATGCATTTGTTTATTCTGTCTCCTGGACAGGATCAGAGGGGCGGTGCCACCAGGGGAGGGTGTAGCTGGGCACAGTGTGGGAGGAAGGGAGCCGGAGTGTTTGTTCTCTGCACTGCCTTCCTCTCCCACTCCTGCCTCTCAGCTCTGAGGAAAGGGAAGGCCAAGGACATTACCTGGAAGGTTCTCTGGCCCTAAGTAGGAACAAGACTCTATCAAAGCCAGTAGTTTGAAATAGGTGATAAGGCATTGAGGTACAGGCATGTGGGGAGAATTTCAAAGAATGAAAACATCCACAGAAACCAAAGAAACTGATTCAATCACCCACCTGCCCAAAGGAATCCCACATTGTTACTCCTGGAGAAACGCTTTGGTGTCAAATGAATGGGCCTACTCTTGCCCTGGTGTCTCACCTCTGCCCTGGCTTCCTCTTCCTCTCCCCCTCCCAAGTATGTTTCCACCATTCTCACTCTGGGCGGGGGCAAGTTGTCTCTCGCATGTCAAATGCATTCTTTTACTTTTATGTAATCAATAGTAATTTGTGACCTTGGTTGTACATTGTTATCCCTTGGGCAGGTATGTAAATTCCCCGATGCCCAGGCCCTCTCCATAGCAATTAAATCAGATTCTCTAGGGTGGGACCGGGTATATATTTCTAAATTTCCAAGTATATGTATTTTTTAGACTCCCATGTGTGATTTGAATGTATAGTGGGCAATGAGAAGTAATGAACTAGAACAATTCTAATCCAGTTATTTCCCACAAACCAATTTTTCTCTTCCTTTTGCAAGAGAAGTATGGACTCAGCAAGATTGACCTTAGAGCTGGGCAAGAAGGGCGCCCATCTTTAGCCATGTGATTTAGAGGCCCCCTCTGGCCCTCCCCTGCTAATGCTCTGCTCATGGGATAAGGAATCCCTGGAGTCAAGGAGCCTGATCTTTGGGGGCCCGAACCCCACCCTACACCATGTTCTAGACACCAAGACCTTGGAAGTGAATGTCCAAATGGCTCCAAGCCTACTTCTTGGGTTTGTGGGGCTTCTCACCTGGGGGAAGAAAACAGCAATGCTGTGTTCCTCCAGGGCTGCCCCACATATAGTAATTTATAGGGACGGGTGCGTGGATGGAGCCTGGACACTGGGACCAAGTGTCCAGGGTCGTGAGCACAAAGCCCCTCGTGATAGGATGTGCTCTGGAGCTGCGGTAGGAAGGGTGGCAGGCCTTGGGATGGTGGTGAGGGAGAGGTCACAGGTTATTTTCTAAGTGCTGCCAAGTTCAGCACTTTGAGAAGTTGGAGAAATCCAAATTGGAACCTGGCCTTCCCCATTGTTATGAAGGTATGCTTGTTAAGGCAGGATGATGGAAAATATCTAACAGTTTATTTGCTTGACTTATAACATTTAAATATTTTAAATATGGTATTTTGCCCCCATATTCACTCTTTGTTGGGACCTAGAAATGTTGGGGTCCAGCCTGTGACTGCCCCTACGCTAGCCATGGGCCCAGGAGCTGTTTCTTTGGCTCATGTTCTGTGGGTGGCAGGGGCTGGCCTGATGGATGCTTCCTCACTCGGTGGCACCTTCTGCCTGTTACTAACAGAGCCCCGTCCAGCTGGGGTGTAGCCTTTGGATTCCTCTCCCTAGCTCCCTGTGTCCTGCTATTGCGTGCCCTCATGTATAGTGATATAACAGAGAACAAAATGCATGGGTTCTGGGGCCCGCCAGATATGAATTCTAGTCTTGGCTCTGCCACTTGCCACTTGTGTGATGGTACGTGACAACCTTGACCTTTCCAAACCTCGGCTTCTTTTTCCGTAAATCAGAGTTAGCGATACCAACCTGGCATGGTGATAGGGAAATCTAAATGAGGAAACAAGGAAACATGGAAAGTGCTGGCACGGTGCCTAGAGGTAGCAGGAACTCAGTAAATAATCGCTTCCCTTTCTCCAGTAAGTCCAGTTCATTTCAAAATAACGGTTTTCCTTTACCCCTCCCATTTACATTTTCTGGACTAAATAACTGAATTATTTCTATTTTTCTTTTTGTAATGCATTTCAACTCTCTGAGTTCTGCCTGTGTCTATGTGTGTGTGTGTGTGTGTGTGAAAAATATGTGCTTCATATATCAAAATGACAACTAGCCTGCCATCAGGAGGCCAAGCACTTTGAGTTTTTATGAGGAGAAGGCTGTTCATATCTCTCCCTTGCCAGTAGCTCCTCTTCCCCACCCAATCATCACTTGCTCTAGTTTTTCTGCAATGAGGACGGTGGAATTTATGTGTGGATGGAGCTTGGCCATTTGAGCTGGGTGTACTCAGTTAGTGGCACTTGGTATACGATAGTAAATTGAGGCATTATTGAGTCCAGTCTGGTGAGGTTCACCAAGCCCTATCATAACCTACTGTTAGTGTTTCACAACAAGACTGTACTCCCCTTATTGAATATCCTTTCCTGGATGTATTGGGCCACACATTCTAAGTGCTTAGTAAATGCTTGTCGGGTGAAAGAGTAAGTAAATGATAAATTATATAACTAGGAGACGAAGCCCTGTACTTGTTGCTGGCCTGTTTAATATTCATTAACAGGCAAGCCACCTGTGTATTTGTTGAATATATGAATAAACTGTAAGAATTAATGAAATGAACAAATGAATGAATAGTGAATAAATGTCTAGTGGGTAGATGGAGCACTGCACTGAGGCTGCTTCTATTATATATTTAACTGCTCTGTACAATGAAAGGATTTAACTTTTCAGTCCATCAGTTTCCCTATCTATAAAATAGGTCCATGGTATCTGCTCAAACAGGGAAAAATGTTCAAGGAAACAGGTGTCCTAGCTGTTTGCTGTGAATTTGGGGAGCTCTCAATATAAGTTGCTGATTAACAGAAGACCTGGCTGTGCAAATATTAGTTCTTAAAAAGGAGAGATTATTTTGTGTTATTTAAAATTCTCCTTAGTCATCCAGTACTTGTGTTTAACTTTGTGCAGGGCTGATCTCTGATTTAGCATTTTAGTGTGTACTGCATATGCATGGGTGGAATAATATTGGTTCTACATGAGGACAACAGCCCATCTCAGTGTAGGTACTACAGTGCTTGATAGGAAACCAGGTCCTCATGGCCCGTGCAGTGGCTGGAAGTTGCTCTACAGCCCTGACTGAAACGAAGCTGCTGATCTTCTGGCATGTGCAGGGACACAGACCCCTTCTCGCTGCTGCTCAGTCCCAAGCATCTCACGTCAAGCAGAATGGAGCTGGCAGGCCGAGGCTTAGAACAGGAAACGGATAGCAGGGCTCTATGAAAGTCAAGCATCTGTGGACAGGTTTTTGGAAAGCATGTTAGTAAAGATGCATGTTAAGATACTATAACAAAGAAACCCCCAAGTAAATGACAACCCAAAGGAAAGTGAGCAGGCTAGGGCAGGTAGAGATCTACGCTCAAGGGACCTAGGCGAGCGGGTCTGGTGCACCTGTCACCATGTGGCTTCCGTTGATGAGCCCAACAGCTGTGCTTCTGGTGCCGGTTTCCAGGTTGTGGTAAGGGAAGAAAAGGATGACCAGGGCAAGTCCTGCCATAAGGACATGATGCTGAAAGTGCGCACGTCACCTCAGCATGGATTCCATCGCCCCAGCCGAGGTCACGTGGCCACGTCTAGCTGCAGGGGAAGCTGGGAAACAAAATCCCCAGTGAGGAGGCCATATGCCCTGGTAAAATTCATAAAAGGGAAGAAGGAAAGGAAGGCTAGCAGGGGACAATTTAGCATCTCTGCTAGAAAGGATCCATGGCAGGGGACAGATTGTTCAACTTTACTAAAATTCTTGTGTCTTCTAAAAGTTAGAACACTTTGGTTACAAAAACTGAGGGAAGGCAAAGAGGATACATTGTGAGGGACATGTAAAGCACCCAGGAGGAAATGGCAGAAGTTAAAAAGCAGGCACAGCAGGAACAGACCTCACAAAGACCGTGACTAGAGACTTTTCCATGTTTAAGGCCACTTGAGGACCCCTGCAGTTGGAGTCTGTAGATCTTCCGCCTCCTACACCTACATGGCTTGGCTACACCTGCGCATGTGTTTTTTCAGCCCAGCTACTAACTGGCTTTCCTCTGCTTATTCCTCTTAATTGATACATGAACTGCCTTGGGCCTCACCCTTCCTTTTAACAGTGTATGATTTCTTCCTCCACTGCCAATTGGAAAAATTATTTCATTGTGTTGAGACAGGCCTTACAGGTTCTGGGTCACTGGCCAGACGATGGAAGTAGTTTTTTTTAGCTGGTACTATAGAAAGGACCATGTTCCCTAGAAGATGGCAGGGGTAAAACTACCCAGGTAGAAGTGGCATCTCTTATGTTCTAGCTCCTTGCTACTCAGAGTGTGGTCCAAAGACCAACAGCATCAGCATCACCTGGAAGTTTATTAAAAATTCAGAATCTCAGGCCAGACCTCAGACCCACTGTATTAGTTTCCTAGAGCTGCCATGACAACGTGCCACAAGCTGGGAGCTTAAACTATAGAAACTTATTGTCTTACAGCTCTAGAGTCTGAGATCAGAAGTCTGAGATCAAGGTGTTGGCTGGGATGGTTCCTTCTGTTGTCTGTGAGGCCGAATATGATCTGTGCCTCTTGTTAGCTGCTGGTGGTTGATGGGCAATCTTTGGCATTCTTTGGCTTATGGATGCATCGCCTTGATCTCTGCCTTCAAGTTCACATGGCGTACTCTCTGTGTGCAAGTATCTCTTCACGTGGCTTTCTTTTTATAAGGACACCAGTCATGTAGGATCAGGCACCCAACCTACTTCAGTAGTCACATTCTGAGGTGCTGGAGGTTAGTACTTCAACATATGAATTTGCAGGAGGGACACAATTCAATCCATAATAACCACTGATTCAGCATCTGAACGTAAATAGCTAATTTGTATGCACATTAAAGTTTAAGAAGTAGTGCCTCAAAGTTCTTCAAATGCTGGTGTGCCACCAACACGCTTACTACTACCCTAAATGTGTAATGGAAAAATCTCTAGACTTGGATGCCCGGATTCTGGCCCTACCCCAGCTACTTTACTTTTAGTGCCAAAACCATATTCAGCACTTGGTAAAAATTTATTGAATGAGCAGAAAAACTGGGCCAAATTGCTTTCATGTCTAAAATGGGGATGACTACTTCAGAGGAATATTGTAAAGACTATATGATTTATTAAATATAAAAAAAATTGAAAGTGTGACTGTATCCAGTCAGGAGACAGAAATGGAGTTTATTTGAACAGGAAAATTTTAATATAAAGGCTTATTATCCATAAGAGGGGAGTAACTATAAAGGCATAAAGAGAACCCTAAGCAAGACCTTAGGGCTGGGGGAAAGTGTGCAAGGAAGGGACAAACATAGAAGGAAGGGCCTTGTCTCCAAAGCTTGGATTGAGACTTCACTGGAGAAGGTATGGCTGCCTCCCACTGGAGTGTAGACAAGGGTTATGGGTTGTCGTGTACCCTTCAGGGTACAGGCAGCAGAGTGGTGGTGAATGGGAACACAGGAAGCGGAGGTGCCAGAACCTGCAGCCTGTCAAGGTGAGGCCTAGAATGCATGGTGTCTGCATCGGAAGTGCTACAGTGAGGCGGACGGTGGACCGGAGCAGGGTCCTGAGCTCACCAAGGGAATGTACATACCACTGAATGCCCCCACGCTACACCACTGCTGCCCCTGCAGTAGGAAGGAGCGAAAGGAAGAGAAACAGAAGCAAACCCAAACAAGGAACAAAAGATCTTTCCTTCTGCAGTGCCCCTCCAACGCCCTCTACTGACGTAATTTAATGTCATGCCTGTTGCAAAAGAGAAATGCTAAAGGATCCATTGCACTATTGCACAGCTAATAATGAAGGGTGGATTTTTGTAGCCGGAGGCAATAGATTGATAACTGGCACGTGCGCTATATAAATATAGTCTTTTTTTTTCTCAATGCTAGTATCAAGTATGGCTTGAGAGAATAAGAGAAATGAAACGTGTAATTCTCCATGCCTTAATAAGTGTATTAATATAAGTAGTTAAGTTCACTCAGCCTTTCTCTAATTTGCAGACATACACTGCTTTTCCCAACCAGATTACCTCATGATGTTTTTTGGAGGGGTAAGATAAATATTAAAAGGAGAAGTTTTCAACAAAATTGTGAACTGAGCATATCTTGGTGATGGTGCCCACCTATCCACACCCTTGTTTTGTGATACCCACAGCATTCCTAGGCACTCACACCACCCCCTAGTGATCTAAGACTTCTTCCTCTAGGATCACCTTCATTGGCTGTTCTCCTAGGGCTCTCAGACATTTCTGCCGTAACTGAGCTCATCTACACAATTGTAGGTTATCTCATTCCTTGCCTGTGGGTTTAAGTACTCTCATACACATTCCTCTGGCCAAGTTGCTATTCTGAGTTCCTAACAGTAGTCTCCTTGACACTGATCTTGAAGGTCTCAAGGCACCCCAAACTCAACATATCCAAATAAAGCTCATTTATATCACCACATTCATCCCCAGTCTACTGTTCTCTCTCTCCCAAAGAATGGTAACTTGTACTTACATTATTTTTCTCTCTCTTTCCCTTTATTTTCTATATTGCTTCCACTACGAAGTTCTTGAATCTTATCCCACAAATATCTCTTCATTTTGTTAATGTCTCTCCATTCACATCAACACCGACCAAACACAAACTACACCACATAGGACCTGGGCCGCCATATTAGCTTCCCAGCAGATCTATCTGCAGCCACTCTGGCCTTTTTCCTAATGAGAATTTGATTATATCATCCCCGCTCCCACTTCTCCCCACTGCTTCCAATTCTTCAATTAAAGACAAAACTCCGTTACATGACTTTCCAAGTCCTGCATGATCTAACTTCTCCCTACCTCTGAAGGCTAAATTCACCTCTGGCTTTCCCTTGCCTTGTCTACATCAGCAATGCTGGCTTCTTTCCAGGTCTTGGCCCACTCCTTCAGGCTACAGGACCTTTGCACTTGCTTTTCCCTGTACCTGGACCCATCTTCAGATACCATCTCAACCATTCCCTGATCCCCCTATCTAGCTCAAAAACCCCATTATCAGCTCTCATTACACCTTAGGAACTGCTTCTCCCTGACAGCACTTTTCAGAGTTTAATGTTATATTTATTGGTTTAATTATTTGATCAATACATATCTATTCCTAGACTGTTAGATCTACTTGACCAGGATATACAGCAATATTTTCTCACTATTATATCCTCAGTGTCTAGCTCACTGCTTTTCATTTAGGTGAAATAAAGAATCTAAATATTGGAATTTGTGTGCTAAAATTTCTTGCTGAAATTCACTTGCTCACTCACTCCTTCAACAAATATTTATTGAGCACTCACATTTGTTTGTTTCTATATTTGGAACCATTCTTCTAAGCAGGATTCCTGCTCTCATGCCATGCTCATTTTCATGGGAAAAGACAGAAAAAAACTGGAACACATATGTGAGAAAAATTGCAGATGGCAATAAACTCAATGGAGAAAATCAAATTGGGTCGTGAGGTAGAAAATGAGGATTAGATTGAAAATGGCCTTGGGGGGAAGAGTTGGGTTGAGCAAATAGGCCTTTCTGAGGAGATGCATTTGAGCTGGACTTTTATGGTGAGAGAGAGTCAGCTACGTGAAGATGAGGACAGAGGGTTCCAGACAGAAGCAATAGTGAGTGAAAAAGCCCTAAGGTGGGAAGGAGCTATCTGTGCTAGAGAAAATGAGAAAAACATTAACATGTCATCACTCCCAGGATTAACAAGGGCAAAGCTTTGACCCAAAGGCATTATGTCTTAGCACTACTGAATGTGAGATTGGAAGGTACCTTAGAAAATCAGATTTTTCAAGAGGTATTAGCACTTTGGCTGGGACAGTTTGCTGTGCAGGACCGTTATCACACTGCAAAATGTGTATCATTATTGGCTCCAGGGCTGCTGCCACTCGTAACTGCAAAGTACACCTTTTACGTAGAATACAGCCCAAATGGTGTTGTTCCTGGCGTGTGCAAGTAGAGTTCCTGCCTGCTTTTCACCACCAAATGCCAATTAGATTCTCCCAGATGTCATTCATCCAAAAATGCCAACCTCTCCCCCACAGCCACAAACACTTCACTTGTCAATCAGGGGTGGTATGGATCTTGATTAGAATGATTGAAACTTTTCATTTTGCAGATATGGAAACTGAGGCCCAGTAAAGGGAGGCAAATAAGTGGTAGAACTTGGGTCTACCTTTCTGGTTTTTTTTTGTTTGTTTATTTTTAATTTCAGCATATTATGGGGGTACAAATGTTTAGGTTACATATATTGCCTTTGCACCACCTGAGTCAGAGCTTCAACCGTGTCCACCTTTCTGACTCAATCTCCAGTGCCCTTTTGACTATAGCAGAGCTACCACTCATCTTGTTCCCTTCAGTCACAGTTGTTTTTGGCAAATGTAGAGTAAGCAAACTGAAACCATAAAATGCTGTGTAAAAAAATAATTTTTTCCTAATTTTCCCCTCTGATAATTTCAGATTTCTATGGATGACATTTTCTTTTAATGGTCCTTATCTGTGTTTTGAGGAAAGGTAAACTTGAAAGCCCACCTTCTGTTCAATGTTGCTCCAGACAAATAGGTTTAATTTATTGCAATAAACATTCTTTAGTTGCTCACTGCAGCTGGATGCTGTTGGTAATATTTAATCTGCCAAAATGCATTGTATATTATCACTCAGATGCAAAATAATTTATGGTTTAATTCCCTATGTATTTACATGAATAAATCACTTGATATTTATGAGAAGATATGATGTTTACTTTTTTGGTTTGCTTTTTAGACACCAGTACACCTTTGATTTTATATTTGTCTTAGATTAACCTTGCAATGAAATAATGAGAGGTAGAAGTGTGTGCTCATGGGCGTGTATGTGTTTGTGTAAGTATTGTATGTGACATCTTTGGGGAGATCTTAAATCATAGAAAGTCATCATCTTGTGAGCTTGGGCCTGTTTTTTGAACAACTAAAAGTCATCCTAAGCAAATTATGCTGAATAAGATGAATAATAAAATTGGATTTTATCATTGGAGAGTAATAACAATATCTACAAAAATGTTATTTTGTAAAGTCATCCAAAAGGAAATTATGCAAAAACATTAAGTGATGACAACATCATGAGAAAAGTGTATACTCCTTCAGTGTGATTTATTTGAAGGAGACAATGCTCATTTGCATTTGTATATTCTGTATATTTTTTAGGAAATCAACCTTATTAATTTTAGCATGTCATTGAAAGACAGATGCATATTTATTTTGGTTTATACAGTTATACATTAAGTATGACAAAGAAATAATGATAATACAGTGTATATTACGTGACATCACAGTGCTCAGGCCTTTGAAGGCATTCTCACATTGCTTCACACAGCTCAGACCATAAATGATGGAATCATAGCTTTGTAGTGGCAGAACAAGTTTGACGATTTGGTGATTACTTGAATCAGGAGCCTATTAGAAGGAAGAGCAGTCTTAATGAAATGTAATTTTAATACTATGAGTTTTGTATTAAGACTTAAACTAGTCTGAAGATGTGTGGTTAAGGAGAGGTCTTTTGAGGACTTGCCTGAGTGGATAGAATTTAGTTTGTAGTAAGCACCAATCCACCCCAGTGGATTGGGGCATAACTCAAAGTGCTTGAAAAATTTATGTCTGTCTTTTCCACATTTTAGTTTGTTTTATAGACCCTTTGTCATAGACCATGAAAAGGCAAACCTCAGCTCATTTGTTTTAATTTAGTGACAACTGAATTACTATAGTTTAAAAGTTTATGTAATTTCCTTGCTGTTGCAATGATTATTAAATCATTTACAATGATTTACTCTCACACATGTAAAAGATATGTAAGAAATAAACTTAAACATTCTATCAGCATTTCCTAAAGTTAGTTTCTCATAGCATAGTTCCTCTGTATGCTAGTACCTGAAAATTGCTATTTTCAGCATAACAAATTACCCCAAAACTTACTGGTTTAAAACAACAACATTTATTATCTCATGGTTCCTGGGAGTCAGGAATTCAGGTATGGCTTACCTGGATCCTCTGGTGCAAGGTGTCTCACAAGGCTCCAAGTTAGTTGGGGGTGCAGGCATCCTAAAGCTTCACTCGGGCAGGATCTGCTCCAAGTTCATCCGTGTGGTTTTTGGCAGGATTTAGTTGTTTTCTGGCTGTTGGCCAGAAGCCACCCTCAGTTCTTTGCCAAATGGGCTGCTCCGTAGGTCAGCTCACAATATGGTGCATGGCTTCATCAGACTAAGCAAGTCAGAGGGTAAGAAAGGGAGTACTAACAAGATGGAAGTCACAGCCCTTTGTAACGTAATCTCAGAAGTGACACTCCATCACCTTTACAATTCTGTTCACTAGAAGCTAATCACTAGGTCCAGCCCACGTTCAGGAAAAAGGAATTGTACAAAGGCATGAATACTCAGAGGTGGGGATCACTGGGGGACATTTCAGAAACTATCTATCACAGATAGTAATGTTAGGAGATTTTGATGATGAAAAAGATTGTGAAATGCCAGGGTTAGATCAAGTTTCTCACAGGCCTTTCAGAGTCTTGAGTGTGCTAATTGCACTGTGAATCACAAGTGGGTAAGGAATATGGAATGTAGCATTTCCCAATTCTACTTTTGTAGTGAATTCTTTTTTGTTGAAGAGGGGCATATTAAACAATCCTTTCTCAAAGTGTTTGGAGAACTGCTGCCTCATGTCTTCACTAGACACAGAAGTTATGGGGAGCTGGAGACTTTGCTATTGGCTGCGGAACCGTGGGCCACTGAATGTCTCCTGAAACACTGAGGCTCTTTCCACCTTATTAAATTGCCACAAGATTTATTTTTGCCACCATGATTATGACTTCTATTGGGTCATCTTTTACATCAGCTGCTGGCAATGTCAGTAAGCTATATAAGTGAAAAATAGCATGTGAATTGATGTTGAACCCATTTATGGGAACTGCTGTGAGCCAAACATCACGGCCCTCAGCCCCCAGCTAGTGCTTTCCCTTCTGCCTTTGTGGATGGCAAAATCCAGATTGTGGCCAATTCTGCCACTTCTGTCCCTAGACGCCCCATCCCTACACGAGTTAGAAAGTCACCAGTATCTATCACTATTATCCCCTTCACTCTAGCAAGAAAGATGTTGGAAACTTTACATTTCACTTTTAAAAGACTGTCGACTCCTGCTGGAAACATCTCGTCTCATTGTTTCACTTTTTCCCCATATCTCTTGTTTAAAAATGAATCCTATACTGTATTGTGGCAGCCAATGTATGGAAGGACTGTATTGCTGTTTAACTTTCTGTTTGGGTCTTTAATGGTCCATGCCCTGTGATGCACTTTGTCTTTCTCAGATAGATATCCTGGCCTTGATATCATGGACTCATCATGCATGTCTGCATAGCCCTCCCCAATACAGCAGAGTACAGTACCCCAGGCACCTTTCTAAATGGTGCTCGATGTTTGGCGGGTTGAGTAAAATGTCATGGGGTGAGACATAAGCATAGTCATTAATTGTTAGCTCAGAATTAAATGTCTGAACACATTGAAAGTGTTCTTGTGTATTTTAGCCTGAAAAGTATTCATTTTCTCATTTCCCGCCCCTTGGAAAAGTATTTTGCATGTCTCCAGTGGGGAGGTTTGGAGGGGAGATTTAGATGATTCATACTTTTCTGATGCCAAGTCTGCTTCTTTGCAGGGCTTGTGAGTTAGATTAAATCTGTTTTTCGTATATACCTGTACGTGTATGTGTGTGTTTACCTCTCGTCACATTCATGTTTCTTTCTTCTTCATGGCTCCTGCAATCTCATTAGATGCTTTTTCAGCAAAACAAGAGTCACCACGGGGTCTCACAAACCAAGTCCCCAGAAATCTACAAAAGGATGGTTCTTGTTGAATATTCCCTCAGTACTAATCTATGGGTGGTTCATGCACCTAGAACTTACACTGAATGAGATATTCAAAGCTGTGGTGAATTATGGTTCTTGCTCCAGCTGCTTTAAAAAAAAATATTTGTTCCTTAATGACTTTTGAAGGTGAGCAGATGTTTCCATTTGCTCATTTTGGTTCAAGGCCCATTCAGCAATTGGTATTGTAGTCCGCACATTTCTATGTAATATATATCTCATATGGTCCAGTGCATTAGAAAAAGAGAGAAACTTATAATAAAAACATCGGATCGCTGGCAGCCAACAGTATGCCTGGAGCTTCGTGGTGACTTCAGCATTATCAGAATGTTGATAGCATTACATCTGTTGTGTCTGAAAAGTGCCAGGAAATAGTGCTAATTTATAATGTAGGAGGAGGGAGGTGAAGAAAGATATGGTGATGAAAAATAGTACACAGTAGGAGATAGTCGACTAAATAGTAATTTGTTAAGTTTTATTCACACCATATAACAAAGTGCTGTCACAGGTTTCTGGTTTGGTTTATAAATCAACTACGTATGTTGCTCATCTATACTCTGCATGGAAACAGAGGACTGTTTTCAATAGGGCCTTTCCTTTTTCACTGAAAACAGTTTTGTATTTCTAAGGCTTCTGTGGTCCAGCCCAAGAGTGACGACAGCGATGGCATAACAAAAGCCTCTGGCTATCAATGAACTTTACAAGGCAAAGGGCAGGCATAGGCAGGAAAGCCGAGGGAAATGGGAACTGACAGCATCCGTAGAGGAAGAACAGAGAGAAAGAGGGACAGATGGTGGGGAGTGAGAGCAAGAATGATGCTTATAGTTATCACAGATGCCTCTCAATTTTTAAAACCTTGAATGTCTATATCTCTGAGAAATTTAAATGCTAAAAAAAATGTCTTTTCCCAACACTCATTTCCTTTCCTTTACCCCTACCATACCACCAATATGTATTTTGTTTCCTCCTAAGTTTTCATTGTCAATGATGTGTATGCATAGGTTGGACAGAGTATGCTTCCAAGAGAGCAGAACAATAAAGTTTATGGGATGCCCAGATGTAGCCTCGAGGGCAGAAAGAATTTATATCCTGTCTATGGGGAATAAAAAATCCTGAGAAGAGTCCCTGCCCCCTCACCATTCTTCCTCCATCACAGGCTGCTCTTTGAAGACCAAATTTTGGAAGTTCATCTCTTCTTTCAAG
Source organism: Propithecus coquereli (assembly GCF_000956105.1). Lineage (NCBI taxonomy): Eukaryota > Metazoa > Chordata > Mammalia > Primates > Indriidae > Propithecus > Propithecus coquereli. The sequence continues at coordinate 490,429 of NW_012148463.1, forward strand.
GCTTTGATCCATAATAAAATGCAAATTGAATATTTGAAGCTGGCATCAGTCACTTATATACTTACAATCTAGTGGGACTGTTTTAGGTCCTTTCCTGAGACTGAATTTTGATAAGAATATGTTGGTATGAAGATCCTTGCAAGGAGAAAAGTTACAAAATAAGAAGTTTTTTAGTTAAAAAAAAAAGTTCTGTTTACCTCTTGACAGTGCTTTAAGAACAGACGGAGTGTCCCTAGATACTTTCAGCTGATGGCACTGTATTAATTTCCTATGGCTGCTGTAACAAGTTACCACAAACTTAGTGGCTTTCAACACAAATTTATTACCTTACAGTTCTGATGCTTAGAAGTCCAAGGTAGTCTCATTGGGCTAAAATGAAGCTGTTGACAGGGCTGCATTCCTCCTGGAGTCTCTAGGAGAGAATCCATTTCCTTGCCTTGTCCAGCTTCCAGAAACCACCCACATTCCTTGGCTACAGCTTCTCCTTCCATCTTCAAAGCCTGCAACAGCAAGACAAACCCTCACAGTGCCCTCTCTGATTCTCCGCAGCTGGGAAAGTTTCTCGGCTTTTAAGGACTCCTCATTTAGATTGGATAATCCAAGTCACCTCCCCATCTCAATATCCTTAACTTAATTGGATCTGCAAAGTCCTTTTTGCCATGTAAGACAACATATTTACAGGGTCTGGAGATTAGGATATGAATATCTGTGGGGGAGTTCCTACCACAGGCACTAAACTAAAACAAACTTTTTCTGACCTAATGTGCCCTGCCCTGGTGGTCACCTTTATTAAAGCTACCTCAGTTAACAGCACTGTCAGTCTTGGCTGGATATCTCTACCAATGCTTAGTGCTGATTTTCTTCTGTTATTAATCAAAATCAGTTGTCTTGTCAGTCTCCACTTCCAAACTCTAGCCGAGCTAATCACGAAAGAAGTCGGAGTCACATCTTTGATTCCTTACCAATGCTTATAAAACCTTGCATCTCACCCTTCCGTTACCACACAGGAACCTGAAATTTTGGCAGCTGTCATCACAGCTTTCCCTCCAGGAGACAGTAGCATTGATTTCTAAGAGAACTTCAGCAGCAAATAGCCCAAAACACTGCCTTTCCTAGAGGAACAAAAAAGGGTGCAGGGAAGGAAAATTAATTAGCAAAGGTCATGTAAAAACTAGATCTACAGACTCCCAGGCCCATGTG
>NW_012148463.1:495608-496782 GCF_000956105.1 Propithecus coquereli
TATATGATATACTTGTGATTGACAAATCAGGCTACATATATATCTCTGTCTTTGTGCACATACATACATATATATACTATTTAACTTTAGATTCCTATTTTGAAAAGGAAGCTATATTCAGAATTCAAATTCAAACTTAATTCAGACCTATTTCACTTTGCTGTTGCTTACTAATGGCTTTAATGAAGAAAATCTATAATTTAGTTTGCTTTGTATATTTCACTTTCCTTGAAAACAGGGGCTTAATCTACTCTTCATTCCTTGCAGCAACTAGCAGACCTTTACTTAAAGACTCTTAGTAAATGTTTGTTGAACTCAATTATGTAAAGGAACAGTTGACTATTCTTGACAGTAGCTTTCTAGTGTATGAATGTGCTCCTGGTTTTATAGTCCATATTGTTATTAAAGTGCCACACCTGTCCCTGAGGCCACATCAGAAGAACAAGGATGAGTGGTTTGAGTAGAAGGAAAGAGAAGTTTATTAATTTGCCAGCAAATGAGGTGGTTGGCAGACTCTCATCTTAAAGTACCAAGTTCTCCTCTGAGCAGGAATACAGAGCTTTTAAAGGGGAGCTTTTCAGCTTCAAGCTATTACTGTTCAACAATAGTTGATGGTTCTGATTCATCCCATTTCAGCTAAGACAATCTCATGACCTCTGCTGACAATTCCCCTGAACCATCTCCAGTGGTACAAAGAACAAAGGGCACCCCCCTGCCCTTCCTGACCCCTGGTCTGGGACAGGGATGCAAGTTTTAATTACCAAAAGGGGTAGGGAAGGTTTTAGAGAGACAGAGAACATTTTTACCCTTTTTCAGGCCATTCCCCCTGTTACAATGTATTGAACACTGTATGTTTGCTTCTTTTCTTCACTCCAATAGGACTGTAAGCATGTTTACAGACATATCTGTTGCTTACCTATTTGAAGAAAAATGTACCACTCAGAACATTTCTGGATAAATATTGTAAATTTGACTTTCATGCATCAGTGAAAAAAAATCAAATACCACATAGAACATATTCATGTGATATGTTGTTTTGTAAATCTTGATCTAACAATTTTTTTTTTTTTTTGAGACAGAGTCTCACTGTGTTGCCCAGGCTAGAGTGCCGTGGCGTCATCCCAGCTCACAGCAACCTCTAACTCCTGGGCTCAAGAGATCCTTCTGCCTCAGC
>NW_012148463.1:496832-499270 GCF_000956105.1 Propithecus coquereli
AAAAAAAAAAATAATTTTGCTAAGATCTTACTCAAATTTTCTCTCAATATTCCAAAAAATCCTAGCATGGATTAGGTCTTCTCTCCCTTATTGGTTAAGTGTCTATATTTAATAGTTCTCATTTCCCCAACAAGCATTTATTCAGTACTACTATGTGCCAGAAATGGTGCTAAGGACAAATAAGATATGGTCCCTGCAAGTCCTATTAAGGACTGACTTCAATTTGGATGAGAAAGTGAGTCTCATATCTTCCAATTCAATTTCCCTTCTTCTCCCCTCCTTCACCTTTTCCTTTATTCCCCATTGGTTTCAAATAGGAAAACAGGTAATACCACTCTATTCTCAACTTCAGACACATTCTCTTGATTCATCTTAGAGTTGAGACTAAGACATCAAGTGCTAGTTGGAGAAACTTGTAAATGTGAAGAGTAGCAAAAATATTCTTTGCAAAGTAAAAATGCATTACTAATATATCTCTATGGGGGAGGGGTAGTTATTACCTATGTATTTCAACACTCTGATATATAGTATAATGACTAAATGGATGCTCTGATTAATGCATTTCAGCTACAAACAGTGCCTAGTCTGGTTTATTGAGAACAACTCAGTGTTTAGAGTGCAGTTAAATATAACCAGACACGAGCATCTACTTCACCAGTGTTAGACATCAAGCTGAGACATAGGGAAAACCTGATTAATTAGCTAGACCCCTTCTAGAAAGTAAACTTGTCAGAGCATTAGGACCCAGTGAAAGTCCCTACCATAATTCAAACTAGTTAGTGAATCTTCCCTAAATTTATACATGGAAAACATGGGCTTTCTTATCTTCAGAAGGAGTTTGTCTCTGGGGTCTGCAGTGATAAATATTCATGGAATCACAGAATTTCAAAAGTTACTTTTGAGGTAATCTGATCTAAACATCTCATTTTCACACAGATATGGAAGTTCCTCATTTTATAGATAAGTATCAGAAAATTTAAACATCTACCAAAGGTCATCTAGCTACATACTGGCAATACTGAAGTTAGAAAGTAGGACTCCTTTCTAATTCATGGTTGTTTCCACTCTACCACCAGTCTTACCTTAGCCAAGGCCACCTTATTTTGTCTGTAAAAAGTACTCTATTGCCTAATAATCATCATGATTTAACTCCTTATTGTTTTCCTTCCTTCTTGTTTTCCTGTCTTCCCTTTGTTATTTATTCCTCTTCTCGCTCATTAATGAGAATAGTAGAACAAATTTAGAAATTGGCTAATGTATAGAACTTTCCTAAGAGTCTATTTACCTCTCATATGTTGCTCTCAGAAGTATAATTTAAGTGCCCTCGGGAGTTCCTCCATGCATCCACTCAATCCCACCATGCTAAAAACTGTTAAACTATTGTGATACATGTATTGGGAAGGGGGCCTGTGTGTGTGAGGAGATGTGTGTGTGATTGTAAGTGTGTAAAGCATGTATAGCATTAAACACCATTGATGAGGAGGAACTTTATTTTGAAATTACTATCCCTCAACTGTCAGTGATTAATCTTCAGCTTTGTTTTGTTTGAGTGCTTTCATATTCATAAAACAAGCATATTAAAAATTAAAAAAAATGACCTTGGCCTTTATAAGACTTAGTATTTTTAGCAGCAATAGTTCACTGGTAATTAGCAAACTGAGTTTTCATTCATAGCAACCACTAAGAAATATCAGTTCATAAGTATTTCATGTTCTTTGTCCCCTTCTACTTACATGTATATCAGGTATCTGGCATGATTCACCAGAGTGTGCTCATAGTCTTAGGGTTGATGAAAGGAAAAGTAGTATAATAGAAGCAAACTTGGGCTGGGAATCCAGACATTTGGGTTCTGGCCTTGGGAAATCACTGACAATAAAATGCATCTTTTATTGAGGACTTGTATAAATCAGGTATACTGTATGCATTCTCATTGACCTATGAGATTGGAATTATTCCCATCTCCATTTTACAGATGCAAAAATTGAGCCTCAAAGATAATAAATTGCCCGGCATGTAACTACTAAGTAAAAGAGATGGAATTCATAGATTTTCTGGCTCTAAATCTCAGGCCAACATCTTCCCCACTGGGCAGTGCTGCCTTCTTGCTCTGGGTTCTTAGAAAAATCACTTGACTTTTCTGGGCCTTGAGTTTTCTCATTAATCAAGTGATGGGTTGAGTTCTTATCATTTGCAAGGTTCCTTATAGCTCCAGAGATTGGAGAAGGTCACTTTCCCTTTCCTCCCCTGTCTCCCACCTCTTTGGCATTTACTTTTCCCATAGCCAGCTGTTAATCATTAAAAATGAAGATAGTACTCAAAGTAAGGTCTGGCCATGAGGACACAGTCTGAACATTTTCATTCTGACCTCTAAATCAGTCTGCACATCTTGCCTGTAAAACAAAATCAAAGGGTGTTAGGGGGTTGGTGGGGGAGGAACC
>NW_012148463.1:507070-510356 GCF_000956105.1 Propithecus coquereli
CAATCTGCAATTAATTACTTATGTGTCATGCTTAATGGCTGCTCAGATCATAGAATCTGTGCAGGCAGGGCCTATGCCCACTTTGCTCACCACTGGATACCCCAATCTTAGCAAATTGCCTCACCTGTCAAGTAGATTAGTTTGTGGACTTCATGTTTAAATGACTAAATGAGCAGATTGTCTGCTTGGATCATAATGTATTGCTTCATTCTCTACTCTCCTAATAATAATAATTATTTATTGCATTCAAATCTTATGTACCAAGAAATCGGAATGCATTACCTTGAATCTTCACAGCCCAATATAAGGCAGATATTATGATTACCATCTTACAAAACAAGGAAGAGACTATAAACCTATAGTGATTTGTTCTCAGTCATAAGACTAGTCATGATGAATCCCGAAATCTACTCTGAGTCATTTGACTCTAAAGCCCGTGCTCTCCCTACTACAGTTGCTACCCCTCAGAAAATTCATCTTCTACTGCCCAAACTTCTCCATCCTCTCAAGAGCTGTCTGTTGAGCCATCACCAAGTACCAGCCTGACCCATGATATGTGCATCAGCCTTTCTGGGTCCAATTTGCCTCACCTTTCTCTATGACATGTAATTATCTTATTGTAAACAAAGTCTTAGTAATTGACTCATAAGCTAGTGTGCACACTTGGCCTTTTGTAGTCTAGGGATGTACCAGCATTTTTAGTTAGGCAGAGCTCAGGCCTCCCCTATTAGTATGGTAGCTATTAATACTACCTAAATTATTTGGCATAGGGCCTGAGAGAAAATAAGTTCCCAACCTATATAATATGAATGGAATCATGGTCATCCAACCCCTGCATGCATCCAACCCGGTGAACATTTATGGCTGTGGCAATAGTCACTCTGAAATACTGACAGGTTTTACAAGATGAGAAAACACTTAGAAAAAAGTGGATACTTTATGACACACAGTTTGGGGTTTCTAATAATAATTCCTCTGTCCTCCTATCATTACTTATGCACATGGAGGAAACCAGGTTAAAACAGCAAACTTTATAAGAGGAAGAGCTGGTGGAGAGTCCATGATAGAGTCACCATTATTAAAATTCAAGTATGGTATCCGAGCATCCAAGATGCCCCAGGAAGTGAGCTCGCCAGTTACATCATGGCCATCTTCTGCTCATATCCTTGTTGGAGGTCTTTGCTTTTTCAGATTTATTGGAACATGGGACTTCAGAAAGGGGATTGCTTTCAAACTGATTAAGCTCTGAACAATAATGTCCATGAGAAGGTGAAAGAAATTAGGATCAATATGGCTAAATTAGTGAAATCAGTGAAAGCTGAGCTCTCATAAAGTACAAAGCATTATTTTCCAGGGGTTGTGTCTTTGTTGGGTAGATCTAGCCTATGCTTAATAAACCATAATATTCACCTGTGTTCAGTTTATGAGATTGCCAGTTACTTAGATTTTTTTAACATTGTGCTTTTCAATTTTCAATGTGTGAGACTGTTTTTAACCAATCAAATTAAAATCAAATTTTCAAGTGAAATGCCACAAGACAGAACAGTATATTCTTTCCTGAAGTTGAAATATGAAACACCTTTCATTGCCAAATGTACAAATTTTATGACCCCATCCCAAAGTGCTTGGAAGAGGATTTATGTTGACTGTATCCATGAGGCTCATTGCGTGTGATGTCATTGCTCATTATTGTGTATACTGATGTATTTCTTGTATGCCCAACATCAGTTTTATTTTGTTTTGTTTTGTTGCCTTTAATGGGTGGATCTGTCCTTTAGAACTATAATACATAGTTCACAGGAACTCTGCTAAACTGTTTAATTTGGAAAACTCAAGGCAATCGCTGCCATGTTTTTTCAACTGTCTACTCTTGGCTAACTACTTGAACAGATGATCCTTGAAATCAAAGAGAGTTAAGACTAAGGGAATTTTAAGGGGCTTCATGATTATCTGTGCCATGACATATCCTTGTTAACAGGACAATCTAACAACCATTCTAAGAGCATCTCTGTCTTGAATATTCAGCCAAAAGAAATGCAAATATTCCTGAGAGTAGTAACCTGTTAATAGGTCTGCAGTCATAAACAGTTTGTCCAGATTAGTGTATCAGCAGTAGTAGCTCATGGGAAGTGAGAGCCAGACTGAGGGAATGGGCAGTTCATTTCAAAGGAGAAAGGCAAAGGAAAATATTCGAAGAATGCCGGGGAGCTTGAACCACCTCGCTGGTCAGGCTTAGGTATCATGGCTAGTTCTGCAGAATCTCAGGGTGAATATTTGTCTAGCCTTGGCCCTTCCTGAGACAATGTGCTGATGGAGAGAGTAAAGAGAAGTTAAATGTGATTAGATATGGCCTCCCTAGACAGGTATATTATGAGAGGGCTATTAGCTTCTGACCTACTTAGAAAAAGTATAACCAAACTGAGACCAAGGAGTATGTGAGTTCTGAGCACTTCCTGTTCCCTCTTTCTGTGAGTAGAGGGCAGGAGGTTCCTCCAGGAGCTCACCTGACCTCTTTCCCAGGCATCTATCAAATTAAGCCTTGGAGCTTTCTTGGCTAAAACCAGAAAGCTAACCCCTTTAGATGCCTGAAGACATGTTGAATGTTTTAAGCAACTTGACAGACAAATTGATAGCAATTTGCTATCCCTGGCTACCAACTGTGTTGGAGAGCATGAATGTTCAAGAAGAAAATTTAATCAGTACCACTTTCGTATTTTGAGCTTTGAGACAAGAAAGAAAGTGCATCAACATTTATTGAATAATTTGCCTTGTGCCAGACAGTGTGTCAATATATATAACGTCTCACAAGCTGACTTTGTTATTTCCTTTCTACAGATGAGAAACAGACTTTGAGTTGGTATGTGATGACTAGCCGAAGTTTAGAAGGCTCAGAAGGGATGAAGCTAGAATGCAAATCCAAGCTGCTTAATTTCTAAATCTGTGGCCCTTCCCATTATCATTATACTGCACTGCATAATTGGTATCTATAGTTCATAGAAAACCATCATTCATTTTACTTTGTATGAGAATAATATGTATGTGTGCACACATGTGTAAACCTATGTATGGACATACTGAAGTGAGTGGTTATTTTTACCAACGTGATAGCCTTGGCTCCTTTTTGCATATTTCCAGTGTCCTCCGGGATGGGAGCCGTGATACCTGAGAAAATAAAACAGATTATACAATCCTCCCTAAGTATTTATGGGCGTTGGTTCCAGGGCCCCTATGGATACCAAAATCAGGGGATGCTCAAGTCCCTGATATAAAATGGCAGAGTATTTGC
>NW_012148463.1:511261-513748 GCF_000956105.1 Propithecus coquereli
GGACATTGAGGCATTGATTCTGGTCTCTAGGAACCACCAGTCTGAAAGGGAAGGCCCATTATAATAAAATAAAATAATAAAATCTATAGGCAACCGTTCAGATTAGAAGGTGTAGGAACATGGAGGAGGAGCTCCAGCACTAGGTGGCAGGGAGTGCTTCCCGAATTTACTGTCATGTGGAATGATTGGCCATCTAATAGGTAGAAAAGTGGGTTGCATCCTAGATTTCATTTGCATTAATTAACAAACTTGATAATCGGTGATATTGACTTCCTTTTCATCTCTTTTCTACAACTCAGTAACATGTCCATTAAGAAAATATTATAAGGTACTTTGAAATGTCCATATTTAAAACAATGTATTAATTAAAATAGAACAAAGGCCAACTAATTAACCCAGCCATAAACTCTGTAGCAAAGAACTTGGCTTCCAAGGGACTGAAAAAAAGAGCTGCCTACAAGCCTTGAGCTGATTGTATTGGTTTTTAAAGGCTTTTTAAAGCTTCTCTTTAAAGCAAATCACACTCAATTCTGATATTCCTGGCTTTCTGATGTGCTGTATGATTAGAAATAAGCAAACTTAAAAGGCTGAGAGTTCTTCGAAGGAACATATCTTTTACCCCAGGGAAAATGTGACCCCAACACCTAAATAATGGGAAAAAATTACACACAGGAACAATAGAACAAATTAACACATAACCTCTGAAAACAAATGGACTCGAGGAATAAAAATAGCAGTAGATACATGGCTCTCTCAGTAACTCCCACTGTTGTCCCTGCATGCTGAAGAGCACAATAATTGGTGTTAACAGTGATAGGCCAGACTAAACAGATAAAGGTTTATTTAGATTAAAGGAACTTTATTTCAGAAGGTAAGGAAGTTGGAGAATTTATGGTGGAAAAATTTCCACAAAAACTGATTTAAATGAAACATAATTTTCTTCTTAGCAGGAATGAATTTCAATCAGCAAATGACACACATGTTTAACACCATACATACCTGAGGTTGATGCTTGATGCTCATGGGTTTCTTTTTTGTTTGGTTTTTTTTTTTCATGTTGACTTATTCTCTCTCTAATAGTTTCCCAGAAAGGCAAACGTTCAACTAGTGAGACCCTTCTGAATTTCTGAAGGCACTTCTCAAATAGAAGGTGGCTCTGATTGTTTCAAAAGGGAAAATAGTTTCTTATGTCGGCAGTATTCTCTTACCACTAGAGCATTTTTTTGTAATCTAAAAAAAGAAAAATGCTTGTTTAAAAATCCAAAGTTCTGACATCTTGAATGTGAATAATAGGCACTAGAATTTTTTAAATTGATTCATGACAATGCAATTAAAACTTGTTTATAAAGTACTTTATATGGATCATCAAGTGGCTTTAGATATAGCCTTTCGTGTTACAATGAATTATATTTTGTTCATCTTTCTTGTCATGGTAATCCATTTTAAGTGTTTCCTTTTCCCAATTAGCATAATAATCTGACTCACAATTGCCTTTTTCCATAATTATCATCATACTCTTCTTAATCATGCTGAAATCTATTATTTTTGTGCTCACAGCATTACAGAATGTAGACCTGAAGATTTCCAACCATGTTATTACAGATGAAGATGTGGATTCTTTAGAATAGAATGTGTATTTTTAGGACGTTATTGTGTCCCCAAACCTGATCTAAGCATCATTGTTGTGTAGACCCCAAGGAATCCTTGATTTCATGCATAACCTTACTGGGGAGAGAGATTCACACACACTGGGATTTAGGACAATATGAAGTTTGTACGTTATTATGGGCTAAATAGAATATGTGATTATTGAATATTGTATTTGTAAAATTCTATCACATCACATTCAATGTTCTTTGATAAAACATGACCAGTTTTATTCAAGTGTTTGATAAGCATCTGCGAACAGCAGAAGTGTACAGTTTTGCATGGCGAAAAGAAAAAAAGAGGTATCTGTTTATGGCAAGGGGTGAGGAGAGACAAGCACCTTCTGTGTTGATGTTATATCATTTGACTTACCTGTGTCCTGTACTCATTCTAATTCTGGTTGTCCCTCTCTCCCCCACATCTGTCATCCTGAGTTGGTGTTCTGAATGCTCTTAAAAGTCTACCACATTTACTTGATATGATTTCTGCCTGAAAACTTTAGCATTTATAGGCCAATTTTTTTTTTTATTCATCACTCATGATTGGGGCATGATAGATTACCTCTAAATGCAGAGTTTATTCTTTCTCTGCCATCCAGTGTTGATGCTGGCCTGGGTAAAGGCTGAGGCTTCCTCGTTACTTGTATTCCTAGCACCAAATTGATAAGCAATCAGAAGAAGCAGTGTCAGCATCTGGAGGCTCCTGTGTTCTAGGTTGGGGATCTCAAGATCTGATTCTTGCTCCATCATATACATTTCTGGCTGGATGACTGTGCCAAGCTACTTAAAGTTTCTGAGGCTCTGTTTCACTACTTAAGTGAAGGATTTTTTTTTTTTTTTT
>NW_012148463.1:513798-515614 GCF_000956105.1 Propithecus coquereli
TTGAATATTAATAGATAAATTATTTTTTTGCAAATTATGTCTTTAATGTGTCATTTTACCTTATCTTACATCTTTTTTTGTGAAATGAATGCAATTACAAATTTTCCTAACTAGAAGACTGTTAAAAACATACGCCCATATTAAGTTAATAAAGCAAAATAATTTTCCTTTATCGCTGCCTAGGGAAAGCGGGATCCTCTCTTTTCCTGAGGTTGGGTCTCATAGCTTTCACCCACTAGTTCAACTATTTCTAGTGTCTGAGGCTAATCCTATTCCTACTTATAGGATTTCAAGTGAATCCCAAGCCATCATTTCAGACTGTTTAGCATAGGGTAAACATTGCTATTTCCTGTGAATGTGTGTCCCTACCTAGTCACTTCCAATGACACTACCTTATCTCCAGTGACAGGAACTTGCACTTCATAGCTAAGGCCCTGTTCTAATCTCTTGGCACTACACACATTTTGTAGAAAACAGATCCCTATTTTGCTCTTACTCATATCAACTCAGCTGTGGTACTATTGCCAATTTTCCAACATTTCCAGTGCCTACTCTCTCCTACCTTGATTTCCCTTTTTTTTAATTGCCTAATTTTTAGTTTCCCCTTGAAAATTTCACCCCACTGCCAGAATAGCCAATGATCACTCCTTCCTGGACCAGCCACCTTCTACCACCTTGGGCCAGGTCACCACCAACTCTCTCTGAACTACTATGATAATTTCTTCCTGCTTTGCCTTTTGCCACCCACCCCAATACATCCATCTGGAAAGATAATTTTAAAAAGCCAATGGCATCATGTGGCACCTCTCTTAAAAACCACTCCAGTGGCTTCCCAATGCATTTAGCAGTACTTGAACATGATTCTTCAAGGCCCTATGTAATCTTGCCTGTGCCTAATCTTCCCAGGCCTTTGTCTCTCTTATTCACTGACTATGTTCAATCCTCAAACCCCCTGATCTTTTTCTTGCTGCATATCCTGTGCACACACTATTTCCCATCCCTGATGTCCTCTTTCTTCTAAGCTTTTAATGATAATACCTAGTCATCTTTCAGTTCTCTGCGAATATGTTATTTATTTGGTACACCCTGTTATTTTCCCTCTGAGAGCTCTATTCGGAGCCCTTATCACAATCTGCAATTAATTACTTATGTGTCATGCTTAATGGCTGCTCAGATCATAGAATCTGTGCAGGCAGGGCCTATGCCCACTTTGCTCACCACTGGATACCCCAATCTTAGCAAATTGCCTCACCTGTCAAGTAGATTAGTTTGTGGACTTCATGTTTAAATGACTAAATGAGCAGATTGTCTGCTTGGATCATAATGTATTGCTTCATTCTCTACTCTCCTAATAATAATAATTATTTATTGCATTCAAATCTTATGTACCAAGAAATCGGAATGCATTACCTTGAATCTTCACAGCCCAATATAAGGCAGATATTATGATTACCATCTTACAAAACAAGGAAGAGACTATAAACCTATAGTGATTTGTTCTCAGTCATAAGACTAGTCATGATGAATCCCGAAATCTACTCTGAGTCATTTGACTCTAAAGCCCGTGCTCTCCCTACTACAGTTGCTACCCCTCAGAAAATTCATCTTCTACTGCCCAAACTTCTCCATCCTCTCAAGAGCTGTCTGTTGAGCCATCACCAAGTACCAGCCTGACCCATGATATGTGCATCAGCCTTTCTGGGTCCAATTTGCCTCACCTTTCTCTATGACATGTAATTATCTTATTGTAAACAAAGTCTTAGTAATTGACTCATAAGCTAGTGTGCACACTTGGCCTTTTGTAGTCTAGGGATGT
>NW_012148463.1:529092-534627 GCF_000956105.1 Propithecus coquereli
GAAATATTTTATATATTTTTTATATCCACTAAAACGAGTTTTATCATTCATTCTTTCATTGAACAAAGATTAATTAGAGGCTTATTGTATATTATGTTTGTAGGAAGGGTGGGAGGTATACCTGGGGAGGATTCCAGAGAGAAAATGGAGAAAGCAGTATCAGTAACAAGATTAGTGGGGCTCTTGGCCTTCTTGCTAAGAAATTTGAATTTATGCTGAAGGCAATAGAGAGATCAGACTTTATGTGTTTTAAAGATCCAGCTGGAACGGTAGAAGATGGAGTAGAAAGAGGTGAAATGGAGGAAGGGAGATGAGGGAGAGACTTAGCAATAATCCAATGAAGAGATGGTGAATATTAGTTCTAGGACTTTGGCATTAGGGATGAGGAAGTGTGGAGATGGACGATGAATAACTAAGGAGTCTTGGCATGATTTAGAAACTAATTGATATGGGAGGTAAGGAAGCCATGAGAAGATGCTAAGTTCAGTCTGGGACAAGCTGAGTTTGAGGGGACGCTGACAGAGTGAACAGTTTTATGTAAGTGTTTGGAATGTGGAAGAGGGTTTAGGGATATAGCTATAGATCTAGAATGCAGCACACCATCGATAAATAAGGCTAGGTGGGCCACTGAATTGATGAGATTGCCCAGGAGATAAAGGAAGAGAGCAGAGAATAGAACTCTGGGGAGTAGCAGAACTTAGGGGAGCAACTAAGAAAGGGAGCCTAAAAAGGAAACTGAGAAAGAATAGTCAGACAGCTGAGAGAAGAACAAGAAGGGCGGAGTTATAGGAAAAAGGAAATCGTCTGCAATAACACATGAAGAGAGATCAGATAAAATAAGAACTGAAATCATCCAGTGGTTTGCGGATCTGGATAAGTAGCTGAGAGAGAAGTCAGATGTGTTTTCAGCAAATGTCTATTGCTTAAGCAAGACTCATCCCTGTGCTAGGGTAAGTTGCCAAACTTTCTGAATTGGCTTTACTTACAGAAGGATTATATCTCTACAAACACACCCAAGTCAACCAATCCACTCCTTTCTCTGCCCAAATCCTTATGACTTCTATTCAAATGTGCTTTGATTATTATTTTTTTCAAATAGGAGTGTTGAAAATTGACCTAATAATCAATTTGGTCATACACGACTGTTAAGTATAGAAAGGTGGATAGATAGATGGATGGAAGGATAGATAGATGGATAGATAGATAGATAAACAGTAGCTTCCAAAATGTTTGAGGTGGGAGAGCTTTAGCTATTCCCCCACTATACTGCTAACAATTATAATGAAAGCAATTTTCAGGACAAATGTATTGATGGACTCTCAACTTCCTCTCCTAGTAGGTGCTATGAACAACACTTTGTATAAAAGGATCACTTGAGGTAGACCTCACTATCTTTCAGAGGCAGGACTGTGACCATATGGAAGTGATCAGGCTAGCAGAAATTCAGCATCCCAGTTTCCAGGCACAGAAGCATTTAGGGATGAAACCTCAGGTTCCATACCTAAGGATCCAGGCCTTAGATCTGGCAATACGCTTTATTGTTCATGCAACTATAGGCAACATCCCTAAAATATTTTAACCAAACCATGATGTTGAATATTAATATTTCACCCATGAATCATCTATCATGTTAATTAACAAGCTTCCAATTTCATCAATGAAAGATGAATATTTTCTAATATTTATTATGCAAAGCCCATGATGTTAATTGAAATACGGTTAGGAACACTTACAGTGGTTACCTTTGGTATGTGGCCTTTTTGGGAATGCTCGTGACCATACCTGAGTGGGTGAATTCCTGATTAAGGCAATAGACTTCCCATTCAATGGAGCTTAAACTAAAAAGCAGACACAATATCTCACTCTCTTTTCTGATGGGAATTTTAAAGTAAATGACAAAGATCATAGTAAGGAAGAAGGAAGTCTGGGATATCATCATGAAACACCAGTAATGTTTGCAATGAATGAAACTGTCATTTGGAAACAATATCTGGTTAACTAAAAACTAGCCTTTCAGAGTATTTTTATTCTGCCACAAATTTTTATAATCATCTGCATAGCCAATATTCAGATCTCATTCTCACACAAACATTTTTGTCAGAATCCACTCATGACAATATAAAAGTGTGATTGTCAAATTGCCTAAGTATATCATCAAAATATTTTACATCCATGGTTGTACAAAGGGAATGCTCTGGTGCTCTGTTGTCCCTGCAAATTATTTCAATTGGTTAGTCTCCTCAGCTAACAACCTGAGTAAAGTGGTACATGGTTAGGAAAAACACTGAAAACCAGAATGCTAGCATAGACATTTAATAGTTACTGTTTTTATGATTACAAAAATATTGGTGTATATGTTACATAAAATTCAAACATAACAGAAAAAATGTAATCTAGAAAATGAATATCCCCAGTAATCCTGTCTCTAAAGATAACTGCTGTTAACTAGTTGGTGTGGTTTATGGAAGAACTTTTCCTTTGCAAGAATAAACACGTGTAAATATATATTTTTTAATAGGATTCTAACCATATATGTTGTTTTACATTTTTAAGCAATTCATCCTGAAAACATCTTCTCATCAGTATGTAGAGATAGTTTTAAAAATAACCATAGAGTTTTCCAGTTCTAATGTTAAATTAAAGCCATCCTTTTTAGTACTGATCTGAACACATTCTTCGCAGTAGGCAGAACAACTTAAATAATAAGGAAAATAACAATAATAATGCAGTGAATTGAATGTTGGTGTTCCCCTATAATTTATATTTTGAAACCCTAATCTTAATGTGATGGCATTTGGAAGTGCGGCCTTTGGGAGTGCAGTTGACCCTTGAACAACTCGAGGGATGGGGGTGCCAACCTCCACACCCAGGTGAAAATCCACATATAACTTTTGACTCTCCAAAAACTTAACTACTAATAGCCTGCTGTAGATGACAAGTCTTACCAATAACATAAACAGTCAATTAACATATATTTGGTAAGTTATATGCATTATATACCGTATTCTTATAATAAAATGAGCTAGAGACATGAAAATGTTATTAAGAAAATCATAAGGAAAATATATTT
Organism: Propithecus coquereli; assembly: GCF_000956105.1. Taxonomy (NCBI): domain Eukaryota; kingdom Metazoa; phylum Chordata; class Mammalia; order Primates; family Indriidae; genus Propithecus; species Propithecus coquereli. The sequence goes on from NW_012148463.1 coordinate 532,163, forward strand.
ACTGTTCATTAAGTGGAAGTGGATCATCACAAAGCTCTTCATCCCCGTTGTCTTTATTTGAGAAGGCCAAAGAGGAGGAAGAAGAGGAGCAGTTGGTCTTGCTGTCCCAGGGGTGGGAGAGACAGAAGAAAATTCACGTGTATTTTCTTCTGGACCCACAAAGTTCAAACCCATGTCGTTCAACGGTCAATTCTAATTAATTCCTGAAGGTGGAATCCCCCATTAATTGGATGAGCGCCCTTATAAGGAGAAGCCATAGAGCTAGCTCTCTCTCTTTCTACCATGTGTGGATACAAGAACTTGACAGTCGGCAACCCAGAAAAGAGCCCTCAACACCCTGATCTTGGACTTCAGCCTCCAGAACTGTAAGATATAAATTTCTATTGTTTATAGACTACCCAGTCTATGGTACTTTATTATAGCAACCTTAACTAAGATTAAAAATAATAAGGAAAACCTTCACAGACATTACAGAGGAAACATTTTGGGAGGCCTGGCTTAGTCCGAGCTATTTCCATTTCTTAGTGGCTCTACAAAATGATAATGACCCACATAAACAGTTTCTATGTGGCTTTTGAAGCAAACCAGAAGGGCTGGTTAGAATATATTTTGCTACACAGGCAAAGCTTAGATTACTGCCCTCAGGTACCAACTTGTATGTTGGTCTCTAAACCTGTAACTTTGTCCTCATCCTCTGGAACCCAGTGTCTTAGGGACCAGAGACACTTAGGCTGAGTACCAGCTCTGCTACTCAGTAACTATGTAACTCTGTGAAAATTATTTAACCTCCCTAAGCCCAGTTTTGTCACCTGTAAAATGGACACAACACCTGCCTCACAGAGGATTAAATGAAATACTAAAAATGAAAGATCTTGCCCAGTACCTGACCTGTTCCATAGCAATGAAAGCCGGTGACTTTCAAAAGATGTTACTTCCTTATTTTCCAAATCCAAACCTACTCTGAAGAAGAGATAACTGATTATTATTATTGTAGAAACTTTACTAGACCTTACTGGGTACAAATGTTACATTCTTTCTACTAAACTTATGATTTCCATTTTATAAAAACTTTGGAATGCTTTTGTTGTTGATGATTACTTGTTTTCCCAAAAACGAAATGCAGGACCCAGGCTAGTGGCAGATAACAGCAGTGCTGGTGTGGTTGAAATAGGAACAGGGGTTGGGGCTGACCCACTGAGTCTCCTCTGCAGAGCACAGCACTCCCAGGACACAGTTTGAAAAGCTCTGCATGGGCCATCATGCTTCTGCCAGGATGATTGCACAAGGATCTCATTTATTAATGAGGCCATATAACGGGTTAATAACCCATTCATTAAGACATATCCTCTCAAAGTGTTTGCATTTGCCCTGTTAACTCAGAATAAAATGTTTCTAAATAGGAATATTCCAGCATAACACCAATCAGCTGGAGGTTATTTCTTTTTTCTAACAAAGGGATGAGTTGAAAGGGCGGGGAGGTTGAGGCATTAAGTACTTCTCAATATCTGTCTTTTCACCAACTGTGGAAAACCCTCCCTCCTGCCTACCCATCAGGTGGGCTCTACCCATAAAGAGATGAACCACTCTGGCCCTTGAAAGGAGAAAAGAAAAGGACTGAAGATTTCTGCCTGTGCCCCATGTTGGGGGAAGAGGCTAGGGAGGCAGAGATGTTTGCTCCATCAACACTGTGACACACAGCGCCTGCGGTGGACAGGCCTTCAGAACATCGTGGGTTCATTGAGAGCAGGTTGGGGATGGATAAGAAGACCAGACAACCTATATGTAAAGGGATTGCCCCGAGGCAGACTTCCAATTATGGACCAATAAGTTAAAAGGTGAGTCGTAGAAAGGCAGTACAACAAAAAGTAGTTGAGAGTAAGAACTCTGGAAACAGAGAAGCTTGGAATTAAGCTCTAATATGATTAGCTCTGTGACCTTGAGCATAGAGAATTAGGCTCAGTTCTCTAGACTGTAAAATGAGAATAGTTATACCACTTACTCATAGGGTTGTTGTGAGATTTAAAAGACATACTGCATATAAAGCCATTAGCCAGTGCCTGATTGTAAGGACTCAATAAACACAGATATTAGTATTCATGTTGGTTTCCTTATGGGTTCAACTTTTGACAAGGTGAAAATATATTTAAGAGTACTTTGTGTCATTGAATTGATACTACAATTTCTTTAATACTTGGAATGATCTGAGGTATAGGATAATACCTATTAGGAGAAATATTTAATTATATCATCTAGTAATAGTGATTACACACATGAAAACCTCAACTTAATGTTATGTACAATCACATGCTACAACCAGGAATATGAGCACCTATGTATTAAAACTTAGGTTACTTGGCTATGATGGCAATTAATAGTGGAGATGGGGAAATCCATTTTCAGGTGCTAAGAAAAACCAAAACAGAATTGAACCTTGAAAAGGCAACCCGAGACCTCAACTTCTATCA
>NW_012148463.1:535477-566248 GCF_000956105.1 Propithecus coquereli
TGTTTAATACCTTGCCTTTGTTGTGACTGCAGTATGCTAAAGATACATGCTACAGCCCTTCTTATAAAGGTATTTGTAAAAGTTAACCATTTAAATGAATTCCATTGCTCTCTTCTTCTACCATAGAGATACTAAGGCATCAGTCCGTGCCTGATATCTAGAAGGAAACTTCACAATGCACCTGCCTCCCTAGTCTCCTGGAATCATGTCAAATATTTCGACACATTAAAGAGGTCTACCAAATGGTCTCACAAATAGTATGAGATACATAAGCTTTCGTATGGCACCCACTTTAATTTTCCTTGTACCACAGCAATTCCTTTAGATGTAGATTGTATGGTCTTTGCATTTTTTAAATTTCCCTCTTCGGGTGTCACCCAGGATTCTGGGTACTGCTGCATCTGTCACATATAGTCACACCTTGCAGTGGTGTCCACCACGTTTGCTGCATCTGTTGGGCCTCTTGCTGCTGGTTTTTGGAGCCTGCTGTGTGAGTTGAAGCTCAGCTGTATACTCTTTCATCAGAAGTTGAGAGATAGCTTCTCTATTTCTTTAGAGTTACACATTTTCCATATAAATATCTAACCATTGGGATCTTAAGGGTTTGTTAGCAACAACTCTTCTTTCTGTTTTTATAAATCCTACCAGCTCCATATGACTAAGAATCAAGTTCATGGGGTCTGATAGCTCACTAAGTGTAGAATTCCTGGTCTCCATCAAGGACTACGGCTTTCTTACTGGGAGAAGATGTCAGATTTAGTTCTTCCCTAGATTGGATTCTCATCTGCTTTCCTGAGCAGTAAAAGGGTATATGGTGGACAAGGAGTGGATATGGTGACCTCAGGCCAGATGGCAAGTGTGTAAGGAATCCCATTTCTCACACTGCCGCCCACTCCCCCAAGTTGGGGTTTACAATTCTGCTTGCCCCTGTGGAGCCACACACTATATCCCAGGACTGGCTAAGTGAAAAATGACTATTTACCAATCCAGCGACTGTGTTAGAAAATGCAGGCTGAGTTTAAATCTTTTCTTTCATCAGCCACTGATTCCTGCTATGCTAGTTTCCTGGCATTCAGCTTCCTTTCTTGCATCTTTACCTCTTTCCCTAAATCATCGAAAATTTCACAGGAGACAAACGGATCTGATACTACACTGCTCTGGTTTGATTCTCCCTGTTCTAGATGTCTTATAAACTGCCTGAACAATGGAAAAGATGAAGGAAAGGGTGAAGTGGTATTGGACAGCTAAAGAGCATTCAGATTAATGATCAAAATGTGTGCAAGACAGATCCTTTTGCTAGGACGCTTTTTACAGGTTTTTAATTTCTGGAATTTAATCATGCAGGTTTAATTGCCTCCAGTTGTATGGCTTTAAATTGAAGGAGGTTTGCTTTTCATCTAAATTACTTTATAATAAAACCACTGCTTTTGAGAATGCTGACTTCCTCAAGTGCTCAGAGTCCTGGAAGGCTTTGCCAGTTCCCACCGTTGCCACCCAGCCAACCTCTGACACTTCAGAATTACGGAGAGCAAATGGCATTTCCTTTTCCCAGATCCAAATACTAGGGGCATTTGCCACTTGGACAATATATGGCGAGATCAGAGGCAGGAAAAAAAATCGCTGGTGGCTAGAAAACCAGCCACAGGTACCACATCATCTTATCATCTTGGTCTCTCTTTTTTTTCTTTTTTTTAATAATTTTCTGTCTACAGTGTTCCAAATTCTTTTATGCAAAGCAAATCTCATTTCCACAATCTTCCACAATAAATCTCCCCATAGTGATATTACTCTGATTTCACATTATAACTTTAGCACTTATCAGTCACTTATGTTTCCCTATATCAAGCAGAATTTTCTTATTATTTAAACACTAAATTTGTTGTTTTTCTTACCATATTCGCAAATCTTATCTCTAAACGCAAAGATAAGGTCACGACTCAGATCTTACTTCTAGAGACTCAGATTCTGAAGATTAGGATGAAGCAATTTATTCCCCAAGAGAATGCAGTAGGTGACTCCTCTGAAAGGGCACCGATAGAACTAGAACTCTCATCTTCTAAAACCCAGGTCCAAGCACTTTTTGCTGCTTCACGCTATAGTCACAATGGGTAAATTATTTATCTGGAGGGGAAACCCTAGGAAGCCAGCTGGATTAATGGTGTACAAGAGAAATTCAAGAGTGTATTTAGTAAATTATTTAGTAAATAAAGCTCACATTCTCTATCAGGCAATGATCACTTGATGCCTAGATCTCTATGGCTATAATCTCAAATCTCACCAGATCACCTTCTCACACCTTCTCTAGATATGGAAATATGTGCAATATAATATCTCAGTGTTTTTGTTATTGTTGTTTAGTAAGTTAAAAGACACTGACATTTGAGAAAAGAGAATGAGATTGTGTTTCTTTCGTGACTTCATCTAGAAAAACTCCTGACTCATCCTAATCCTTTGGGATAAATTAGTCTTGCTTGGATAGGGACCATATTTGGGAAAACTTCAGAAGTTTATCATACTCATGCAGCTGTCCCCAGTCTCTGTTTTTCAGACCAGGTTTCAGATGACCATTATGACTATATCACAATCTGTCCATTGAGTTTGTAAATTCTACGGTCTGTCCCGTACACTGGAAAGTCAGGCAGGTTGGTTTGAAGTCAATGCTTCTCAAGATGTAACTGAGGTTTACTTTGAGTGTTCTTTATTTCTGAAACTTAATAAAGAAGAAGACTTGTTTTGGTTTGTTTGTGTGTGTGTGTGGGGGGGGGGGGGTCTTGGCCATACAGAGGATAAAGGAAAATATCAGAAAGTTGGGAGAGAGAAAGGGAAGAGAGAGGAATTGTTGGCAAGATCTCTTTCCACTGATTTCTTATATGCATGCTTTTTCAGTCTCCTTACACAGCTATGTCACAGAGCTCTCAGAGTGAACTCTTCCATCTGTCTGCTGGAAGGAGAGAGTGACCACTACTTAGGATGTGCCCTGAAAGCACCTCTGCCTTCCACTACATGAACTGGGCTCACATCTGGTTTGGAGAATTTGATCCCATTTAAGGCTTTGAATCGATGCTCATCCCTATGGATTCAGATGTGACTGATAATCTTAAAAAGGGACATTATCCCAGCTTTCCTGATGTTGGGTTTTCCAGGCTCTATCTAGGTAATTATACTGTTAGGATATCACACTTGGGCTTTGGCATTACCAGATAAGAAATTTGACATGAAGTAACTAAGAAGAAAGAAATCCACCAGGGCCCATTCCTGGTGTACTGTAGGCATTCAGTGCTCTTAGACGGCCCCTTGCTTGCCCCAGCCAGAGTACCAGCCCCACGTGCTCAAGCCAGAGTACCAGGCTTAATTTCTCACTTCCCATGGCTTGTCCTAGCCCTTCAGCCATACATGCTCTCTTGTCCTGTGCCCATGTGTTTTCAGGGAGTGGGACCCTGGCCATATTATAAAGGATACAGAAGGCAGGACCGTCTCAACTGCCTGCTGTCACAAAGACCCCACCCCAGTACCCCTCAATTTATACCAACTACATCTTCTGTATTTGCACCCACTCTGTCCTCTTTTCTTCCATAACTAAAGAAAACTTATGTTTTCTGGCCTTGAGCAAGAATTTCTCCACTTAAATCTTAGACTCAGGAGTGACACTTACATACTCATGGCTTCTGTCTCTGCACCAAGTACTGCCATTGGCTTCCCTCTATTCAGTTCACTACATCTGCTTTTCTTGATGCTACCAGAGAATCATGTCTAGTTGCTAAGCTATTAGACCTTATTCAGTCAATTTATCCTGTCCTCAATTGTACAGTCCTTTTCTCTTTTCCACACCTTTCTGGCTGCCACAGATTAAATCTGATTGCCATTTTGAAACTATAAAACTAGAAGGATCATTCTCGCCTAGCCCCTCCACCCTAGCCCTATGCAGAGTAAGTAGCCTAAAATAACTCAACCATCCAGCTGCCTAAGAATCCCCACATGCCTCACTGTCCTGCTCACTATCATGGGTTCCCTAGTCTACTGTGTCAGTATCTTTCCTAAAGGGAGCACATAATAAAATAAATTTGGTTTGGTTCCAGTAGTGGCCCGACAGGTGCTGTGGAGAGCAGGGCTATCTCCTCCTTAGGAATTTGTGTCACCATCCCCAGGTGACAGCCTTTCAGCAGGCTCACTCTCAGAGCTCCACCCTAGTCATAGCTTACAGTTGGAAAACAATTTAAAACATTTTCCTCAACATTGGTAAAGGAGAATCCAGGTGTCATTTTCTCAACTTTGTTTTTTTTTTTTTTTTTTTTTAATCGAAGCTTCAAACACAAGTCACACTTTGTGAGGAGAAATCTCATTTGTGCCTCTGGGCACTGCTTTGGGATTCAGAACTTAGGTTCTTAAGATTTATGACAGACTAATGCTGTGAAATCAGTTGTTTCTGGCTGCAAATCATGAAATCAGCACCAAGTTGGCCATAAAAAATGAAGGTTTTATGGTAAGTGGTTTAAGAAAAATGCAGAATATGAGTCCTTTGTGATGTATATGTTTTATAGCAGCAATTCCCTATTTTTAATTTTTTTTGAAAAAAATTTCTCTGTTGCTATGATAGGAAAGCATCTTGAAGTAACTTCAATGAAAACAACTATGTGTATAGAATTCTATGTGTATAGAATAACATGTAATGGCTCTGTCAGACTTATTCTCCTACTAGCTGAAGCATAAATCTAGGATGATGATACTTTTTTCCTCTCAGAATTAGATTTTATTAGAATAGTTACTTTGTATCCCATTCAGCCTTGAGTCAAAACAATAGGATCCTACATAAATGAAATTTGTTGATCTAGTGCAAGCTTGGACAGAAATCAATTTCAATTTCCTTTGGATACGCTATTAGTGTTTATCTAATGGGGGATCCGTGTTGTTTTAAGTGATAGCTATAACAGCAACAACAAGAAGATACTGATTAGATACTAAGAGTCATTCTTGATCTCAGCTCAGAAAGATTGTGACATTATCCTTTTCCTATATAATGAATTTGTTCTGTACCATGGCTTTTAATTGATCATTCCCAACATTAAGTTCCTCAAAATGTTTAATATTTTTTTCCCCTGTGGTATTCATTATCAGATGAGGATTGAGACATCCATCCTTAATGATGGCCTTTAGTGACTTCAGCTAATGGGATTATGTGTTTTGTGGAACATACCTAGAGTGCTAGGATTAAAGACAAACACCTCATTTGGATAACTACAGTTGGTCACTCTTCATAGCCCTGTGATTTCAATCTATGCCCAATTAGACAAATACGTAAGTATGACTTCAAGAGGAAGGGATACGGATATGGTTAGAACAGAATTCCTTTAAGGAACTAGAGGCCCTTCCCAATGATGGCTGGATCTTGAGAGTATTTATCAGCGGTTCAAGGTCACATAGCAGCCCTGAAATTTTGGGATGCTGCCTATTCGCATGTGTTTGTTAGTGGCAGGCACCATATTGGCACAGGTTACTTAGCATGTCACTGACAATTTGCAGGGCTTCTACCTATGGTTGTGTACGTCTTCCTGGATCCAACTCACTGGGATATCTTATCTGAGTGATTCCCTTAGAGTGATATAGTACATGGCTTACACACCTGCACACAACAGCCATGTTTTCCTCTGCCTTGTTTTCCCTATGTCTCTCTCCACCCCACCTTTTCTCTTGGGCTTGCATTTGGGAAGATTTTTCACATAGAAAAGGCTTGATGAGTGGTCCTGAGTGACAAATTACCCAAAGGTACTTCATAACATTCATGGCCAAAGTGACCTGAAATTCAGATATGTGACTAAAACATTCAACAAAAAAATATATCTCTTTTTCATAGCCTATCCCCCCTCCCCTGCTCTGTTTTGTTCACCTCCCAGCTCTCTCCAGGATACAGTGCATTTGTTCTCCTGCTCTGCCCAAAGCATAACCCCATTTCACCTTTATTTTATTTTCATAAAATCAACCCTAGAATCTTCCTGCTTTTAGCAGCATAGGTATATTATCATGGATGCTGAACTAGGGTTAAAAACAGCTTTAGGATATATCATATAACAAATTCATTCACAAGATTACATGGGCACAGCTGTTGTCAAATGCCACCTCCATTTTAGTAGGATATGGAATATTTTAATACAGAGATCAACTACTCCACGCCTCCTCTTAGGGTTTCCTTAATTATATCTTATTACTTAGTTGATTCACATTAGTTTATTTTCACAGCTACGGATGGATTTTCATGGGCCCATGTTTCCAAGAAAGAAAAGAACGTTAGACATTGTTTTGTAAAATAATAATAAGTGTTACTGCTTTCTAGAATGGTTACCAGGTGTCAGGTGCTGAATGATGAATTTTCAAAATATCTTCTGACTTATTTTTTTCGTCACACAGTGCTATAAAGGGGATGGTGTAATCTTCACAAAGGGGGTGGTGTAATTGTCATTTGTAAATGAAGCACTGGAAGCTTGTGCAAGTTTGTTCTGACTCCTTAGTTTGTGAACTTTCGTCTTCTGTTTTGTTCCCCCCACCCCCTGCTAATGACATTTCCAGGTATTCAGTCATGCTATCAGATAATTATCCTTCTCAGTACAAACACAGACAGGAGCTGATTCTTGGCATTGCTGATGGCTCTTTCTGTCCGGGGATATGAGCCCAAGTTGTGCCTTTGGTGTTGATTACCCATGAATGTTGCCTGGGTGCTCACCACATGCACAGGGCAGCCTCCCTGCTGCTTTCTGTTCCGCCATGGTTTTGCTTCACTGGGCTACAGATGTGGACAGGATTGATGAAGAAACATAGTGAAGATGACATTTATGCCTTGTCTGAGGGATCCAGGAGAAAGTTCAATGTTTGGCAGTGTACTGATGTATAAAGACAAAATCCCAAAGAAATAGCATCTATTACAGGATCCCAATGGAGAGGAGCTACATGCTTTATTAACTTATTGTGTGGTCTAGACACTGGGAAGCATGGACAAATTTAAGAAGGGAAAATTGCCCAGGGAGCTTTTGTTTCCAAAATATGCTCTTTGACATATGACTGGTAGATTCACTGGTAAGAGTACAAAGTGTTCTGTGTTTACGTCCTAAGTAGACCAACCTGTTTTCTGCCTAGCAAGACCAAACTTGGACAGTCTTTCCATGAATGCACATGGTCAGCCCCAGCATTCAATAAAAGTGTGTCATCAGTGAGGTTGGCCATTGTCTTAGTCTATTTGGGCTACTATAACAAAATACCTTAGACTGGGTAATTTATAAACAATAGAAATCTATTTCTCACAGTTCTGGAGGCTGGGAAGCCCAAAATCAAGGCACCAACAGATCTGATGTCTGATGAGGGCTCACTGTCTGCTTCATAGATGGTGTCTTCTCTCTGTGTCCTCACATGGAGGAAGCGGTGAACAAGCTCCCTTGGGCCTCTTTTGTATGGTACTAGTCCCATTCATGAAAGCTCTGCCCTCATGACCTAATTATCTCCTAAAGGCCCTGCCTCCCAACACTACTACACTAAGGATTATGTTTTAGCTCATGAATTGAGGGTGGAGAGGAACAAACATTCAAAACATAGCAGCCATCATATCCATCAGATCTTGGTCCAATGGGCCTGTCCCCTCCCCTGTTACCCCTTTAACTTGCATTTGAGGCATTGCTTCATTTTGGTGTCACAAGAAACAGATTCCCATGCCTGCTGGGGAGGACTCATTACAGGAGATTCTGAGGTCACTGTATGAGTCTGAAATGTCAGTGCCATTGTTCACTGCACATTGAGGTCCATTAGGAAAAAGGGGCACATAAGTTTAAAAATACAGGGGTAGAGCTGGGTGCAGCCAGAGCAGTATTGAAGACAAGGGCTAGATAGCTTAGATAATATCACCATTTAGGATTTGTGTACTGCTTAGTCCCTCATGACTGAACTAGTCGTGAGTATAGGATTTTGTTCTTCTTCCCATGTTCTTTCTTATTCTGTAACAGCAAACATAAACTCTGAACTTTATGTTAGCCATTTAGGCCTTTCATGTGCACACATTTTAAATGCAAATGCCCACCCCGTTTTCTAAGAATAGATAAACATTGGTTATTTCATGATGAAGGAATTTTAGGCATACAATTGATGAGAGAGAATTATTTTTAAAGATAGCTCCTACCTTTCATAAACAAATAGATTTTTCTGTATCACAATTATAAGAGGAATCAGATAGGTGAGTGTCTATAATTGAAAGGAAATTTTTTTTCCTCTCTATGACACTCACAATAATACTAAGTACTTCACTTACCGACATCAAATATGTAGGGATTTTTTTCATACCAAACAATTCCCCAATTTTCTGTGAACTCAACAGAATGTCCTAGAATTTAACTCAATTCTGACACTATCCATCTGGAGATGGCATGAGATACCATTGGTTAAGGGCTCAGTCCCACAAGATTGCCCCCACTTCAGATGCCAATTGCAAGTCGTGTGCATCTGACTGACTGGCCATTAATCAGGGGTTCCCATGATCCTCTCCCCAAATTCGATAATTTGCTAGAATGGCTCACAGAAGTCAGGAAGAGAGTTTACTTATTAGATTACCAGTTTATTATGAAAGGGTACAACTGAGGAACAGCCAAATGGAAGAGGTGCAAAGGCAAGATATGAGGGAAGGGTGTGGAGCTTCCATACTGTTTCCAGGCATGCCAGCTTGCCAGCACCTCCCAGTGTTCAGCAACCTGGAATCTCCCTGAACTCCACCCGTTTGGCTTTTTAGGCTTCGTTACTTAGGCACAATTAAATAAATCATTGGCCACTGGTGGTGGAGCAGGAGGTTAAAAGTTCAAATCCTCTAATCACACATGATCAGATGGTCACTACCCCTTTCCATGATCCCCCATCCTTAGGGGCTTTCTGGAAATCACCTCATTAACATAAACTCAGATGTGAGTGAAGGGGCTTGTTATGAATAACAAAAGACCCTCCTTTCACCTTTATTGCATTTATTACTTGGAAAATTCCAAGAGTTTTAGGAGCTCTCAGCATAAATCAGTCAAAGATGGACTCCATATACAATGGCGGTTCCATAAGATTACAATATTGTACTTTAAAATATTGTACCTTTTCTATGTTTAGAAATGCTGGGATACACAAATACTTGCCACTGTTTTACAGTTGCCTACAGTATTCATTTCAGTAACAAGCTGTACAAGTTTGAAGCCTAGAAGCAATAGACTATACCATGTAGCCTAGGTATGTCATAGGCTATACCATTAGGTTTGTGTTAAGTACTCTCTATGATGTTCACACAAAGACAAAATCACCTAACAATATATTTCTCAGAATGTATTCCTTATTGCTAACTGATGTACAATTTTATATATTTCTTATTATAAATAACAGTGTGATAGTAATCGACATTGTGGGCATTTTCTCATCATCAATTTTTATACTTTCATGTCTCTGGATTGGTCTAGGAATCCATGTATAAGCCAATCACTTTGTGGCATTTATCATTTTCTGATCACAGGGAATGATTCATGATTGAACACCTTTTCCAATTTGGCAAAGCAAACAGAGAAAAGAAAGTTTTCTAGGCCTTCATAAAAAGTGTTCTTTCTCTTAAGAGAAAGCCACAAGAAAAGATATTTTCTCTTTTCTGCTGGGTATTATCATATGTGGTTACAAGGCTTGGAGCTACTGCAGCTTTTTGTTGGTTATTATAAAGAGGAAAATGAAGCTCACATATGGAGATAGTGGAGAATTTCAAGGGTCCAGAACTGGAGTCACTAGATAGAGTTTTTTCTCAAAGCTTGCCTCATCTTCGTATTTCTAATTCTATGAGCCAATAAAAATGCTTATTCTTTATGTCAAGTTTAATTGGATTTTATCTTACTTTCAGCCAAATCCCTTTCAACTAACACAGGATAGAAGTAGGGTAGAATGAGTGCATTCCTGGTGTATGGATCACTCTGCTCATCCCGCTGAGTTACAGTGGCTTCTGGGTGTCACTTCTGAGATGGCCGGTAATGGGGCAACATACACATATACATCCTCATGTCATCCTCCTGCCACCCATGAAAGGTCCCATCCCTCCTTCTTAGGCAATCCATTTTGTCTAGTTTTAGTCTTGTCTGCTTTACTCATAAAATGTGAAGCTCTTTCCCCAGTCTCTTCCCTCCTCTCCACCTCCTACACCCAGTCCTGATTGGGTCAGGAGTAAGTGGCTGGCTTGTAAACTGGACTGAGCAATCAGATTATCTCTCTAGTGAATCTGGTATAAAAATTGTTTGTTGTTAGGACTGGAGAGTTAGATGAGTTGCAAGCTTGGAGTGGCAAATTTTCTGCCATATGCATACTAAAGCAAAGAAAGCTGTTCAGCAAAAGCACAGTGGGACACAGACAATGAGAGAGAAGCATCCCAGAAAGCCAGGCCAACTGCTCCTTGTTCAGGTCTCACATGGGGAATGGCCTACCTTCCTGTCCTTGTGATCCAACGTCCCTTCTTTCTTAGATAGCTTTGGAGGGCTTCTATTTCCTCTGACCACAAAACCTTGGCTGACACCAGAAAGGGTCATTTTCATCTCAATTTACAGGTGATGCAACTGACAACGAGAATGGTTAACCAAAGCTGGTTTGTAGCAAGCTGAGATCTAGCCTGGTTTTTCTAACTTTATAACATTTATTTTTTCCATTTCACTTGCTGGTTAAGTGACCAAAAAAGACCAATTCATCATTTTATTCCTAAAATATTCTGTGATTGTAGCTCACCAGATATCAGAGAAATATAGATAGTTTTAGCTTTTCATGACATCCTTAATGCTAATTGAATGGATTACAAACTGCCAGGCTGAAAATGCAATAGTAAACTAGTAACAGTCACTATAGGTCTGTATACTTAAATAATGATACACAGGGTATCTTCTTTAAATTATTGAGGACTCACTGGCTTTGTAGTGTTATAAAAATGATTAATTATTGTTAAATAAATGTCTGCTGATTTGCATGCCAGGGCACTCCTATATAGAGTTGCCCATGGGAGAAACAACCCCACTGAAAAAGAGTGGCTGCCCTGGAAATATCAATTTGAGACCCCTTTGAAGCCACTACTTGTTTTCTCTGCCATGGTATTTTAATACCTGGGGCCTGTCTCTTCTTTCCAAGAGGCTTCTAAACCTTCTATCTTATGTCAGTTGCAGCTGCTCTGGAGAATAATTCATGTTTTTTTTTGTGGTGACTCCCCCCTTCTACAAATCCCCCAAATTAATTTTAGCATGTGACACATAGCCTCCAAATTTAATGAAAATCCAGTCAGCCATTGTCTGTGATATGACAGACAGACTGAAACTTAATTACATTGACATGGATTTGAGTTATCATATTTTGCTAGAAAAGCCATCTCTTTCTGAATGATTACAATTAGCAGTCAGATTTTGGAAACATGGTCATGGAGAAATACCTTCACAGCCGATGTCATTCATATCTTTAGGACACCCACCCAGTCAGGGATTGAATGCTGCCTTCATGCACCCAGGTAATCCTACATAGATGTTGGGTTATTCAAAAATTTTATAGTTTTATAATTTTCCTTCATCTTCATGCACAAATAAAGCACATTAACAGTCTGACTATGCTTTAAAGGAAATATTACATATAGAGGAAGTATACATGTAAGAAAGTATTACTAATAATTTTCTGTATCACTTTTCCCTCCACCTCACCCTCTCCCTCCTCTTTTTTTGGGATTCCAGAGAAAATACTTTAGTTAATATTTTACTAACTTGTCTTCCATTACACTCCTGTAATCTTCCTTTGGGAAGGGTTCTTTCTTTTGCTTATGACCTCTCAAAATTAAAGCAGGGGTTCTGTCATTTTGAAAGTTGGATTGATGCTCTTGAAAGTATTTTAGCTGATTGGGTCTTTATAGAAGCAATTACCATAGGCAGAGGTTCAGGCAGAAGGGTGAGGAATAGATAATAGGAAATGAATTAGAGGGTGCAGCTGCAGACAAGAGGTGCAGGACCAAGCACATGTGGACCAGAGTGGAAATAACAGGAATGAAAAAAAAGGACACAATAATGGGAAATATTATGAAGACAGGGAAAATGGTTAATATGATATTTCTTCTAATCCAGGAATTGACAGATTTTTTTTCTGTATGGGCTAAATATAATAGTAAATATTTTTAGCTTTGCGGGCCAGACAGTTTTTGTCACAACCATTTAACTCAGCCATAAAGAGCCAGAAACAATAATAAATAAATGGGTGTGACAGTGTTTCAATAAAAATTTGCTTACAGAAAAAGATGGTTGCTGATTTGGCCTTAAGGACATTGAATCACTTGTTTATAAAATCTGTTGTTAAAAATAAGTACTATATTAGTTGATACATGTGTCTGGTTCAAACCCAACTCTTAGATTTATTAAAATTTGGAATGAACTGGAGTTCTGAAGATTAACAGCTCCGTTTTAAGCTTATTGATATTTTTTTCATATTTTTTCCATTACTATTTTAATAATATTGTAAATGCCCAAATCCGTACATATGAAAGCAAATTTGTTTGGTGCGTAGAGTCAAGCTTAACACATTTTTCCCCGTAAAAGAGGGATCTAATAATTAACTCTGGGAACCACAAACCCTGAAAACAACAATGCAATTCTGTGTCAATGGAGAGCCTGACAGTACACTAAACACTCTTGGAGATTTTTCAAAGTATCGGGTCTGCTATTTCTGCTCTTGAGGAACTGTCAATCCCTGTAAAGACTGCTAAAGCAGTAAAAGCCAGTCAAGGCTAAGTGTAGGACCATGTGGCTGATGAGTGGCACAGACTCAGACACTGACTGGAGAAGTTGCAGGAAGCAGGAGAAAGCAGGTGGCTGCTGGCTTATTTGCACTAGTTGGGAGAGTACTTTGGTTGTAGGTAACAGAAACTTGCCGAGGTTAATTCATGGAGTGGAGGTTAATTATAAGAAGATTGGGATGGTTACCATTTACCTGAGCTGCATGGGTCCCCAGAAGGAGCCCTGTGCCCACTTCAAGGGAGAACTAGAAGTACAATCCAGTGAAGAATCAAGTATCTGGGTGGTAGTCTCTTGGTCACCCCTCCTACCTTAGGGTTGCACTTTTAATGCACATCAATGGCTTCCTCTATTTCTGCTTCCACTCTGGTTGATAAATAGTAAACTCACTTTCTGTATCTTGCATTCAGATTCTCAGGGAGTTGATGATATTGGTCAAATCAGTGGTGGAGTATAGCACAGTTGGGAGGTGAGTGCTCTCTTCTGCACAGTCACACTGCTGCCCAGCCTTCTTTCCACCCTACACCTTGTCATTCCTTGGTGCCTTGTTGTCCCCCCCTGCCCTGCTTGCAAATGAGCACCCACTTGCAAGGGATACCGGGAAAGGTAACCTACTGGTGTGTGCAGGAATAAAGGGAATGGGTTAGGTGAGCAACTGGTCAGTCGAAAAACGTAGTAAAATAGGCCTGTAGATTATTGTCTGTATTTGTATAATGGCCCTGGACTTGCTTTTATTTGTTTGTCAAAGAGTCTAAGTCTGTTAAATCACTAGGAGAAGTAAAATAGAGTCTTCCTGGGCTCATTCCTAGAAAGGAAAAATTTGTGGCTAATCCAGATAGAGAATCCAAAATGGTAGGATTCTCCTCACTACTGAATGTGAGCCAACACCTATTTATATATTCTGTGGAGTTTACCATTACATAAGGGAAGGGACCTTTTGCAACCAACTAAGAGGGATAGTAGGAACATATAGAAAGAAATACACAATTTGCATTTGTTTTATCTCAGCAGCTAGTACTGCCCTGGATTTTCAAGGATCCCATCCCATTATCATCCACATAATCTAATCCTTAGATCAAAAAACACAGCCACAGCAGGGCGCGGTGGCTCACGCCTGTAATCCTAGCACTCTGGAAGGCCGAGGCGGGCGGATTGTTTGAGCTCAGGAGTTCGAGACCAGCCTGAGCAAGAGCGAGACCCCGTCTCTACCAAAAATAGAAAGAAATTAATTGGACAGCTAAAAATATATAGAAAAAATTAGCTGGGCATGGTGGCACATGCCTGTAGTCCCAGCTACTCGGGAGGCTGAGGCAGAAGAATCACTTGAGCCCAGGAGTTTGAGGTTGCTGTGAGCTAGGCTGACGCCACAGCACTCTAGCCCAGGCAACAGAGTGAGACTCTGTCTCAAAAAAAAAAAAAAAAAAAACACAGCCACAAAGACATGAGTTCTGAAAAAGTGTCTTGCAAGTCATATATAAGAGAAATAATAATCTATACGGTTGAGTCAAGCACATGGAGACTCTGGTCCCAGCCTTGCCATTATCCAGCTTGGTGATCTTGGACACGTTACTTCATGTCTGTATTTTTGCTGGAAAATTGAATGTGATTATTTAAAATACAGATAATTCTTGACTTACAGTGGTTCAACCAACCATTTTTTAACTTTAGGATGGGTTTATCAGGGTACAAAATGCACTTTCTACTTAGGATATTTTCAATTTATGATGGGTTTATCGGGACATAACCCCATCATAAGTTGAGTAACATCTATATAGAAAGAAATCTAAAAACTGATTATTGTGTTTTCTGAGTGGCAGTGCTGGGTGATAGTAGTGGAAGAGATACCTCTTTGTTCTTTTTGTTGTTGTTGTTGTTGTTATTGTTGTTAACTCCAAAATGAGGCTGGCCTTCACAATGGAAGTTTCGCAGGAGTAGAGTGAGACAGGGTGGACTTTGCCAGAGATAGCACCTGTGGAACAGACACCTATATAGTCCTGGCCTGGGCAGCAAGACTTTGAAAACCATCTCCAGCTATGAGTTTCTGAGGGTCTGTATTGATTTTTCGTAGGTATGAGTTCTTAGAATGTCCTGAATATAAAACTGGGGACTGGGAAATGAAGTAAGAAAAGAAAGGGAGCAGCTTTGTGAAGATTCTATGTCCTGGGAAAAATGAGGTAGGTTCAGTTGTCTTTGACCTGCCCTTCATTTAGGGCCACCTTGGCCTTCCACTGGTGCCTGCTCTGGATATTCAATTGATGACAACCATGCTGGATCCAGTGCCTTCTTCAACTTGACACTTTGTTTTCTTGGTCCCCCGTGGCCACCTCCCTGACTTGTCTCCTAAAACTGCAGTTAGGTATCTGTGCCTTCCATGAACACGATTCATCTGAGGAGGATACCTCACCCAGAGGAAGGAACTAGTGGACTCTTCCCCCAGCTCCATCACCATTCTGGGTTGTCATAATGTATTTTCACAAGGAGCATCTAAAAACAAAATCCCATTCTTCACTGTGTGACCTCAGAGTGACTTTACTCAAGATCATCTGAGGCCCCAGAGGAAGGGAGAATGACCCCATGGCAGAAGCAAGGAGGGGTTGACAGAGGTTTGTACAGCAGTCAAGGCCCTATATCTGCTTCCTGCACAGAAAGTCTTTCACACTGCAGTTGTAGATAGCTGGCCTTGGCAGGGAGTCGCTGATTCCCCAAGACTTAATTGATAGAAGAAATAGCATTACAAGGAATTAATTAGAAGCCCTTGAGTCTTGACAAGCATTTGTTACAGGCTGCTGTGTCTTTTCATTATGAAGCTGGGGAAGGGGATGAGAAGGAAAGAGGCGAGGATGTTTAACCAGCGGATGTAAAAGAGACTTTGAAGACAGCGCGCAGAGAGAGGCCCCTGCATAATGATGGTTTGCTCAGGGAAAATTCAGAGACTCCCATGAGTCCCAAGATCTTGGAGAAATAAGAACACGAGACAGTTCCTGACAAATCACTTGGCTTCGCTTTAAGAAAGTGAACCTCTTGATTTGTGAAACACGTCCTGGGACTGGCTGGTGTCTGTGTTAAGAAGCACTTTGCTCTGAAAGAGAAATAGAGAAACAAAGTGAAGGGAAGGAACACAGTCATCAGGGTAAGTGAAACTGGCTTCTGAGGCCACAAGACGTCAACACAGTGGGGACATCCAGGATTGTCTCCAAGACTCACTCTACGGAATTCACTTCCCCGGGATGAGTCAGATCAATTAGTACTGGACACCTAGTGGCAGAAGGGGGAACAATGTGCTGATCCGTGTGCCCTTCGTTGCTGGGAGGCTTAATGCCATTCTTATTAATAATAGAAGCTAATTGTTATACAAATATGAGGAAGAGGGGCGTAAGATATGTCACAGCAGGAGATTTCCAGCATGATAACAATATAACTTTGCATTTAAATATTCAGCCAGCCCAGGATTAGAGGACCTTGACTATGAGGGTAATTGAATATAGTAACCCCTTCTATATCTTCAATCCATGTATGTATTTGGAGATTACAATTATTGTGCTATTTTTAAAATGTCCTAAATATAGTACTTCCATGAAATCCTACTTTTGACATAATCTGAAAAGAGTACTCTTATGCTGGGAGAATTATCAGTATATAGAAAATAACTTTCAGCCTGGAGTTTAAGAACTGGGTGACCACTGGGCTTAGTTATGCAAAAATTGAGTGATTGTTGGAAAGTCATTCTCTTATTGTGCAGAGACATTTGTGGTTGTGTGTAGTATGTGGGCATATATATAAATATATTTTTTAAAATTGGAGCAATTACAGTAGTCCCGCCTTCTCATGGGGGATATGGTCCAAGGCCCCAATGGATGCGTAAAACCACAGATAGTACTGAACCTTATATATATGTTTTTCTATACATACATACCTCTGATAAAGTTTAGAGTATAAATTAGGCACAGTAAAAGATTAACAATAAATGATAATAAAGTAGAATAATCACAGCAATATACTATAATAAATGTTATATGAATGTTTATTTCTGAAATGTTCCACTTAATATTTCGGAACCACTGTTGCAGGTAGTTGAAACCCTAGAAAGTGAAAGTGTGGATGAGGGGACTACTAGGAGGGCATTTCGACATACCTCTCAGGAGGTATTAAGGCAACCTGCAGTTCATATAGAATATTCTCAGTGAACTGAGTTCTGGTTCATCCTGATAAGGGATATTAGAGAAGGGTGGACAGTTCCCTAGGCAATCTAAATGGAGAATCTAAGACGTGCATGAGATAATGACCAACAATATAAGTCATCATGTGGCCTTGGCTTTAGGATATCTTAGAGAATACACAAAATAACTTGGACTCAAACTAGATTTGATAACTTATATGGTGTTTGTTCAAGAGCATAAGATCATTAAATGCTTCATGATGGAGCGAAGGTTTGACCTGAGCCATTAGGAAGAGGTAGGATTTAACTGTTCAAGAGAATCAACCTGTAATGTAGGACATGGAGGTATTGGGTATGTTTTCTGAAGTTGCATCAGGGTGTGTACATTCAGGAATTTGTCCTTTGTTTCACATGTGAATATAGATAGAACTCTGAGGCTGAGAGGCATTTTATGAGCTTGACAGCTCCATGAATCCTCTCCCCACTACACTACATTTCCCCTTAGTTCAGGTGATAACGTTGGAAAAACAGGGAAAATAGCTTTGGAAATTGGTTGTCAATTCTGGCAGGTGAAGGAGTTCTGATTTGGTCTGGCCAAAGGTAAATGCCCTAAAGGGAAGCCAGGTGGCACCAGGTGCTCCTGAAGTAAACACACCCTTTTATCTCTCCGCCACCATTCACCCCAATTACACACTGTGAAATCAACCCTCAGGGACACCCACTTTGTCTTATCCAGTCTGCCCCCACATTTAAAGGCCAGTTAGTTATAAAATTATTCCATCTTCAAAAATTCATACCCAACAAACTAAAAATTATTTTTGTTACAAATACAATTGACTTTATAGAGTTCTTTTTTTTTAATGCTACTTCTAATGCACTGAAGTATAGTATTTGTTTGCTCAATGAGCAGAAAAATTAAGAAATATAGGTTAAATGAAAACATCATAAAAATTTTTTTGAAAGTTTCTTTGTAAGTGGTAAACAGTCAGTTGAGGGAGGGAGGAGCAGGGTTACTACACACATGGTATTCTATTAATTTAAAACATTTTAGGAACATTTCTATTTTATAAGGTAAGATTCATCTGTATAGGTCTTGATATAACATGTATATTAATTGTGAGCTAGACAGGTCCATGAATACCTCCCTACTGCCTTACATATATGCTCATCTATATTTATATCTATGCTATATTTAGGCCTATATATAATTTGTGTTTTATAAGGTAAAGTTCATCTGTATAGGCCTGTAATTGTAGGTAAAAGTCAATCCCAAGCATGGAGCCTAAGGATAAGGGTAACTTTGCTGTAGATTAATTCCAGTCATTCTTCAGGAATCAAAACTACTTTAGTGTGATCTGTCGATGATAGTTAAATATTTTGCTAACTGAGTCCTATTAGCTATAGATTCAAGACTCCTTTATTCCAAGAGAAGTTGTTGATTTTGTAACTATTAGCTGAAGACGTTCATCAGCAGCTGAAATCCACAGCAAATGAAATCATCATACATTTTAAATTTCAGAAAGAGTGAGAATGTTTTAGCAATATTGAGTGACAGAGGAAAAGGGGCTGAAAACAAAATCACCTTGAAATCTCAGCCAGCTCATTAGATTCTATGAATTCCATATTAGAGAGAAATAATATCAAGTACAATTGAGACAGAAGACAATTTTATGGTAAAAATCTCTCAGACTGCTTTATTTGGGGAATATAATTCTGAGCTTGAAAATTGTATGTTTTCTCTCACGGCCATCGGATTTAAAGGCTATTGTATCCAAGGATGTTCACTGTGGCATAACTCTTGCTGTTTGTACAACCTGCAAATGGTTCCAAAGCCCAGAGTTATAATTAAGGACCTTGTTACACTATAAAATATTTTCAAATTTTAATCTATGACAAACCACACAGCACTCAGGGCTTAAATACTTTATTGACCAGGCTGGCAGGCTGACTCCTCTGTTGGAGCTGGGAGAGCCCTGCTCCAATTTCTCTCTGCCACACTACATATTTGTAGTCATAAATCTTTTGCTAGGCTCTTTGAACATTAAAAATAGCCCAGCCTTGCTGGCTTTCCTTGTGGCTCCGTGAGAGCCAAATCAAAGGTGCCAGTCTCCTGTGATCTTTCCATTTTGCTCTGCGGCAGGACGTTTACATTTGTCCCAGCCCTCACTGTCTAAGTATCAAGTCAAACAACAGCATTTGCTGTTCAGAGTTCAGCTCCATCTTCCCAGATGCCTCCCTTATCCAGATACGGAAGCTGAGTGGCAGCCTGGCCCAAGCTGGTCCTTTGCCAGGCTGGATCTTTTCCTTCCTGGATGATGACTCTGGACTGTGTTGTCTTCGTTCTGCATGGATCCCACTAGATGGAGCAGAATAGCTTTGCTGTTACCAGGGCCCGGCCAATGGGTTTGCACTGGGACCACAGAGGAGAGAGGCAGAGGAAGCAGCAAGGGTGGGAAACAATTTCTGAAGGTGCAAACGAGAAATATTTTCAATATAGGGCCCAATGCAGACCAGAACTGGGCTCAAAACCAGGGCGTTTCTTCATAGGTATTAGCCAGGTTGTTTGGAGAAAAGAGCAACATGTTAAAGATAGGATGTTATTTTATGCATGAGCTTTTTTAAACATGATAATGTTATTTGGTTTGGGTTTTTATTTATTTCAGGGACAATTAGAAAGAAAACGTATTTGGTGTCACCCCACAGACACTGTGGTGGAAATTCTGTGTCTCTTCCCTTGTCTTCTAAGCTCTTTTCTGATGCTTTTATAAAATCAGCTTTTTTGAGATGTGATTGACATGTAATAAACTATATAAAATTTGATAAGGTTTTCATTTGATGGTTTCCATGACATCATCACCACCACCCAGACAATGAATATATCAATTACCCCTTAGTGTTTCCCTGGGGCCTTTGCATATCCTCCTTCCTGCCCCCTCCCATCCCACTCCCATCTCCAGGCAACCACTGATCTGTTTTCTGTTACTATAAATTAGTTTATATTTTCTAGGCTTCTATATAAATGACAGCAAACAGTATGTGCTCTTTTTATGCAGCTTCTTCCCCTCATCCCATTGTGTGGATATACTACAGTTTGTTTATCCATCCGCCTGATAATGGACATTTGAGTCATCCCCAGTTTGAGGGTATTACAGATAAAGCTGCTCTGAACATCTGTGTACAAGGTTATGTATGCCTTTATTTCTCTTGGTTTAATGCATAGGAATAGAATAGCTACTCTTGGGTAGATATGTAGGAGCAGAATAGGAGAAATATGAAACATATAAAAGGTGTATATTTAACTTTTTAAGAAACTACCAAACTCTTTTCTAAAGAGGCTGATACCATTCTGTATTCTCACTGACTGAGAGTCCCAGTTCCTCTACATCCTAGCTGGCCTTTCATTGTAATCCCTACTGGGGGGACATCAGTGCAGCCTGTAGGGTCATCTGCATCAAAGGTGGCCTCTTATCTGTGGCCACATATCAAAGAGTCAAGGTTTGGGCTGGATTAAGGAGGAAAACACTAGACTGAGAGATATTAATGACCCAACATTAACAAGTTAAGAGAAACTATCTACTTTGTGAGATTCCAGAGAACTAAAGAACTTTTGAAGTATGGTTTTAGTCAGAACATTGGGGTGATAAATTAATGTGAATTAAAATTTCATAAAATTCCATTATTCTTTAGGAAGAAAGAAAAGTAGATATATTTTGGCTTTCTTTTCCAATATTCAGTAATTGTTGTTCATAGGTTGACTAAAATTTGATGCTCAGAGATAGAAAATATACTTTAGATTATTCTTCACTAAGAAAAATATGGTTCTGAGTGTGATCATTTAGCCTAAATACCTAGAGCAGAAATCCCTTCTACATCCTCTCAGAACATGCCAAGTGACCACAGGCTCACTACCTCCTGGGGAAGCCTATGTCTGGTCAAGACTTTTGTTCATGGAACAGATTTTTATCAAAGGAATTAGTGACTGTTGGCCTGGGCATGTGACACATGGCCAGTGAAATAACTCAGAATCGGATGGTCTACACAGCACTGCTCAGTACAAGACAGTCAACAGTATAAGCAAGCCAAGTCAGGCTTTGGACAACAGCATCTCTTCTATTTATCTTATTTTGTGCATTTTAGAATTATATAGCCAGATAATCTCTTAGAGAACATCTAAGTCTGTGCAAGAGTCTGGTAACCCTGAAATTGTGTCCCTGGCAGCCAGCTTTGGAATTTGATGGAGGGGTAAAAGGAAGGTATCAACTAGAGTTGTTTTTTGTCCATGTGCTTTACAAGTAGAACTTTTACAAAAGAGTTCCTTAAAATCGGGTCTCACCACATTAAAGAAAAAAGAAAAGAAAAGAAAGAAAGAGAGAAAGAAAGAAAGAAGGAAGAAAGGAAGGAACAAAGAAACAAAGAAAAGAAAGGAAATGAAGAAAGAGAGAAAGACAGAAAAAAGGAAAGGAAAGAAAGGGGAAGGGAAGGGAAGGAAAGGAAAGAGGGAAGGGAAGGGGAGGATTAAGAGGGAAAGGAAGGGAAGGGAAGGGGAAGGGGACAGGGAAGGGGAAGAGAAAGGGAAAGAAAGAAAACCATTGATGTGGTCTAACTCTCATATATCAGCCCGAGACCTCAACAGGCAGGATCTGCTCCAGCTTGAGGCCACACTGGTGGTGGTAGAGCTGGGGCTGAAACACAGGGCTCCTAGGACCTAGATTAGTGCTACTTTAATATACAAAATAAAGAAGACCATTCATGGTTAAATCTAAAGCATGTGCTATTCTGTCGTGTGTGTGATACAAGCCAGTCTCTCTACAGATCATCAAAGTCATCACAGCAGAATATTTTTTTTAAATACAACAATAAAGCACTAACTGAAACCATCCACTTTGAAATGTTTGTATATTTTTTTGTCACTCCACCTGTTTTCTTCTGGTACCTCTTGCTTAGTGTAGAAACTCAAATCAGAACAAATAATGATAGTTACTGTCAGCTCCTCCTATGGTGATTGGAGCAGTTTTTTTTTGTGTGTGTGTGTGTGTGTATGTGTGAAAGAGAGAGAGATTTTAGGGTGCTGTGGAGGTCTTCTATGTGTTCCCTGCAGGAAGTGTGGAGATGATCTTTGGAAGATTGGGATGATTGTGCTGATAAATTCATCATTTCCTACTTAGGTTAAAGCGTCATGCTATAAAAGCAGGGCAGAACATAGCCTTTCTAGCAGAAAAGCTAAATGGGCTGGTGGGATGTCTGGTCCCTTATGCTATCTCTAGAGCATAATGCCAAAGTGGGGTGCCAAAGCATTTGCTAATGACTCCAGGAAACAGAAATATACCTGGAAATATCTCTCTTGGAATGTCCTAATTTATTCTCCTGTGATTTTTCTATCATTCATTTATTTAAACAAGTTTTGGCCAAGATACGAGCAAAGCACTGGTTATAACATTTTACAGAATTTCATATGCAACTCTAACCAAGTATTAGATATTTATATATTTTTGAATGTGCATTATCTTATTAACTATCAAATGATGCCATGATTAAAATTATGTCATTTTGAAGTTCTAAGATGAAGTTCAGACTACAGACACACAATGTAATTTTAAATATCCACAGAGAAAGGCATATGGAAAGAGAATAAATACTTGTTATTTAATAATTATTTAATAAGTGTCCTAATTTAATCTGATCTTCAAATCTATGCCATATTTATGATTATCTCCACTCAGTAGAAAAAGAAAATGAATAACTTTCCCAAGGTCACACACCTAGGTTAAGATTTTGAGCCAGGTCTAACATCAAGGCTCATATTCTTTCCAGTGTCCATGACAACAATTTTAGGTATTTGGTATCAATATTTTGGAAATAATGACAAAAAGAGGAAGTCAGAGTTCTATACACAACACACTGATTCTGACTCTTTGGTGAGTTTCCCTCAAAACTTGAACCCTCTTTGAGACTGCTGTCCCAAAGCATCCGGGCTGGACTAGATGGAATATTGTGGGGCAGAAAGAGGGTTGAACCCCAGGAGGCCCGAGGGCCACTGGGATCTGGGCTCTGCAGCTTACTTATCCCAGAAAATGAAGAGCTACCTATCCTCAGCATGGTGCTCACAGAGAACTATTGTGAGTTCCTGCTGTCATTTCCTCACCATGTCACACGTCTCAGCAGAGAAACGAGGAAATACACATGGAGAATCTAGCATGCCTACAAGTCGGAGCCAGGTAGGAGACTCTTCACCTGCCACTAAAACTAGTTTATGGGCATGTGACAAAGTGGGTGTTTTTACTGTGTAGAGACTAAAACAAACAGAAAATTATAAAGTGCACGAAAGGATTTTCCACGCTGCTGAACCTTGCAAAGTGTTCACAGTTGGGTTCTCCTTTTTGAATTCATTATCTCAAGGCAGCATTTGGTTGAGAAAGCTGGGGCAGCTGAGCTGAAAATGCGTGTTGTTATTACTCGAAGTTTCTGGGAATTACCTGCAAAGAAAGGCAGCAGTGTCCAGAACCAGCTTTGGTCTTTGCAAATTCTTCATCAGAGAACTCTCTTATTCTAGTCCTGGGTAAATGGGAGACCCTATGTAAAATATTGATTTAGGGCACATTCTTGACTATTTGTTTTAATAGTATATTTTGAAAAGCTGCCTTTATCTGAAATAATTTATTAGTGCTTTCCTTAAACTTGTATCATTTGCATTTTCACAATCTTTCTTTAATTTGAAGTATTTAAATAAGGGAGTGAATATCACGGTCATATCCACAGTCATTACACGACAACTGTTCTGTTGGGTGATTTTCCTCACAGTCCCAATCGGCGTATCATTTTCACCCATCTCCTGTGCCTTTCCTCACAGATCTTTCTTTCTGTTGTCCGTCTCAATCCTGCTTTTCATTCAGCGTCCAAATTCCTGGCCCTTCTCCAAGGCTTAGGAAATCACCAAATCCTAAAGAGACCTCTCTTTCCCCAACTCCCTCTGGCAATTATTTTCTGTTCTTTTAATCCGACAGCTAAGCAGGTAGTGGCTCATGACATCTCTTCTATTTTTAATTTTGAACAATGATTTAACATTGTTATCAATCTTTCACTTTTTACCTGTTTGTATCTTGCCTGAGTAGGCTGGGCACTCCTTCAGATCCAGAACCACGTGTGCCCCCATTTGGTGTCTATCCCAGCATCAATCAGGTGCCGCCTTCCTGTGAGATAGTCATCATGAAAGGATTTCTTTAGTTGATCAAATGATTTATTGATAAACATATGCTACTGAATGATCAATTGCTACAGGTGAGGAGTACACGTGAACTCATTTCTCCCCATTTCCTTAGCAGCTGTTTCACAACTGGCTTAACGGGATGGAGGCACGAGAGCTGATTTCAAGCCCCAGTCTAAGAATGGTCTTACAAAGTTTGTTTAATGGGACTGAGAAGAATGATGCATCTTTTGACAAGCGGGCTTCCATTCACATAAGAAAGCCAGATAGTCGAGTTTGCCTGAGAGCTACAAACAGGCAAAGAGAAATGTTTTCCTAACAAGTGTGTTAGCTCAGTGAAGGAGTTACTGAAAAGCAGGAATAAATTGCTGTTAATTGCTACTGTTTGCAATTTGCTATTGGAAGTAGAAAGGTAAATTTTAGTGCACATATAATACAATTGTATTGATTGGACTGTCTTTTTGAAAGTTATTGGTACAATTAAATTGACCTTTTGCTAGTACAGAAATAACTCGTTTAATGAAAACTGAATAAATGAATTGGGCATAACTTGAATATAGCAGATAATCAGAGCATTGGATGAAAGGTTTTTGTAAAATCACTGCAAAGGCAAAGTAAGGACCTGTTGGGTAGTTTTATACCCAAATAGATACATAGCTCTTCGAAAGCCAAACCAGAGCTAGGCAGTGGTGATGTAATACCCCAGGACATGTCATAAATGTGACGTTGCTCTCTGCAGCCCGTCGAGCAATGAGGTAACCACTTGGGTGCATTGGGCATGGTGCTAGACCCCGAATGGCTTTGCAAAGAGTAAGCACTATGAAAAGGAAAATGATTGGTCAGGCACTACTTCTGGGCATCTGCACATATTCTCCAGCCTTAGCTCCAGGCCACCAACATTAACTGGTTAATTATAGAACCCCTGAGACTCAAAGATACCAGATTCCAGGAAATAAGGCCAGTGGTACCTTAGTATATCCTCTGAAACACAATTTCACTTATTATCACTGCACAGGATCTTACATTCAGAATGGGAAATATTTCACTGGATACATCAGATCTTTTGGTGAGCATCTCTTCTTCAGGAGAATATCACTTAGTAGGTTCTATACTATGCACAGCACTATGACCAAGAGCAGCAATGGAACCTGAGATACAGCCATTACCCATGACACAAACTCTATGTGACAGCTTAAAATATACGTCCTATTCAAATCTGTAACTCCTTCCAAGTCTGAATCTCCTGGAAGTACATACTAAAATACAGGCTTCAGGCACCTATTGAACTATCAAAATCTCTGGAGGAGGGAGATTGGAGATGAGAAGTCAGCATTTTAATAAGGAACCTGGTGATGTTTACAAAACTAAAGTGCGAGAACAACTTTAATGAGACTTATAGGTTTGGTACATGACTGGAGAAAGCACAAAACGTATTGAATGCCACTTGTCTACAGGTGTGTGAATCTGTGAATGGGGTGAGCAGTCACCACAAGACACATACATTAGGAGCAAAAGATGAGGCAGGCAGACTGCATAACCACCCAGACACCCACTGCGATGCCTAGATTTGGAATGTGAAATGACAGCTGTTTGTGTTCTGTGAGCGTGAAATGTAAATTTTTAAATTTATTAGGTTACAGGTGGTGTATGTATCAAGAGAGAAGAGAATACCTAGAATGGGAGCCAAGAAAACACGCACACTTCAGGGGCAGGTTTAGGTGGAAGAGGCAATGAGGGAAAAGTGGTCAGAGTTAGAAAGATAACCAAGGTAAAGGGGCACATTACCAGGGAAGGATAGAGAAAGCTTTAAGATCCTGAGGATGGGCAAGAGCTTTCTTACAGATTGCAGACAGCTAAAAGAACATGAAGATGAGAATGAGGTGTATACGCTGATGCTGGATAGTGTTCAATGGGGACAAGAGCATGAAATGGGGAGATTCTGGACTCCCCATTGCCATTAGCACTCACAGTAACTGTGTTTGCTATATAACCTTTACCAGTACATTTGAACCTGACTTCCTTACTTTTTAAAAGAGGACGCTGGAGTACTTGACCTTTCAGAAATCTTTAAGTCTTACCATTCTTTGTAATCAATTATCTCAGACCTTCTTGTGTGAACCTCCACCACTTGACTTATTTTAAGCTGACCAGCACTCCCAGACCTTAGGGGATGGCAGGGAGCCAGTTCAGCATCATGCCTTGATCAAGTCTACCCTTCTGTGACTGGGGAGGTAGCTCAGTGTCTTTTGCCTTTCTTTTTTTCACTTCTCCTCATCAGAATTTCTGCTTCCTCAAGCCTTATCCATTTATTCTTCCTTTTAGAATTCTCTGTGCTGTCTTTCCTGAGTTGTTTATGCCCAGCTTTCAGATCCCTTCTAAATGAATTTTCTTTGGCAGGTACAAAACACTCACCCATAGGCTTGTGTAACTTAGGTTATGTAAGGGGATATCCAAGATTTAATAAGGCCTGAAGTCTGAAGGAAAATAAAATTAGAGGAACTAAATTGATTCTTATATTTGGAAACCAGAAACCCAGAATAAATATCCCAAGTGGTCTTACTCTGCAGGTTATTGAAATCTAGAATTTCTCACTGAAGCAATCTGCATGTTAGAATTGTAAAAGCCCTGTAAAACTGGCACTCATGTAAGTTCTTTCTTTCTTTTTTTTTTTTTTTTTGACTGATTTTTCTGGACTTTGAACTTCATAATGGGAACTGTGGCTATACCTGTACCCACCTTATCTCTCAGAGGCTTGCCCTAACTAATGGGTGCCTCTGTCTACCTTTATTATTTAAGAGGATCTCTTACTGTTCCTGTCATAGCCTCTTTTATGCCTGGCCTACCAAGCAGAAGTTCATCCTTCAGTTGGTTAGCAAGTTCGTGTCAAGATAGATGGAATTTTAGACTTATTCTGAAGTGTGGCCTCTTTCCATCTGCTTTGGAAACAGCTCACAAATTCTTCTTGTTGTTTCAGATGTGATCATCAATCTCTTGCCAGAGGAAATTAAAAACTGTTATTTGTTGTTGAGTAGGAGAGATTCCAGAGTTTTGACCCCCTAATTCTTTCCTCATTCTTTGTGCTTTGCCTGTAGCATCTGACTGAGGGTTTGCAGGGTCTTCTTTTATTTCTTGAGGCTCATTGCATTCAAAATTGTTTTATTACTTTAGTGGCCCATTTAGTCATATTTATTAAAAATAAACACAACCACTTTATAGCCCAGCTTGGTCTGCCATTTCCAACCATTGTGCTGCTCCCCTTCCCTGGAGCACCTGTCAACCACCAGCTACTGGTTGGATCCTCGAGGACAAGCCCCAGGGGAGGTGCCATCTCTCTCAGGGGAGCTGGCTGTAATTGGCTGGCTCCCTTCCCACTTTGGGTGGTGGCAAATGTGCCTCTAAAACATAAAGTGTTGGTCTCCAGAATGAAGAGAGAGATGACTAAAAGCTGTATTAGGCCCAATTTAGTAGTGAAGTAATAAACTTTTCTCTAATTATTTTTTAAAGACTATTCAATAACCAAAATGTCTAAACTTAAGATCTTACTAGCATTGATGCTGATGAAGAAATAATAGAGGTAAAGGGAGATTGTTTGATAAAAGTGGACATCCATATAATTTGCTTGCTGAACATTGTGATTGCACTGTCAGGTTGCACAGCCTGATTTTCTTTTCTGATCAGGGCCTTAACAGAAGGAGCCTCCAGCACCTTTCTCTCCTCCACCATTGGCAGGCTCCTCCTGCAGAAAAAGTGATGGTGTGGTTTCCTTTCCACAGCATGCTCTTGTTTCTACACAGAGGAACCTGGCAGGCAAAGCACACCTAAAAACAAGGACAGTGTGTCAGAGTCCATGTTTGGCACTGTGATTCTTCTTCTTTTTATTTATCCTGCCTCTGACCATCACGCTATGTAGAGTTTTAAAGAACCTGCAAAGAACAGAGACCAACTCCTCTTTACGTAAGGCATTCACGTGGATTCCCCAAGATCATACAGCTGAAAGAGCTAACTATTGACAGATTGAGGGCTAGGATTCAGGCCTCCTCATCCCCCTTCCAAGATCCCTCCTTCATATTGCTTTGCAAAGGAAGCACTTGGGGAATGAAACAAAAGCTGTTCATCAAAAGTTGATAGTATAATTGTTGTTACCATTTACTGAGCATATATTTTTTGCTTGGCACTTTTCTAAAGCTTGCAAACAGTTTTGACTTTATCTTCACCAACAAACTATTAACACTATTATTCTCATTTTTGTAAAAAGAGGAAATTGAGGTACAGTGGACTTGATAGCTGGCTCAAGTCACCATAGGTGATAAATCATGAATTGGGAATTCAAGTCTAGATCTGTGGGATTCTAAGATACATATTCTAAACTACTACACACAGCTGCCTGTCAATGTACTGGCATGTTAGACATAATTATGATCCTTGTGCATGCAATTTTGTAGCCTGCTTTTTTCACTAAACATCCTATGTTATGAAAAAAACATAGCATACCTGTTATTAGAAATTCTTCATAATCATCATATTTGTAGCTTTATAATCTTACTTCTGACATCTTGCTTCATGTTGTCTGGTTTTTATATTTCTCTGATATTTTCTTTCTGTAATTTTTCCTCTATGTATTCTGTTGCATTTCTATTATTTTCCAAAGCAGTTTGCAACCTATATTTAACTCATTATCAGTGGCAGGGATTGACCATATTCCAGCCCCTCCTCTCCTAAATATGAGATGGAGTAGTTGGCTTCCTTATTGCTCTCTTTCATCTCCTTTCTTAGTCTTTGTGTCTTTAACCTGTCTTTAACCTTTAACTTTGTGTCTTTAAACCTGTCTTTAACCTTTTACAACTATATCATGTCTGACATAGGACACACACACATATATTTGTAGATAGGTACATAGATGGGCAGAAAGAATGACTGGAGTGTGTATGTGTGTCTTGTAACAAGTTTTGTGGCATGTCAAATTTGTTAAATTTGAATGACTATAGGGAACCCACATAAAAATGCCCAAAAGGCCACCAGCTCAGGGTTCAAGCCTGGCTTGTTAATATTCTTTCAAAAGTTATGAGCACATAACCTGCAGTGGAAAGCCAGAGATTTTTCAGGGAGTAAGTGTAAAGTTAAGGAAGAATCAGGCTGAGATGGGATTCTAGTGAACACCAATGTTTTAGAAGCCAGTGATAGGAAATGAGAAAAAGCAGTCAGAGAAGTCAGGGGAAAATGAAAAAAAAGGAGTCATGTCCTTCAGTGGAACAAAGTTCAAGGAAGGTGGAATGTTTCACGGAACATGAGTAGAAAGTGTTCCCTGGATCTGATGCTATCAGCCAGTGAAGACAGTACTAAGTGTAATTCCATTGGGATAGTTAGCATGAAGGACACAGGGCTGTGGCTGAGGACAAAATAAAAAGTTTAGAGGCAGCTTGCTCCTTCTCTCTGTGGCAATCAGTAGGCTGAAAGTCTACTTCTGGCTCTAGCACTAACTACTTAGTAGCCTAGGGCAATGCTTCATCTTTCTAAGACAGTTTCCTGAACTGTACGATTTAGGGAAGGTGTTATATATGCCTAAATACACTCCAATTCTAATGCTGTGTGTACTATGATATTGGTAGGTATTAAGCTTCTTCCAACCACCTAAAACAAGTACTTCAAGGGGAAACACTGACCCTAGAGTAGTTCTCAAATTGTTGGCTTAATGAGTCTTAAGGGAGGTCAAATATCTGGCCCTCTGAATATTGCTGTTGCTATCCTGACAAATCTTATACTTTAATTTCAGTCATACAAGATTAATATATGATATATAACTATAGATTTTTAATATCTCATCAGTAATGTTTCTTCCTATACATTCATAGTCAATTTCAAGTAACCCCTTAGGAGTGCTGATTTGGGGGTTATTAGAATCCACATCTCAGTGCCCATCTTATTCATTGCACCAACTGCCTGTGACACCTAGTATGTTCCTTAAACTTCACATCTTGGTTTCTTCATCTTTCAAATGCAATTTGCTAAGTAATAAATATTTATGACAATCCAATTGGTACCACAGAGGGAGTTTGCTTGAAGGCTTGACATCATTCCTGCTTGGTGTTCTTCTTCTCCACTCACTGTCCTCTGTTCAGAGGCTCCCCCTACTTCCCCGTTTGAAAAATGGAAATTCATGCAGAGAGAGGAACCTCAACTGAACTCTACCAGACTGTGCAATGATAACCCACTCACATGGGCTCTCGGAGAAAAAGTTAGGCTGATGACTCCCATTGTATTATAAAGAAAAGCAACCCATCCAAATATCCTTTCTGTAGGTGACACACATTCCCCTAGAATTAGCCAGAATCTTCTGATCCAATTGACTCTATCTCTCTCTCCTTTTTTAATTTTAATTTTTTTTTTGTTTCAGAGTATTGCGGGGGTACGAACACTTTGGTTACATAAATTGCCTGTGCACCGCCCGAGTCAGAGCTACAAGCATGCCCATCCCCTAGACAGAGCTCACCATATCCGTTAGGTGTGAGTTTACCCATCCCCTTCTCCCCCCTCCCGCCTGCCCAACACCCTATTAATGTTATTTTCCATAGGTGCACATTAGTGTTGATCAGTTAGTACCAATTTAATGGTGAGTACCTGTGGTGTTTGTTTTTCCATTC
>NW_012148463.1:567303-577492 GCF_000956105.1 Propithecus coquereli
GCTTTGTGAGGTGCAAGCTAGAGTCTTTGCTGGGTAATACTTAATTCTTTAGAAATTTAAAGTTCTTGGCTCAGCCTCCTGGGCTGTCCTGCCTTTTATAGGTGCAGTAAATTTGATCACCATCAAGGGCTATTAAACAACATACAGTGATAAAAATATTTCCCTTTGCTGACATTAGGTGTTTTCCAAAACAGTTCGATAAATTCTGGTCAACAGAAACTCTTTGTGATTTCAAAAGTCAGAAAGTGAACTGTTGACACAAATCTGGGCAGATAGAAAAATAAATTGCCCTGCAGTTGCTCAGAAATATGTCCTAGGTGCTTTTTAGTACGACTAGTGGTTGACTATTCCTTCACTTGATGGTATTATAATAGAAATTATGCAAGCTCATGAGGTTACAAGAGGACTTGTAGGAGGCAACTTGCTTGCAAGGTGATGTATCTGCAGGAGGCATAATGGATAGGGTGGGTGGAAGTGGTAAGTTGATGACTTGCAAAGAAGAATGTTGATTTTAAATTTCATTTATCACGTTCTTGAAAAGAGGGATAGTGACATTGGTAACTACAACAAAAAGGCCGTGTGGCCTTAAAATAAAGCCTTAAAGCAGTAGCTGTAGACACAATTCTCTTCTCCCACTTACTTTGTGCTCCAGTTCTTCCTGAATATAGTTGCAAATTTCACATATTCAAACTATACTTTGACATTATGATTCTCTTTATTACCTATTGTATTAAACCTAACCCAACCCAAAAGAAGTGAAAAAACATACCAGATTGGAAGTGCAGAAGACAAGTATCTGGTATCTCTCTTTGTCTTCCTAGCCAGGGAACTTGAACAAGATGCACAGCCTTTCTGCAGCCATTGTCTCTTCTTGAAAACAATGAGTTTGTACTATATAATATATAAATAAATATACTCAGATCCCTCAATTAGTTTTCAAGCCCTGCTATTCCTCTTGGCCACCCACCTTTTCCAACCTGGTTTCCTATTATTTCTAGAACAGATAATGTACAGATATATCATTTTGTACCTGTATGATATTTCTCAAAATAACATTTGGATCTTTTAGGTAGAACCTGGGCTCTCCAATTGTTTACTCTTTCTCATCTGCCTGTCTTCATCTTCCTTACCTTGCAGGCCTTAGGAAGGAGTTGAGCCTACATGTTCATCTCTTGCTGTTCTTTTGCACTTGCTTGGTTTTAATGTGTATCTCCTTCCCCATCTCCATACTTCTCAATCCTTTCTCCTCAGCCTCTTTTATTTGCAAACGTCCTCAACCAATATCTTTCAAAATTTGATTCATTATCTTCTCTTTTAGGGTGCTATATAAGAGTGATAGATTCTGGAAGCATCATTGTAGATTGAACTTAATAAGACACTTCACTGATAATCAACAGTTGTAGGATTTTAGTCCTAGATCTACTACAAGAGCAAGGCCATTAGCCACTTTGGGCCTCACTTTCCTGCTTTTGTATAATGACTTGGAGATAGGGGTGGGGGTTGAATGTGTATCATATTTTCAGAGAACATATATTTTCAAACATTTCTCATGGAAAGGTAAAGCATAAAAATGAGTGGAACAGGTTTAGAATAAGATCATAGAGAGTGTCAAAGATTGAAGTTAATAGGAGAGGCATTCCATTATTTCTTTTTAAAGTAATTTGCATGACAAGCCAGTTGAATGCAGATCCTAGCTCACTGATATTCAGGTTCTGAATTTGGTGGGGCTATGGTGCCTTTCATTTCCAAGAGTCAAGCTTTGAATACATGTTACTCAACTCTGACTGCTTCTCTGTTAGAATATATTACAGTATTGTGTGTTAACTGTTAACGTTTCCTTGTATGTTTTTTTTCTTAAACTGCTTCATCTGTCTTGACTCAACTCATATATTAGGGATATTCTTTATTTATTTTATAAGCCCTGATAACACCTACCACATGCTTCTGCCCACATTGATTCTCAGAAAAAGCTTGCTGAAATTTGCACTGAAGATGGCTATAAGTTAAGAGATGGAAAGACTGTAGAAAAATAATAAAGAAAGGATGGAAGGAAAGTATTTGAAACAGAATAAGAAGCCACTGTAAAAGAGAAGCCAAGTTATGGCGGAGCTGGTACCAGGTACTCTGCACTGGTCTTTCCCTTTGTTCCACAATAGAACACAGGTTTCCAGAGCTGAACTGAGCTAGAGATCATGTGACCCAGTGTTTCTCAAAATATAGAATCTAGAAGGAAGACAGATGAGCACCTTTTTACATCATAGCTAGGCATTTTAATATAAGTTGGAAAGGTTGCTGTGTATTTTTATGTGTTATAAAAATACTAATTTCCCATTTACAGGAGTAATGAGTTTTTCTTATTAAGTTTAGAAAAATATTAAATAATGGAATAGATAGTATATTGATTTAGCAAAAATCATGGAAGTGTTATTCGAATTATTCAACTTGAGGAAATTCCTGTGTTTTTCGAAGGAAGACATTGACCTGGTGGAGATCACACAATGAGTAACTGGCAGAGTTGGGCTAAATCTCAGATGTAATAGGCAGAGCCTGGGCACTGGGTGCCGTTACCCTCCATGTGAGTTGGACGAGTTGCATCTTCCTCCTCTTACTCTGCTGTTCATGTGGAAACTGGGCATAACCAACCCAAACTTCCAGAGTTGTCCCGAGCAGATCCAGGGGCATGAACTGGTCCTGACACACAGTGGGAGCCCCTGAAATACTCGCCCCCTTCTCCACATGCCCCCACCAGCCTGCCTGTGTGACCAGCTCCTTTTCTTTCCACTGTTCTGTGTTTGAGCATGTCTATTGTTCAATCCTTTCATGGTAGCAGAAAATTTAGATGCATCTTACATTTTGTGTTGCCCTTTCAAAACGATTTCACCCACAGTGTCAGTTTGAATCCTCACATGAACCCAGGGGACTAAGAGCTGAAGGTGTCATTATCCCCACGTCCTGCACAAAGAAAGCCAATGCCCCCCAGTCATGCAGAGATTCAATAAGGGCTGTGGCTCCTTTCTCACAGAAAACCATTTTCCTCTTTTTCCCTTCAGAAAAAAAGAAAGACATGCAGACTGATCTAAACGAGACGTAATTGCTAGGCTTCAGTCTTGTATTTATATTTTATAATGTTGATTTTTTTTTTCAGATTGATTTCTGAACCTTGTCTATAATGAATTATCCCAGGAGATAAATGACTTTTTTCAAAGAGAAAATTTGTTCATCAAATCTTCTTGTGTGTTTCCATGAGATTCAATACTTCTCTCCTCCCTCACTTAGATTTTGTCATGTCTGAATAATCTGCCCTACATTTCCTTGAGATAAAAATAATGCTTTTAGAAGAACGCTATATTGGCAATCTAAGAAGTTCCCATTGTTCCAGGAAAAGGTGAAAGGGCAGATTTCTTTAGCTGAAGTGTAACACACACACACACACACACACACACACACACACCCACACACACACTAACACACACACACACACACACACACACACACATACATATGGAGTGTTTCGCACACATGACCTCTGTTGGCATTAGCAGGAACAACATACCACTGCTGGTCTTTTAGTGTTCAAGAGAATGCTGGGACTGAGTTTCTGTCATAAAATACAAGTCCATTTAAAACCATACCTTTCTGCCACCCTTCCCCTGAGTAGGTGGAATGTCCCCAAGTGCTTTAGACTCCTGCTTCTGCCCACTGTTTAATGCATTTGTGTCAGCAGTAATACTGCTTTATTAAATGAAGCTGTTTCATTGTGGATAGGGGATGTATTAAGTGCAGCAAGATTTCTAATCACAGCAAGTGGTGCGTCCTCACTATCTGTAGCTGGTTACCAGCCACTCTCCCTTTATTAATGAGCTTCCTTTGCCAAGGGATGGAATGCAACATTTTCAGAAACCCATTAAAAAGGCACAGCCTATTGTTGCTACCCTCAGCCATACAATGTGAATTCAGTTTTCACCCTCTGTGTCAGGAGAAATTCTTCTCAAGACTATATGCGTGGGCTCTATCTAGCCAGCACCATTTCCTCATATGCTCTGTATTTTAAGTCTCGCATCAAAGACCATTCTCTGATGGATGTTTTAGTGGCCCTTCTGCCATGCTTTTGTCTCCCCGGAAGTTGAGACAGCTATGGCACATCTGAATATAAACTCATTAGACACTAAGAGAACACAGTGAGAAAATAACCTCCCTTTCCCAGAAACAACCAGGATCCTTCTAGAAATTCATTGGAACTTTGTTGCTAAGACATTTGTGTTGCTCCATCTTGAAGAAACCCCTACTTCTGAATAAAAATATGCCATCAATTCAAATATCCTCCACTCAGGGCGATGACTCATCCCATCCCTAGAAAGCGGTCATCCAGCCTCCTGCTCGAACAGCTTCAGTAAAGCAGAATCACACAGATGCTGAGGAACACCAGTGCGACATTGGGGAACTCTGGAATGTTAAAGACATGCTTCTCTTTTAAGCAGAATCTTCAAAATTTTGCTGAAGCCAGACACAAGACAGATTCTTGCAAAATTGTGCGTAAATGAGGATTCCGCAACTTGAACAACACTAACCACAGGAAGCAGAGTTAATACAATTGGCTGGTCTCTTTTGGGCTTTTCCTAGAAGCTATTTTATCTTGAATGTCCTGTTGATTCAAGGAGGATTCAATTCAACAAACATTTTACTGAGGCTTCATTTTGTATCAAGGGTGGTCTCCCTTTAACTGCACCTATGAATATCAACCAATATTTCTTCTTCAGTTCAAATTGTCATGTCATGTTTAAAGACAATCTCTCTGCTCTGGAAATTTCTGAGGAGTCAGGTATCCCATTGAGAGGACATTTTACCCAGCATTTCAGCCCTGTCTGGCTTCCCTAAGCTTCCACTTCTTATCTACCCTTTCTGCTTCTTCGTAATGTTGAGATAGATTATTATAATATACAATAATTTAGAGTGAGACATCCTAATTTTTAGACCAAAAGCCACATTGTATTAGCTGTGTTATACTCAGCAAGTCATTTAAATGATCTTTAAAGTGAGAATAATAATGAAACCTACCCTAGAGCATCGCCACGGGGAGCAAATTTTGAGATGATACATATGGTAAAAGGACTTTTTAAAGTATAAAGAACCCTGTGAATGTTAATGATTATCTCTTGCATGGGAGAGGGCAGAAAGAAAAAAGGACTTTTCATCACATTCTGTGGCCTCAGAACAGCCACCCTGATGAACACAGTGCAGGGGAGAGGCTGAAAAGTAGATCTTCAAGGAGAGTTCCAGTGAGTATGTGCCTCGTCAGTCCATGGACAGTGAGTTACTGAGCACAATGCAGTACAGTTCGTAATGACTCCTGTAGCTTTGACTATCGTCTCCTCAAGCACTAACTCTCTCTGCTACATTACAGCTCTGCCTTTGGCATTCAGTCAGGGATGACCAATAATCGAACAGAGGCCAAAAGTTGGTATCCATGAATACAGAGATGCTCATGGTGAAGTCCATACCCTGGCAATCATAAGTACAGTAGATTACACTGCAACTTGTATTCTAAATTTTACTTGTACCTAGAGACAAGGGTGTAATGATCTTATCTGTGGTTAAATACAGTTGTGGAGGTTGTACACTGAACAAGGTTAGGCTACATCCTGCACACCATAGACATCCTAGAGTTGTGTAGTTATTATGACAAATTTCCTAAAGTGTCTTGTTTTAACAATCTAACTTTTTACAGTCTGTTTCTAATAGATGGAAGTAAAGTAAGGTGCTGTATGGGATAGCTAAAAGGATAAATTTTTCTTGCTTTAAAGCATTTTACTGTTCTTTATGTGAGCTCTTCCTATCATAGGCAGCGTGATAGCCAATTCTTCTCAGAATGAAGTGAGCAAAACCTTTTTTAAAAAATCTTCCAATCTCAAGAATCTCAAGTTATTTTTTTGCACTTAGGAAGCTTGAAGCTGCTCCTAAATAAAAGTAAATTTGTTATCTGAACAGTTAACTTAATTCATTCAACGTGTGTGTGCAGACTCCTGGCCTAAGGGAAGTAAGAGACAGGGTCCCTGGAGACACAACAGCATGAAGTAGAAGGCAGTGCGGGGCTTTAGTGATGTGCACACCGCGAGTGGCATGGTGGGGTGTGGAGCTGGGCGTGAGATGGCGGTGTGTGCACTGAAGGAGTTCAGGCAGACTTGACCAAGCAGGGGGAGGTCCCACTGAGCCATCTAGGATAAACAGACCATCTCCCTGTTTCTAGAGGAAATAGGGAAATGCAATATCTTTCACATGCAATTCTGCGTGTTTGAGTACTGCTTTAGGGGGAGCCTCTTTAGAAAATGTTTTTACAGATATTAATGCCATAACCTGAGGGGAAGACAGAGGGAAGCCCCATATTCTGCACCCCTGGTGGTGAGGCAGTTGCTGATTGAGCCTGGGTTCCTCTACTGGGCAAAGGGACACATGTTGAGTTTGGCAGGACTGGCAGGACCTTTGGTAGAAAGAACTCTGTTTTCACCTCCTCATTACCCAAAGACAGTGGTAACTGTCCTGTTATTACCATTACAATTAAGTCTACATCTACAGAGAAGGAGGCCCCCATTTAAAAAGGAGAAATGTTTTGACTGATGTCTAGTTAGCAGCATTATCAGTGTCAGGGGCAGAACTGGGTAGGATTCAGTGCGTCTGAAACCTGGCCCAAGCCTCTGTGTTGTTCTGGGATATTTGATGATAGTACCAGGTGTACCTGACTCATGGTCCTAATTAGACCCTCCCCACTAGGGCGAGAACTCCAACTCTTGATTTTTGTGTCCAACAGTGTCTAGATACTAAGTAGTTGCTATAAGTGGCATTATGCAGATTGCACTGGCCCACTGGGGATGTTTTCCAGCTCAGACATTATCCCTAACATTGACCTCATCTATTCCACTACTCACTGAATGCCAGGGTTTGGAGAAGATGCGAGCACAGCATGAGGGCCTGAGGGAGATGGAACTGCACTGAGGAATGGGGCTTCTGACATGCACAGCCAAACCTCCTGCAGGGTGCTTGATCTTCCCTGGAGACTTGCCCAGCCCCTGAGGCTGTGCAGAGCTGAGGGAGATCACAGGATCCCCTGAGCTGCCTGGGGTGGTGAACTGCCATCCCTTCTCAGAATAGCCTTCCTTCCAGGCACCATGCCTTTCCCACAGACCTGAGTGGCCAGCTCTGAACCTTTGCCAGAAGGTTTGGGCCACTCATCAGACTCGCTGTGGGTCCCACAGGATGTTCTTGGGACATCCTGAAATCCAAGAATCTCCTTTGCTACAATTTTGTGTCAATCAAGATATATAATCTGCTTTTTAAATTTCAGTTCTTTTCAGCCTTGTGTGTCAGAAAGAGGGATTAAGCTATGATCTAGAAGATACAGATTTCAGCCTTCATTTCCTCAATCCTCAACTAAGTTACTATGTAATAATGGACAAAGGATTTACTTCTCTCTCTCTCTCTCTCTCTCTCTTTTTTGGAGACAGAGTCTTGCTTTGTTGTCCTGGCTAAAGTGGTGTCATCATCAGAGCTCACTGTAAACTCAAACTCCTAGGCTCAAGTGATCCTCCAACCTCAGCCTCCCAAGTAGCTGGGACTACAGATGTGTGCCACCACGCCTGGCTAATTTTTTCTATTTTTTGTAGAGATAGGGTCTCACTGTTGCTCAGGGTGATCTCCAATTCCTAAGCTCAAGCAATCCTCCCACTCAGCTTCCCAGAGTGCTAGGATTACAGCCACGAGCCTACTTCTTTTTCTTTATTAATGTTTCCCCTGTCTAAATTGCAGAGCTGATAGGAGCATTAAATGAGACCATGGTTGTACAAATGGTTCGAAAATTAAAAGGCATGTTTTATAATCTTGGACCACAATAGCAATGTGTGGCCAATAAGAATAAGA
Source organism: Propithecus coquereli (assembly GCF_000956105.1). Taxonomy (NCBI): domain Eukaryota; kingdom Metazoa; phylum Chordata; class Mammalia; order Primates; family Indriidae; genus Propithecus; species Propithecus coquereli. The sequence continues at coordinate 575,212 of NW_012148463.1, forward strand.
ACAATTGCCACCTTGTGAGCCCTTAACTATATTCTAGGTACTGTGTAAAGTAATTCCTACATTTTATCTCTTTTAACCATTATAGCAATCCAATGAGCTTGGTACCATTATGATTCCATTATTTTCCCATATTATTATGGATACTTCCAACAATTAAAAATTTTCCTAGTGTTCCAGTTATGGGACAAATCCAGTATTCAAATCTGGACACACCCCTGACCCTACACTCTTAGCCATCACACGATGCCTTTGCTTAATGATGTAGCAATTAATAATAACAATAGTAAACAATGACCTGGAAGAGTGGTGTTCTTCTTCTATTAACCTCACAACGAGGAAAGATGTTGGAGGCTCAGCCAATCAGTGTATATTCTGTAGAAACTGTTTACAGAGCCATGACAACTATTTCTCAAGAATTTCAATATCCAAATATATCTCATTTATTGGTGGCTAGAACTATGTCTTTTCCTGGGGGCCCTAGAATGGATTGACTGACATGGTAAGGTCTTTTCTAGTCCTGTGTTTCCTGGTATTTGCATAAAGCAGAGTCTATATCTGTTTATCTCCACTGATTGAGGGAACCTCATTCCTTATATGGTTCTTTTGTTGTTTTCTTTTTCAACATGGGGCTTTCAAGTAGCAGCTCTGAATTTATTCACATAAACCAATGGAAGAACACAGAGACACCAAGACCTACGAATAGGCCAGAGGTTGGGAAATTATTAACGAGTCCTCAGAGTAGGAAAGGTAAGTCAAGTGTGCTGATCAGCAATGAGTAGAACCAGGCTGCATCACACATTGCAATAAGCTCCATTTTTGTCTATCTACTAGGGATACAAAGGGTTAAGAAAGAAGTCAACTGATAATTTGTAATTGAACTAAGCATTTGAGGACATATGCTTCGAGTTATACCTTTTCCTGATGACCACCAAGGCAATCCTTCCAAAATATGTGGATAACATCTGTTACCTGCCAGGCCTAGTACAGGTGCTGGGAACCAAATTTGGAAGCTAGACACAGTCTCTGCCCTTGTGATGCTGACAGTGTAGTGCCCCCCTACCAAATGCTGGGTGGCACTGTAGGTACGGTCAGATTAGGCACAGTTCTAAACATTTTCAGTGCTTGCTTTTGGAACCTTGGTTGAATTGTCTGACTTTATGTTAATTGTTCAAAGCAGGATGCAATATTTGCTTCCCAATTCATACATAAATATGGCTCTCCTCAGATGACACATCTACCTCTAGAGTTAGTAGAAAATTTAGATGTACATTTGCTAACTTTATTTTTTTGTGTATGTCGCAGATGTCAGTTCAGATTTTGCTGGTCAAACACACCTTGTAATGGGCTTTGGTAATTTAGCTCCTAGGAATGGCTTGGTTACAGAATCCCATAAAAGTTTATTGACTTCTGCTTTCTGGCTTAGGTTGTAGGTTAGAATGTACCTCAGAAATTAGCTTCATCCAGTTTAATGACTTCATTACAGAGCAGTTTGGGTGCTCTCAAGCACTGCCTAATATATTTTTTAACACCAGTTTGTAGCTATCTTGAGCTATTTCTGGGTGGTAGAAGAGGCGGATTTGGCTTGTTTAAATGGCTAAGATAAAAAGATGTCACTGAAATGGGACCCTGCAGTGCCCAGGTGGTCGAGGATCTTCACTACCTATGGTCAGATATAATAATTTCAATGCTGGAGCAGCCAACTCCAGTGCTATAAAGAGATCACTGTAGTAGCCATTGCTTTTTCTAGGGGCAAATAAATAGTGATTTGAAAATTGTATTTATGGTATACATAAAACCAAAGATGATGAATATTTATAGCTATTTATTAGTGTGCATCCAACATCAAATGAACTTGATGTTCTCCCTATGCCTAACTAGAGTGTTTTAGGAGGACTTTAACCCTTTAGTGGTAGCCTACGACTTGTTACTACACATAACAAATGAACTTCTCAGCGTACTGTACATAAATATGGTGACATCTGCTAAGCTGACTGATCACTATTCTGTTAGTGCATTAAGAAGTTCAACTTCTTGGAAAAAATGTTTTTAAAATAGGATTAATAACTTTTCTTTTAATTGTAATTACATGGTGACTTTAGAAAAACTAAGATAAATATATAAAAGAGCATTAAGTTGCTCATGATCCTACCATCTGGAAAGACCTACTATTAAAAATTTGGACTTGTTCATTATATATATGGAGATTCTAATATATTAATATATTAAATTTTTGGTACCTGTTTATATACTTTTGAAGATCCCTGTGTGTGTGTGTGTGTGT
>NW_012148463.1:579202-630810 GCF_000956105.1 Propithecus coquereli
AAATAAATAACAATAACAATGCCTAACACAAATTTCAATATGCCAGGTGCCAGAGTTGAATTATCTAACCTGACCCTCAGAAATGGAATTTCCTTAGACTAATTTCAGAATATTCTTTTAATTGGGTGTATGTGTGTGTTGAGGGCAGTGGTGGAGCAGGGAGAGGTGACATGTAATTGCTTAATCGGGTTCTTGGTCCTGGGAGGATGTCCTTATTGATTTTCATTTGTTTTCTGTTTCACTTGATGTGTTCGTGGGGGTGTAAGAAGAATTAAAAATCTATAAATCCATAGAATATTAGATATTATTTTGTTAAAACTATTATACACATGAGAAAATTGAGGACTGAACAGGAGACTTTTATGTAGTGAATTTCACATTAAAGCTAAGCCTAATGTTCAGTCTTTAATACAAATGACTAAATTTAAATTTGTAGCTTAAGCCAGGGCTGGGAATACCCACCTAGAGTCCCAGCTACTCAGGAGGCTGAGTCAGGAGGATCACTTGAGCCCAGAAGTTAGTTCAAAATGAGCCTGGGCAACATAGTGAGACTCTATCTCAAAGAAAAAATTGTAATTTAAATTAAATAAAATTTAAAATTCAGGTCCTTAGTCACTCTAGCCACAGACTAAGTGTCTAATAGCCACATGTGGTTAATGGCTGCCATATTGGACAGTACAGGTATAGAACTTTTTATTATCATAGAAAGTTCTATTAGAATAGCTCTGTTTTATAATCTCCAGTATAACACTGGTTTTATTATTCCATTGAAACATTTTTCACAGCCACTGAATGCCTTGCAGAACAACCCCACTTATTCCAACTTCATGTGCAGACCTTTTGAAAGCAATGCATTATTGCATTCTAAAGTCATACCTAGGTTTATTAAAGCATATTGTAATGTCACTGTATTTAAATTATCCACACTGGATGCATAATTACCACTTTAGGTCTTTTAATACACACATCCCTTGATTTTGAATTTTTCTTAAACATATCAATTTGCACTTAACCACAAGTAATAGAGTGCTTAGCTCATACATATCAATGAGAATCCCCTTTAGAAGTGAAAGATTGCTTGCTTAATACCAAGGAGTATTTTGGAGAACATCAAATCCCTTGACAGATGAACGTTGCCACGACGATTTACTTTCTTCTGCTTGTAGCTAAAATAGCATCAGTTGCATTTTGCTATTTAACAATATTGGAGGAGAAGGTTATAGCAAAATGATTTACAAATAGTAATTGCATTTCCCAGCTTACATATTTCCATAAATGAGTCCAAAAATTTAATCTGGATTTGTTTCTCAGTCCCAACAATGTCAATATCTGTATCTTTGCCAATGAAACAAGAAGGTGTTTTCCTTTGTTCCGGGTAAAAATATATTAGAAGTTGTTTCATACCGTGACATTCATATCTTTCTCCATTTGATTTTTGACTCTATTATTTGTTGGCAAAAGAGACAACTGTTTAGAAGCTGTGATTTCAGTGGCTTCAATGCCCACCAATATCCTCCTCATTACTGGTTGATGCCTAGAATCCTAGGCTTAGCTTAGCCTGGAATCCCTCAACTTTTCTTCCCACTAAAAATGAAAATATCCCCGGGATGGAGTATTAATAATATTGAGATGACAATTCAGCTAGGACTTGAAGGATATATGTCTATTGTCTCAGTGGAAATTGGGAAGGGAGAGTGGGGGTACTGATATGGGCATTCCATATGAAAAAAATATGCAAAGACATAATATTATTGGGAGAGAGCAAATATTTATTTTCATGTGGAGCTCAAGGTATGTAGAGACAGCATTGAAAATAAAGCTAAAGAAATAATGAAGAGCCAGATTGAGGGCCCTGAAAGCATTTATTTTATTATTATATTTTTAAGACAGGATCTCATTCTGTCACCCAGACTGGAGAGCAGTGGCACAATCATAGCTCACTGTAACCTCAAACTCCTGGACTCAAGTAATCCTCCTGCCTCAGTCTCCCAAGTAGCTGGCACTTAGGAGTGCACCACCATGCTCAGCTAATTTGTTTTGTTTTGTTTTTTTTTGGTATTATTTTTTGTAGAGATGGGGTCTCACTATGTTCTCCAGGCTGGTCTTGAACTCCTGGCCTCACCTGAAAGCATTTTTAATGCTTTTGGACTTTAGTTTATAAATGGGAAGGACATATGGAAGAGTTTTAGGCAAGGGAGAACCACCACAGCTTCGTACTTGTGCAAGGTTTCTTCAGCAACACTGTGGAGGACAGGTTGGAGAAGGGTGATACTCAAGGATGGGGCACCAGATAGGAGGCTGTTGGTGAAAACAAAGCAAAGAATTTCAAACATCAGAACAAAGATGGTGGCAGAGGCATGGGGAATGGAAAAGTGCACAGGGAGTCCGCAGACATTCAGGAATTACCCAGCCTTCCCTCCTTCACCTATGTCACTTTAAATGATTCAGAGTCTGATCCTTGAGAGCTTTCCCAAGCCTGACAGTTGGCATAGACACCTCTTGTCTGCTAACTAGACTTGCACTGACTCCACTCCCACAGCCCTTATTGAACCCAGTCATTACTCTGTGTTGATACATTACTTCTCTTCTTCTCTCTGCTTAATCTCCTCAGCTCATATATAAGCTTCTAGAAGTTGGAGACTTTGGTTCCCTTCCATTTGTATCCTCTGTGAACAAAAATAACAACCTGCATGAGAGGAGTCTAGGGGAGTGCTTCCCTTCTGACCAATGACATGGGAACCTTTGAGAAATAGAAATGTTATGGAGCTTCTGATTCTTAAGTAGCTCTCAAATGGGATCCAGGAATTTTGAGCTTTAATTTCATCTGATTGTCATGGCGAGTCAGGTGTGTTAAACTATGGAGAGTTTCTGATTCTGACGTTTGGTCTTATCCGACTTGGTGGTCTTACCAGGGTACTTAACTTTCAGGGCTCCAATTTTTCCATTTGAGAAATTACAGTATTGAAGCAGTCATATCACGACCTCATGGGATTTGCCTAGCTGAGGTTATTTCCTGGGTGGTAACTAATTTCCCATCCTGGGAGTAGTGTCTGTATTATTTTTCCCCAAAGGTTATTACCTTGCAGTCCTCACCCTAATGCTCCCTGTCACTCTCCCTGGTGGGGTCCTCTTGCCTGAAGAGTCTCCATGTGAGGAGGCTGGGTGGGTACAGTCAGAGAGAGCTCATGGCCAATGCCATCGCCCACGGGCAAGTGTGGTTGAGAGTTCTATGTGGAGCACCAGATGGTGGTGGGTGGCTAAGAGAGTGTGTGGGGGACTCTCTTCAGACGCCTGTGGGCCAGCATCAGCTGTGCCCCTGCCTCTTGCCAGCTTTTCGCCTACAGGGCCTCGTTGGTGCTTGAGCCATGCCTCAGGTGTGCTGCAAGCTTGGTGATTGGTTACAGTTTTGCTGTGCACTCTCCTTCCATAAGGAGCTAGTAGGAATTTGCCTGTGCTAGCTTGACAGAGAACTCCTCGTTTAAGCAGTATGGATAAAGGGTAATTGATGTCCAGTGTTTAAAAATAATAATTTTTATCTGTTTTCACTTTCCTGGGTGTGCTTCATCATAAGTCACTTGTGGAGTTGTCAGTACTGAATGGGATTGGAAAGTGAACTGAGGGTATGAGCCATTTATGAGGAACTAGAGACCCGGAGGCTTAACTTCCCCATCTGCGTGCCTGGGTTCTAACACGTACCCCCAGTACAGAGCAGACATCACCCCCTGGATGCCCTGTCTCCCCAGCCTGGTTTCTGCAAGTGGGTCAAGTCCTAACGCCTTGAGGTATTTGTTGTATGTACAGAATTAACTTCTCTCTTATGCATCTAGAATGGTGTTATTTATGTACCATCCTTGGGGAAATCGAAAAAAAAGTCATTTTATGCATTCTCAGGATGAAGGAGGAGCTCTGCTGAGAAAGACCTAAGTTGGGCTCCCCAGTCCCCAGAGGTGCACCCATTTAGACCACCCTGGCCTGGGGGCTGCTGTCACCCATGGAATTCACTGCTCTTGCCGATGGCTTCCTCTCCCTCCCCTTCATTCTCACTCCCCCAACATCTTCCTACCAGTTCTTGTAGGATTCCAAGTATAGGGAGGGGGGAGAACTTTAATAAATATGTGAAGTCCGTGGACAGCATTCAGAGAGTCAGATAGATCTAGCATGGTGGAGAGTAGAAAGAGAGATGAAAAAAGGACAAAAAGGACTGAGAAAGAGAGAGCTGAGAACAAGACTGGCTTATACAACAGAGAGCAAAATCTTGGACTCAATACCTGACACACTTCCTAGCTGACAGTCTAATTGGATTTTGCCTGATAACACTCTCGTATGGGATGTCCTCCTAGGAGCTGGGGCTATAATGATGAGGCAAAGAGATATGATAGCCCCTGCCCTCGTGGAGCTTACAGTCTAGCAGGGAAACAGATGGAATGGAATTACTGCCCAGATGCACAACTACAGATAATACATGCGAGGAAGGAGAGTATTAGCTACTATAAGAGCATACAACAGGGATGCTGGGCTGGTCAAGGTGACCTGTAAAAGCTTTGCCATGGAAGTTACTCCATGGAAGTGAGGAGACACTGAAAGGATGAATGGATGCAATCTAGGTGACCAGGGCCAAGGGATGAGTTGAGAATTCCTGGCTGAGAAAACAGGAAACTGAGTTAGTGGATTCTTCAGTGAGGATGAAAGTCTAAGTCGAGGAAGAGCAACACTGCTGGTACCTGTGTTTCTTTTTATGACTAGAAGGAATTTACCGAGGGGGCTGCCTCTCTACTAAAGATGTCTTCCTTTCTGTATCCCAGCTACCACCCCAGAGACGTCTGGTGAACACCAGGTAGATGTGAAATTGAGTTTATGCTTTGAAGTGGCTGCAGTCTGTTCTAATAAACAGGCAGTAGGTCCAGGGCTGTGCAGGGGCTGGCCCACAGAGCCCAGTTCTTGCTTTTCTGGAAACTTCCACCGGACTGAGCATTGGAATTGCAGCTGCTGCCCTAAAGGTTGCACTCTTGCCAGACACGGCTGTGCTCATAGCCCTGGACCCCAGATGCAAGTGTAGAATGGCCCTATTTTAAAGCAGAATTATAACCCAAGAATAGAAAGGGGGTGGGCACTGGCTGGACGGGTGTAGAATGCTGTCAGATCTAAAGAGGTCTCTACTTTCTTTTGTAGTGTTTTTAAATTTGCAAACCTGTCCTATATCTATTTTTATTTCATTTGGTATCCACAGGACACCTCCATTTTACAGGTGACAAAACCATATTAACAGAGAAGTTAAATGATTGCCCATGTTCAAGTTTGCAGACCACATTCTTCCTAGTTTTCTTTATTGATTCTCATTTAGGAGTCACCCTCTAATTAGAACCCACATCTTCCATTTAGAGACAAATGACAAGAAAACTGGAATCAGAAACTCTAGAAAGATAAATCTCAGACAAGATTTGGTCTTTCTTACTCCTCCTTTACTATCTCGACTCCTATATAATGAAAATTTATATCCCCAAGAATAACCTCATGCTGCCTTGTAAATCACTGAAGAAAGATTTAATTTAGTTCAGTCCCATTAGGTGTATTTATTGTACTCTGAATCATTGGTATGGGATACATATGACAACTCTTAGGAGGCCACAGTATCGCAATAAAAATAAAAATTCATTTTTTTCCAGCTTTTTTATACAAACAGGTGACCACTATATAGCCCAAGACCAGAAACTGATAAACATACCCAGAAGCAGTCAGGATGTTGGATATGCTGGGACCTCTGTGGCTAGCCTGCAACCCTTTCTGGAAAATTATGACTTTTCAAGAACATCTTTAAAGTAGCAAAGTGTTTTCTCACAAGCGAGGGGAGATCCATATATTTCAATGCAGTAGTGGAAGAAATAGCTGTCCGCTCAAGACAGCAAGCAGGTTTTCATGACTATAACATAAAGACTTAACAAACTGTATAATCTCATTTTCTGTGTTAGAGCTTGAAGTTTTATATTAAAAGAAAACAATAATTTTAATTTCATCACTGCTCCTGCAATTTAAATATTCCTCAAGAAAGTTTCAGTATTGTTCTATATCATTCAGATAAAACAACGATGTGCTGTGTTTCCATTGATCCCAAGCCTAGCACATTTAACTATGAAATTTCTACTTTTGCTTCAATATCAGAAAGATGTTTATGTATAAGAATTATGCAATCTGAGTGCTATTAAATGGTCCTTCTCCTTAAAATTGAAAATTCTGAGCACTCTTTTCCATCAGACAATCTGACACATACGGGTAGTTTTTCCACTCGTTTTTGTTAATTTTAATTTATTATAACTGAAACATTTTTAAAACACAATGTTTTTTGTGAATTATTTTTATATCAACTTGATATAAAAACTTCTCTAGCATCTTTTTAGAATGCTGTGAGCTCCATTTGAGTTAAAGTTGCCAACAACCAAGGTGGCTCTGACCAACTCAGCAGGAGTCCTAACCTAATAAACCAGGGATTGTAAACAACAGGCTATAATCAGGGCCATAAACCAAGGGTTGTAAAACTGACTGTGAGCAGGCCAACTCCTGGTGTGTTTATTTGGCTAACATAATTTGTATTTAAATATGAAGGGGAATTTCTTCAGACAGGGAAAATGGTATCCCATTACCCAAGACCCTGCCATTCCCTATTGCCTTACACTTTGCCTTAGGCACTCATTTACACTTCCTGCTTAGCCGCTGTGGGCACCTGAGTTTGTGATCCCTCCTAGTTTTCTTTGCTCAGTACAAGCTATATTAAAACCTCTAGTTTTTTTAGGGATTTTTTTTTGTTTTTTAATTTCTTTCCAACATTTTATAACTTGAAAACTGCCTAGGAAGATAGAAAAAAAAGGCCTCAGGTTTTTTCCAGTACTACAAGGCTTTCCTTGACACTGTTGGAGTACAGCTCTTAACCACCTCCCTTACTCAGTGGGAACTGATTGTCTTGCATGTAATAGGTTATGAAGCTATTGCATTCAAAATAACTGGTTTAAACCCAAACCACAGTCTTCATTTTATGAAGAAAAAATTTTGGACACAATTCAATAAAAGTTTAGCTGGTGTCTTCGTAGAGCCCTTTATGGTTTGCTCTGACTTATCTGACAGTCTCTTCAAATCACTGTTTCTGAGTCTGACAAAAATTGGCATACCAGAGGTAGTACTATAATTATCTTGAATAATACATTTTTCAACTCAGGGATGCCAATCTTAGACAATTCAGCATAGCCTACCAGGTAAACATATTTGAGGCTTCAAAGGGAATTTCTTTAGGAAAATATAATTTACAGTAAATTGAACAAATAGATAAAGTTTGGAGGCAACATTCACAATAACAATTAACTTGTACTTGCCAAAGGATTTAATAATTAAATACTAGCCATCCTGGTACATTCAGATGATTGTTTATGGGAGTTTGGACTTTGGCAATATGAGAGTGGGAATGAGTGGGTAAGTGGGGGTCAAAGAAATGCAATTAGAAGTATGACCTTAAATAAAATCTTAAGGCTTCCCTCCCACCAGCTGACTAAATGGCCCCCTTCCTGACCAAGGGAATACCCTAAAACTGAGTTGCCTGCAATGAGAAGGGAGGCCAGACATACCTCATCATGCCCCTCCCTTCTCAGAGATATCCTTTGTAACACATTGACAGGCCTAAGGCTATACAAGACAAACCTGCAGGTCCTCAATTTACACAACAAATATATGGCCATAGCTTGTCTCTGATTAACAGACTTCCTTATCTTAAAACATTCCAAGCCTTCAGACAAAGCTTCATGTCTTTAACCAATTACAAGTCAAAGCCTTTAAACCCACCTATAACCTGTAAACCTCGGCTTTGAGAGGGCCCACCCTTTCAGGCCAAACCAATGTATGCCTTTCATGTATTGACTTATGATTTTACCTGTAATCTCTCTCTCCCTGAAATGTATCAAACCAAACTGTAATTCAGCCACAGTGAGTCCACTTGCTCAAGGCTTCTTGGGTGTGACTCCGGGTCATGGTCTTCAAATTTGGCTCAGAATAAACCTCTTTAAGTTATTTTACAGAGTTTGGCTTCTTTTCCATTGACAGAAACTACTGCCCAGAAAAGCTATCTTTGAAAATATAAAGTCCTTGCCACCAAAAAAACACAAGATCCTGTTTGCATGCAGTTTCTCAATCCCAATCCCGGAATGTGAGAAGCCCCTCTAGTAGATGTGGATTATTTTGCTATCAGTGGAATTACAGAAGATTTCAATATGGTGGGAAGACATAAACCTAGAAAAATGAGTTTAACAGCAGGAAAGGCAGCCTCTCCCTGTGCCCCCTTGGCTCATGTAAGACTAAGAAAAATATGTGTAAAGTATGCGGTGGCGATGGTGGTGCTGGGGTATGTATGTATGTGTTTACACTGCGATTGGGAAATATCCCCATTGGTTAGCTCCAATAACATAATGTAGTGAGAAGAATGATCTTGTAATTAAAAATTATACCACATTGGGCAAGGTTCTTTATCCTCAAAGTCTCACTTTCCTTTTTTCACAAAATGGGGATACAGGAATAACTACCTCAGAAGGCTGCCCTGAGGGGTAAATAACACAGGCATAGATAATAGAGACTAAAGAAACATGTGGGAGGAAATCCCACAGAAGGATCGAATTTAAAACAAGCCAATTTAAAGCCGTAGAGGGTCATATTTGGCAAAGGTTTTATATCAGACTGATCTATAAGAGAGACTTTTAGTGAATGCTCTCTGCCTTGCAGACGGAAGGCCACCCCTTTAGATTGGATCCCACAGGAATATGAATCACAGTGGACCATGGGAGGAAACACTTTTTGAAATGGAGCTCAATAAATCTTATCAGCAAGTAATTACTTATCATTACTGCAATACATCATTTTAAAAAGTATTTTCCAACGGCTGCTCTTCCCCTTATAAATGTATTATTCATATCTATATAAATAACAGTTCGCTAAATTCGTTTAAAGAAATCCATTGATTCTAGTAAATTATTAGGCACTTATAACTGTCACTCAGGCAATAATCTAGAAATGCCCCACTCAGGATTTCTGAAAACTCACTCCAGGGATGAAGGATGAACAAAAATACCACTCCATCTGTTAGCCAAACTGACTATACCAAATAATTTGGAACTTAATTACAGAGTTGGCTACATTTTCAAAATGTGATTTGAAAAGGCTGAAAGTTTTATTTAAATCTTTCTATGTTTATTTCCTCTAAGGACTATCAGTGGTGTTTGCAAATTTCAGTTTAAGAACCACTGGCTATAAAGGACCCAAGGGTTAGGATTTGGATGTAGGGAAAAGAGAAAAGTGGGGAAAATTGTGTTCTTTCTCTTCTTTTTCTCTATGTGCCTTCTTCAGTCCTGGTTTAGCTGAGAATGACTTCATGTATTTTCCCCTGAAAATAGAGCTGTCAGATAAAATACAGGACACCTAGTTAAATTCGAGTTTCAGATAAACAACAAATTACTTTTCAGTATAAGTATGTCCCGTGCAATATTTGAGACATACTTATACTAAAAATAATCCATTGCTTATCTAAAACTCAAATTTAACTGAGTGTCCTGTATTTGTATTCATTAAATCTAGCAATTTGAGCTACAAGACAACTATTTTGCCAAGATATTTGTTGAAAAAATTGGGTCAAAATTTCTCTCTGGAGGTATAATTATTTTAACTGAAAAGTCTTTAAAGAACAAACTCTTCAGGACCCCCAAAATGAATCTCTGTTGGTAGAACTTTGGGCATGTTTGAAAGGTGGTATATTGAAATGTTTTGGTCGGGAAGGCCTTTTTGTTGTAACTAAATTTAGAACATATAGGTAACATTTGTTCTCTGTACCCACAGCTTGGCAGAAGCAAAGAGGAAGGGAGGAAAAGAGTAGGATTAAAGCACAGTAACTGCTTTACTTTATTTTATTTTATTATTTTTAAATTTTTTAACCATGAATCTTAGAGTGGGTAGAGAGGGGAGGAGAAGGTTAAAACTTGTCGACTCTATTCTTTTGGTTACTCAAGCCAAAAATCATGGAATCATTCTTGGCTCCTATTTCTCTCGCATTCCAAATCCAACCCAACAAGAAATGTTGTCAGCTCTACCTTTCAAAGATAAACAGAATCTGTCTGTTTCCTACCACATCCACTGCTGATAACCTGGGCCAGGACACTATCATTTCTTAGCTGAAGTATCGCAGTAGCTTTGGGATCCCTCCACCATCACCATGGCCATTTTCAGTTTACTCTCCACACAACATCCTGATGGATTTTGTTGAAAGCTACATCTGAGCTGTCACTTAAAACCCTTACGTGGCTCCCATCTCACTCAAGTCAAGTTCTAATGGTGACCTGTAAGGCCAGTTACACACTCCTCCATTGTACCTCTCTGAGCTCCACTCCTACAATGCCGCCCCATCAGCCTTTTCTGGCGATACTGGCCCCCTTGCTACTCCCCCACTGTATCAGACACACTCCTGCCTCCAGAGCTTTGCAATTGCCTCCTCTGCTTGCAGCAGATGCCTGCATGGTTTGCTCCTACGCTCTTTTAAAGTTTCATTCAAGTGTCTTATTCACAGCAACTGCAACATTCCTCTACCCCCCTTTACTTATTTCAATTTTTTCTGTATGGCATCTATCATTGTCTACACTATATTGCATGTTTCTCCTACTGGAATGTAAGCTCTGTAAAGATGCTAAGTTTTATATTGCCACTCTTGTTTATTCTGATTACTGTTGTATCCCAGTGCTTAGTGCCTGGCACATGGAAAGTGCTCCATAAATATTTATGGAATGAATGAATTAACCATTACCAGTTTTTAATAGATTTCTTTTTGAATTAGATACTTATCTGGAAAGAGCAGAGTCTTGGAGGAATGGACATAGGACAGGATAGCTGTAATGGCAGGGTCACATTTTGCAAAAGATCCAGGATGTAGTGGCAGCAGATGGAAAAGGCCAAGACAACAGGGGACAGTTGAATAGTTAGGCCAATATGAGGCCTTTGGATGCCTGTGAAAGTATTAGGGACACTTCACAATTTCGTCAAAGATGATTCTTTTACAAAATCAGATTTGGGAAATATTTGTTTATCTGATTATTACAGCAGTATTAAGAATACTCGACACTTCCATAGTCTTCACTCCGGGGCTCCCTGTGATCACCAGGATCAGGGAAGACATTAAGATAATTGAAAGTCCAGTTTGCTCTGGGCTATGGGGATCATTATACAGTGTACCATGGCAGGTGGTCTTTCTGCCACCTTTTCTCTGTTCTCTTCTGCTCTATTCTCTAGTCTTACTTCCCAGGCCCCCAACAACATTGCTTTCAAGAAGATCCTTCTAAGAAACTGGACAAACCACATTACTATGGAATGATGACTTTTTTTTATCATTGTAGTAGATAACAGGGAAGAGGCTTTTAAATTTCTGTTTTCCCTTACTGGGAATAAACTCCACTTCTCTCTGCTCTCCCAACCTTGTTTCTCCTCAGTCTTTCCTCCATGCTGGCTAAACTGAGTTTTCACACATATTTTAGTGTTTTTTCCCCACTCTTTAGAATGGCCTCCATTGCTGAAGAACTGGAGAACTTCCCAGCTCTCAAAACTCAACTCACATTCAGCTCTTCAGTGAATTTTCTTAATTTCAATCAAAAGAACTTATTGGTCCCTCCTCTAAGATCTCATTGCACCTTGCACATGCCTTTGCTGCAGCACTGACCTTACCATATTATAATGACTTGTTGGCATATCTTTCTCCCTCAGAAGATGGAGAGGGCATCTTTGCACCTCTACCACCAAGTATAACATACAGAGGGTATATAATAAGTCCATATCAGATGATTTAGTTTGGAAAGTTCAGAGAAATCTATTCTTGCTCCCAAACATACAGTTCTCTGGAGATACAGCCCTTGCCTTTCTCGGTTCTTCATAAGAACCTCCCTGTTTTTATGCAGATGTGTTGGTTGAATTCTGTCCCAAAGCTAGAATAAACAACACGTTTTTCTAATGACCACTCTTTTGTTGGTCATGCTGAAAGACAAGATGGTTATCAACATGCTTACTCTTAGGATCTGCCCCCTTGGCCAAATCATGTCATTACATGTTGTCAGGCTTTGAGAGAAAGCATCCTTCATTTTAATTCTTTGCATGATTAAAGTCATTCAATTACCATTTGATTTAATTAAATGGCTTTTATGATTTAATTTTAGTGAGGGGAAAAATGATCAGTCATTAAAATGATGATTGAATGATTTTTTTTTTTATTATTGCAGTAGATAACAGGAAAGAGCCTTTGAGATAAGTTTTGTAATAAAAAATCCTTCTGGTAGTCAGTAAAATGTGTTATCAGTAATGAAAAAGGAGTTGTTGATATTGTTAATTAATAAGTGATGAATTAGTGTGTAACCTGACACTTCATTTACCCCAAGAACACTATCTCAGGAAATTACAGAGAATATTAGTCTGTCACTCTTTACAAGAATTTTTCAGAGAGAGAGATAGAGAGAATTAGAGAGAGAGAAAGAGAGAATAAAGATGTGTAAGCTTTTAAAGGAAAAATTCTAAATTGTAGTGTAGCATTCAAGCAAACCTAATTGGTTAAAGAAAATGCATGGTCTATATCATGGCATGTTGTAGAAATATCAGAATTTATTTAATAGCATATCTTTTCTCTATTTTTTCAAATTAATAATTGATACTTTTAAGTTGTATGTCATAATATTTTCTTTGTTGTGAATTTCATTAGGAGATTTTTCCATTCCCATCAGTGACACCCTTGCGGATGCTAAATGCTATCTTGATAATAGAAGAAAAAAATTTAGGCAATTAATGTTGGGAATCTAAAGAAAGCTCTTCTAAGTGCATATATATTTAATATAGCTTGTTGGAATTTTTTTTCAAAAAGAGATAGCCTGATAACTAAGAAATGCTTGGTTGTTTGGCTCTAGGTTCTGATACCAATTCTCTGATATCAACTGGGTATTCTGCAATTCAATTCACTTGTGTTGCTAAATACCTAGAGTAAGCACACACTCTGCAAGTTAAGAAAAAAGTTCTTCACAAGACTACTCCCACTTGAGATGCCAGATGCAAGTTTTGGGTGTTTGTCTCCCAGCCACTTGCATTGCTGCCCAGCTGGCTACAAATTCTAAAATGCCTTATATTGGCCTTAAATTGATGGACTGTAGTCATGTTCTGACACTACCAGACCCCACAGGTTAAAGACAAAGTCCTTCACAAGACTGTCACCACTTTCAACACCAGCTGTAGGCCTCAGGCCCCCATGCTTCTGACCAACTGGCTAAAATTTTGAAGGGTCTGACAACTCCCTTGGTTCCAAAATTCACTAGAACAACAGAAGTCACTGAAAGTGCTGTATTTAAGATTTTAATTTTATTGTAAAGGATATACCTTGGAAACACCCAAATGGGGAAAATGCACAGGACAAGGACATGGAGGGCTGGGGATACAGAGCTTTTATACCCTCTGCTTGTGGACCGTGGCCACATCAATCTTCTAGCAGATCAATGTGTTTGCCAACCAGGAAGCTCCTCAGAGCCTTGGTGTTCAGGGTTTTTTTTTTGAGGTTTCTTTACATAGGAATGGTGGATTAAATGAATAGTTACATGACTAAACTTGATCTCTGGTCCCCCTTCCCTCCCTGGATGTCAGGCTAGCCCAAAGTTCTAATCCTCAGATCACATAGTCAGCCTTTGTGCTGACCATCTCCCATCCTGAAGCTATCTAGGAATCTCACCATGAATCACCTGGTGAGCATAAGAAAGACACTTCTATCACTCAGGAATTTCCAAGGGTTTTTAAAGCTCTTTGCCAGGAAGCAGGGTACATTTTTATTACACCATGGACTTATTTTATAAAAACATCTTGGATTTGGCTTTTTTTTTTTTTTTTTTTTTTTGAGACAGAGTCTCACTCTCTTGCCTGGGGCGAGTGCCGTGGCATCAGCCTAGCTCACAGCAACCTCAAACTCCTGGGCTCAAGCGATCCTACTGTCTCAGCCTCCCGAGTAGCCGGGACCACAGGCATGCGCCACCATGCCCGGCTAATTTTTTCTACATATATTTTTAGCTGTCCAATTAATTTCTTTCCATTTTTTGGTAGAGACGGGGTCTCGCTCTTGCTCAGGCTGGTCTCGAACTCCTGATCTCAGAACGATCCACCCGCCTCGGCCTCCCAGAGTGCTAGGATTACAGGCATGAGCCACTGCCCCCGGCTGGATTTGGCTTTTTGAATGGTTATCTTATCAGTTCAAATAATATTTTCTAGATGTCTTGTACATGTTTATCACCAATCTTAGGAGGGGGTGGGCTCAGGAAAGATAAGGCATGTCCCTTGCCAAATAGTGTCTATTTTGGGAGACATGATTAACATGGGAAACACCATTATGCTAAGAACTATCCATGTCGAGCTTTTGCATTTATATTCTCATTGTATCCTTATTAGAGCTTCATAAAGTAGTTCAGAGAAGTGAGTAAAAACACACTATTAGATTTGAACACAAGTCTATCCAATTCCAAAATTAATTTTCCACTAGTCCACATTGTAATATAAATTGGAATTGTGTTATATTGAGAGGTACATGCAACTGACATTATTAGTACAAACTCAGAGAAATAGAGCTCAATGGGGGAGAGGAGAATCAGAGAAGGTTTTGTGGAAAAGGTTGGGTTTCAACCAGGCCTTGAAACGTGTAGAAACTGAATCTTAAAAGGAGAAAATAGAGACTTTCTTGATAAGAGAAGCAAAATGAGAAAATATGAGACAGAAATAAGTTATGGTGTTCATGGATGGTTTAAATTTCCTTGCTTGGTGTCTCTGGTTATGGGGAACTCTTTTTTCTTTTGAGTGGACCTGTTCCATTCTCCATCTCCCCTTTTGCTAGAAGGTTCAGCAAAGTCAACTTCTGGTAACTTCTCCTCAAGAGATCTGTTCTGCCTTTCAAAAGATGATCACCAGAAGATTGAAAGTTTATTGTCTCTGAGTGTCTACTTTCCACAGGTTAAACCAACCAATTCTTGCCCCATCCTTCAGACCATGTGGTTCTGTGTTCCCCAGTCATTGCAGTTATGGATTGATGGAGGTTAAGAGAGTCTTTTGTGACATTAGAGAGGTTGAGGTTTGACATCTGCCATTTACTAAGTGTGTACATTAATTAATCTCTTTGAATCTCAGTTTCTTCCTCTATGAAGTAGTGATATTAATAACTCCCTTATAGCATATAGTAAAAATTCTATGAAATAATGCAGGCAAACACTCAAGACAATTCCCTAAATACGGTAAATATTTAATGTATATTATCTATTATTATGGTACTATATCTATTAGCTTTAGTTGTTAAAAAACATATAAAATACAAAAAAAAACAAACTTAAATTTAATATCTTAAAATAAAATAACTTATTAACTCATGATTGTGTGTGCTGGCAACTTGGGCTAGGCTCACTTGAGAGTTCTGATGATCTTGGGTGGGTTACCTCATGTGCTCACTGTCTGCTGGTGGTTGAAGGTCTCACTCGTGTCTGGTGGGTGGATGGCTTCAGTCTGATTCTGGACAGGTGCTCTTGTCATCCATCTGATCAGCCTGGGCTGGTTCACAGTGTGGGGGCCCAGGATTCCCAGAGACAGCCAAAGGGCATGTCTTTCTGCACACATGCTTTCCATGTCATGTGTGCTGCTGTCCTACTGGCCAAAGAAACTCCAGGAACACCAAAGGTCATGATACAAGGAGAGGGGAGGAATGGTGGCTCATCTGGCAATCAATCTCAGACTGAAATTCTCTTCCTAAAAAACATGTTTTAAAGGTACAAATGGAGGATGGATTACTCTGTGGGAGATTGAATTTGTGTTTGTCTCCTGGTACATTAATGACTCTGTGCCTTAGTGTGTGTGTGTGTGTGTGTGTGTGTGTGTGTGTGAGAGAGAGAGAGAGAGAGAGAGAGAGAGAGATGGAGAGAGAGAGAGACAGAGACAGAGAGAGAGAGGTGTGAAGAGAGGAAGGAGATGGAAAATTGATGGGTGACTAGGGTCAGCCTGAGAAAAAAAACCCTGAGGCAAGTGGCCTCGGTAGCCTAATGCCCATCTGGGTAGAAGGACCAGAGGAGGATCCCCACTGCAGGCCCTAGAGATATAATAGAGAGCAAGGGCACCAGACTTATCTTGGAGAGTTCCATTCCTTCCCTTTGTCTCTTCCTGCTGCAAATCTGTGCTGAGTGCTGTCTCCAATATAGGTACTGGCTGCATGCAGTGTCCAGTGCTGGAACTGCTAGTTTTATCCCAGTGATCAGACAAACCATTTTGCTTTTTCATCTGTTTAATGAGGGCATTATATTTGGTGATTTCAAAGGTATCATACAACCGTGATACTGTGCAATTTTACAATACTATGCTATTTCTTTTTTCTCTTTTAAAATGTACCCTCTTTTATCCTGGCTCTTCAGCTGTCAGCTTGTTGCTTTGATGGCGCCCACCAATGGGTGGAGTGAAATACTGACAACAAAAAATTGTATCAATAGGGTCCATTTCCATGGGCAGGGGGCTTTTTGTGGTCCCTTGCATTCTATCACACAGGGAGCCCTGAACTGTTCCTTGTCCAAGTGAGATATAATGGTCAATGTGTTGAGATTTCTATGTCATGGCCTGGACCCCTGGGAGATTTGCCTGATAAAAATAGGAGATTGTCCCACCCTAAAGTAGGGATCAGGCTTCTCTTTCTACTTATGCTTCTTTTAAAATTGAGATATCTGTTATATTTGGAACACGAAAAATGGCATTAGCTACGGGATGTTGTGCATTTACCTTATGCAAGCCTCGGTTTTCTCATCAGTTCAACAATACCTATCTAACAGTGCTATAATAAGGAATACATTAGATAAGGTTCTAACATGCCAAGGTCAGGGTCTCTCTCCTTGTATGACTTCAAACAATATCTGATTTCCTTTCCTCTCTTCACCCCTTTGCTGAGCTGATCAAATAGGATCACTTGTGCTGGCTGTAGCACTTTGTGACTGTAAAGTACAAAACAAATAATGAATTATTATTACTGACACCAGCCCATGGTATTTCCAGGATCTGGGAAATACCAGAAGGTTCTCTTTGCACAGAGGCATCTGGCTATGTTAGAGGCAGGATTAGGAGTGTACCCAGGTCTTTGCCTCCAATTTAGAGCTTTGCCAACTGATACCTTCTGCTCACTTGTCTATCCACTTCCCTGGAAAGGCCAACACATAAATGGGGCTATACATATCAACTTAAGTTCTGGAGCCTTAGGTAGGTAAGGCAACAAAATCCAGGCACCTACCCTTGATTTGAGCCCTTTAGAGCATGGTGCATTTAGATCACTTCTTTTTTTTTTTTTTTTTTTTTTCAGCATATTATGGGGGTACAGATGTTTAGGTTACGTGCGTTGCCCTTGGGTCCCCCCCCCCCCCAGTCCGTGCCTCAATTATGTCCATCCTTCGGGTAGTGCGCATTGCACTCCTTGTGTATACAAATACCCATCCCCTCCTCCCTCCTCCCCCCTCCTCCCGCCGCCCTCCCCCTTCCCCAACATCCAATAGATGTTGTTCTGATATGTAGATCGCTTCTTTCAGCCCAGCGCCCCTTAGCATATTGGTGGGGTACCTAACCTTGGATTTCTATTATATAATACAATTATACATATGATTATAATTATTATATAATCTATATTGTATAATCGTGTACTGACATTACCTCCTGTCTTTTATTTTTTACCTCTTGAAATAGACAGCAAATTTTGATTTGCAAAGGACTCTCAGATACACTAGTCCCCCCTTATCTGTGTTTTCACTTTCCATGGTTTCAGTTCGTCACAACAGCAGTGTGAAAATGTTAAATGGAAAATTCCATAAAGAAGCAATTCATAAGTTTTAAATTGCACATCATTCTGAGGAGCATGATGGAATCTCACGCCATTCTGCTCAGTCCATACTGTATATTGCTACCTGCCCATTACTGTATAGGAAAAAACAAAGCATATGTGTACTTTCTGTGGTTTCAGGCATCCACTGGGGGTTTTGGAATGTGCGTACTCTCGCCAAGAAGGGAGGGACTACTTTATTTCTGAAAAGCATTCAGTGAACACAAAGTGTTATTTATTTGATGAGTTGATTTTTCCCCCTTGATAGGTTTCTTTTGAAATGCTGCAGGGAAATACCATCAGTTCTGTCTGCCTTCTCAAGAGAGCCATAAAATGCTATTCGCTATTAGCTAAAATGCCACCTCTTGGCTCCATTGATCTGAAGGGATTTGAGATCCCCGGGGTGGTTAGAGATTAATTATACACAAATTATATTCAGAAATGTCCCTGGGTGCTTGCTCAGGATCTGTGCTGTTAAGGCGGCGCATCGTCAAGACCCAGGCCAGGGTCTGAGCTCATCAGAAATTTAAAGACTATGTCTGTCCAGCCTGGGGTATGCAGAAATGATTCATTTCCGGAGGTGAAGTCCTTAGAGTTCCTAAAAAGGGCAGCTTCTGAATCAATGGGAACCAAGCCTATGCCATTCTCCAAATCAGTCTTTGGGGATGTGTGAAGGATGAGAGAGTGACAGGAACAAGAATCTTACTAATAAGTTTAATCTGAAATACACAAGTTAGGTTTAAGGGGAGAGCACTTGAGAGTAAGAGATTTAATCACTGAAATAGGTCACTAAGTGGTTTAAGAAGTTATTTTCTAAAAAGTGTCGTTAGTGTCTGTGAGTATAAAGAATCAAAGGGCAGGTTCCCTTATGTCTTCCAAGCTTTCATACAAAAACATCTCCTCTCACTCTGCATCTAATTTCATTCCCTTTCTGTTTAGAGCCCCTGGTTCTTACTCTTTTCCCTTAATTATCCTCAACTGGACTGACCAAGAATTTGCATACATGATATTAAATTCATGCAACTTCAGGAAAGATATACTGAAGCAAATGCATACTATGAATTTTACAGTTGCATAGCTGATTACGGTTAAAAAATAATTACTATTGATGAAATTACTTAATTAAATATAATACTAATAGAAGAATAGAAAAATTACTATTAATAAAGGCTATATGTTTTTAAAAGGTATTCTCTAGTATATGTGGCTAGTGTAAGCCAAAGATGGTAAACTCTCTTATCTCGTCAACAGTTGGATGGGATAAAGAAAAATAATACTAAGTGAAAAGATGATAGGTTTTTAGAAAGGTTTGTTTTTGACTTTCATCTTGGAAGAATAGTACCTGCATGTTCATCTGGCATTGTAGTAAGAAGAGCATACAAGTGTGACATTCATAACCCATGCTAGCATTTATTTCTTATGGGGTAATCCAGTGGTTTTGGTCTTGCTGTCACTCTTCTTCCAGAAGTCTTCTGTCAGCCACAGGGAGGTTACAGGAGTATGTCACTGAGTTCACTAGAGTCTGAAGAAAGGCAGCATAGACAAATCACAAAACCTATGAACCACCTGTACATGAGTTATATTTTCATTTATTCCAAACCATTTCCCCATTTGATTTAAATGTTATTTATATGCTGATTTTCTTAGTTTAAAACTGACTTGTTTTTAAGCAAATCAAATCTAGAAAATGAGAAAAGCAAGCACATTGTTCCTCAGACATGATTTTTTTTGATGATCCTTGGCAAAAATATTATAGTCTAGGTCCCTATAATGAAATGGTTCATTACTTAGTTTTGGTGATGGAGTACAACTCATTTTTACCTCTTATTATGAAAATTTTCAAATTTAAACAAAAGCAGAGAGAATAATGTAATGAACCCTCCTATGAGCATCATCCAGCTGCAACAATATTAACCATGTTTAATCTTACCACATCTAAACCACCACTCCCCCCTCCCGTTATTTTAAAGCAAATCTCATAGTAAATATTTCTATGTTTATTAGAAGTGGAAAAGTACCTTTAAAAAATATTCATGTGGCACAGTTTTTAAAATCAAAACAACACCTACTGTTGACTGCTTATGACTTGCAATCTTAGGGAAAGTTGAACAAGCCCCTCTGGGTGAATAGACCAATGCACATTTTGAAACCTGACTGAAAGAGCACTTCAGGTGGGCCAACTTCTCTCACAAAGAAGTGTTGTTAGGTAAATCATGGTTATCAAAATGAAAGGATATTAGTCAAAATCAGGCAAAATATGGGATGGAGGATACTCAAGGCAACAAGCAAAGGAATGACAACATGTTGCAACTTTTCTTTAAAAGGGAAGCAATTTTATGAGGGTTAGATTGAAGAAGGCAGAATTTTGGAATTTGAGGATGACATTTTAAAAGTCATACAAATCAATAAAATTTGGAATGTGGGTAATTCCATAGGACAAATCACTAAGTTTCATCATCAAATAAATTACAAGAGGGAAATAAAATAAATGAGAGGTGATTTATGGATTAAAAGAGACTTAAAAGATATATCATCCAATGAGAGTGTGAACCTTGTTGGGATTCTGATTCAAACTAAGGGTCAAAGAGAGAGAAAGGAAGAAAGACAAAGAGAATATCAGGAGTGCTTGAACACTGCCTGGATATTTGATAATATTAAGGAAATGTTGGTTGGAGGTGATGGATATACTAATCATACTGATTTGATCACAACGTGTTGTATGCATGTGTCAAAATAGCACTCCATACCCCATAAATATGTACAATTCTTATGTGTTAATTTACAATATGAATTTTTAAGAAGAATCAAAGGGTGAGTCATGAGACAGTCTTGGTGTGCAAGACCTACATGCAAAGACAGTAACCTCTTAAGTGCAACCCCAGAGATAGAACTTGCAAGTGTTTGAGTCAAGTTTTCAATACATATCGTTTGATAGGCTAGGGAAGTACCCACTTTTATGGCATTACTTCAATGGGAAGATGTCTCATGAGTTACAACAGATGATGACAGCTTGTATATGCCGCCCCTTTACCCCATTGCAGCTAAGGGCAGCTGGGAAGAATTTCCCTGTGCCCTCCCAGAGCTGGAGGGGCATGGAAAAGGACAGTTTTCCTGCTACTGCATATGCTGAACATACAGTGAAAGGATAGAAGAGAGGAGAGGAAAGGAAGGGTTAAAAAAGGAAGAGGTAAGAAAGAAAGGAAATGGTAGGGGAGGGAGAAGGGAGAGGGAAAGGAAACGGGGCTGTCCCCTCATAATTATTGAATGGTTAATTCCAGGCATCATGCCAGGTATT
This sequence comes from Propithecus coquereli, assembly GCF_000956105.1. Taxonomy (NCBI): domain Eukaryota; kingdom Metazoa; phylum Chordata; class Mammalia; order Primates; family Indriidae; genus Propithecus; species Propithecus coquereli. Next base: position 600,397 of record NW_012148463.1, read on the forward strand.
TAACTTACATTATCTCAGTTTCCCTGACCAAGGCACAATTAGAGTGAGTAGAATCATCCCATTCATAGCAACACAAGTGGAAGGGATTCTGCCTTCCTGCTTCAGCTGTAGTTACAGCAACAGGCATTGTAAATTCAATAGGACTACCCCTGTTCTTATTGGCTTACTTTAATGTCTTAATAAAGGATTCTATTTTTAAGAAGATGAGGATGGTCAGTTAACAATTGGATGGAAATACAGTGTATTTATCAGGGTCTTAAGGAGGCCTAACTCTGGATAGTGCAATACTACCAGATCTCACTCTCCTACGAAGGCAGAAGGAGTCCCAATTCCGCGGGCCATACCATCTCAAAGTGGGCAGTCAAGGAATCATGTTAAGGATTGCAAAGGCATTGGCTATGGTTTTCAGCTCTGATCCCTATCCAGAGTAGTTCTTCCGACCCCTCCTTCCATGGACTGAGTCTGAGAAGGACAGAAGTGGAGGCCTTTCCTCCCTCTACCGTGCTACACAGTGTCCCTGGCCAGGTTCCTCTTCCACGTTCTTCATTTCCTGTTCAATGCAGTTTTCTCTTCATTACTGGGCCTTTCCACTGTTGTGAAGCCATCAACACGATCCCTCCCATCATTTCTGATCTTCAATCACATTCTTTTCATCATCTCTGAGGATGCCTCAGAATCCTCACAGAGGCAAGGCAGGCTTCAGCCCTGTCCCCTGGGAGATGTTCCTTTCCCTGGCTCCTTAAGATGTTAGCCTTATGCTTTTAGCTTTCTAAATTTCCCTGTCTCTATTTCACTTTATCTAAAATGTTGTTGCATCTGTTAAGATGCTTGTGGTTGCAAGTAATGGAATCACTCACTTTCCAATGGCTTGAATAATAGTTGTTTATTGTTTCACATAGCAATAGGTTTAGAGGTGGATGCCCCAGGCTGGGGCACAGTAGAATCAGCAAGACCAGTCTCTCTCCATTTTCAGCTCTGTGACCTTCTTAGTCCTTATGTTTGTTCATTGCTGGAATCAGGATGGTTGTCCATGGGCCAAAAGGGAAGGGCATTTCCTTCTACATATTGCTTTTTTTTTTCCTGGCAGTGAAATATTACTAAGAAGTTCCCTAATAGAGATCTATCTCATTGGGCAGCCATGACCTGGCTTCAAGCAAGCTGGTAAAACCAGTCTATAACATTTTTAGCCTTTATTACGGTGGTAGACTGCCATCATGGATGAAGAAAATGGGGAATGGCTATTGAGTATATTGTCAATAATATCTACCACACTAGTATATCTCTTATTACAATTTTCTTTCTTAGTCTTGGTCTAGGGACACTGAGAAGGGCATCAGTGTCATACTCAAAAGTGTCCACCCCTGATGACAATCAAACAACATCTCAAGATCAAGCCCAAGTATCTCAACATTCTTATCTCTGAGTGATTTCTCTTGTCTCCCAGGGCATGGTGGAGACGTTGATGGTCACCTTTGCGTCTGGGCTTTGTTCAAGAGACATACTCCAGGGACCCCATCATTAGTCCTAATATGACCCTTTATTTTGTCCCAGTGGGCCCACTGGATACTCATACAGATAAATAAAACTTAGAGAACCCAGGACTCCCAGTAGGAATGCAAATTCGGGACCCTTCATGATGTGCATCAGACACTCAAAGTCTTCTGTAGAATTAAGTGGTCTCCTGACTGAAGCCTTCAAACATGAATTTATAAAGAATGCCAGTAACATTTCAGCCACCACTGTTTGAATGGTATTCAATAGGCATGGCTTGTGTGATAATAATCGATGTCATGGGTATAAAGTTTACTTTACCACAAAGGTAAAAATATTTTGTTTGCCTTTTTTTTCTTTTCAAAATTGCATCTAATCCACTAGAAGCACTCCCTCCCTCTTCCCAGGCAAATTGGCTGTCTATCATTATAAAGATCCTCTTACCGTGCCAATCCCTCTTGAGTATGCAGTGGCCCAGAACTCTAAGGAATGGTGCTCTGATCTTCAGGCCACCTGACCTCCACTTACCTACTCATAGTCTGTGTCTGCATGGTCCCTCGAAGACAGGCAGACTGCTGCTTTGTGCCATATTTGGTCATCAGAGTCTTTTCTGAGGATGGACCCACTGGCACCCATGACCTAGCCTCCTTTGGAGCCTCCAATAACCACTTTTCACAGAATCCTGCCACCTCCCCACGTCCCTGCCAGTTGTAACCACATTATCCTTCCAATCTTGGAAGATGTTCTTTAAACCTGTTTTTGTTCTGATGTCCAGCATCCCCCTTTAAGTACTCCCTTCTGTTTATTTCTCTGTGAAATGACTCTCCCTTCAGGACACCTTAGGAAACACTACCCAGGCCTCTAGTTTCCTTGTAAGAATGAGTAAAGGGGAAGGATATAAGAGTGGTTAGTTGTTTTCTTAATAACTTGTCCTGTTATGGATAGGATACATTCCATATTGAATGGAACAAAATTAGATCCTTGACTGTCTTGCTGATTAAGTACCTACTTATGAAAAATCAAATCAGTACATGCTGTTGAGCACCTCACCAGTGCACTTGGGTGATACTCCATTCACTTGCTTGCCTCCATGCTATTGTATGATGTACATCATACATTGTTCTCTTGGGAGACTCTTTCCTTCCATTCCTATCAAATCCCACCCACCTATTTAGACCTAGTGCATAGTCGAACTCCTCAGCAACCTCCCACCCATTCCCTGAATTGAGAAAACCCATTCCTTTTGTTGTATCATTGGAAGACTTTGCCACACCTGTGTTATAATATGCATCCTATTTCACCTTTGGTTGTTAGCATGTGTATAGACACTATATCCATTGTATTGAGAGTAGGGCCATGTCTTGCTCTGTTTCACCTATGGTTCCTAGAAACTAACCGAATTGAATTGATGCAAATGAGTTGGCCCTGGTCATGAATAATGTATAATGGGACACAAAATGTATATGCGTGGTACATAAGTAAATTAAGAATGTAAACAATGAAAAGAGGTGTCCTGGGGCAGCCAGACTGATAAACATGGGTGATAAGGACAATGACTTTTCTTTTTTCTTTTTTTTTTTTTTTTTTTGAGACAGAGTCTCACTCTGTTGCCCGGGCTGGAGTGCCCTGGCATCAGCCTAGCTCACAGCAACCTCTCACTCCTGGGCTCAAGTGATCCTCCTGCCTCAGCCTCCTGAGCAGCTGGGACTACAGGCACGTGCCATCATGCCCAGCTAATTTTTTCTATTTTCAGTTGTTTGGCTAATTTCTTTCTATTTATAGTAGAGACGGGATCTTGCTCTTGCTCAGGCTGGTCTTGAACTCCTGAGCTCAAGCAATCCTCCCGCCTCTGCCTCCCAGAGTGCTAGGATTACAGGCGTGAGCCACCACGCCCAGCCAGACAACGACTTTTCTGACGCCTTCTGATGGTAAGAGGGAGGACCACAGAAGGCATCAGGAAAGACTTTATAATGTATTTAGAACTTGAAACTGATTTTTATATCATCATGAAAATTTGAATGAGTAGAAAGAAAAGGAGAATACAGAGAAGGCATGGGCAAAAGGAGAGTGACAAAAATGACTTCAGCATCTTTGGGTGAGCTTGGATTCATCAGAAAACACCCCTAACAATGCCTTATGTTTTCAGCACACTTTACAGATTATAAAATGGTGTCACATAAATTATCTTATGTGACTCCATGTAGCGAGATCCATAGACTGAATTTCATTCTATCACAAATAGCATTGTAAAGGAGATTCACTCTGTCCAGTCAAAATGTACTCCACTGGTAATAGATGTGTTTGGTACTATAAGTAATACGAGGATGGTGATACTGATAATACTAATAATACTTACTCAACATTGCGTGCCCAGCATGTGCAAAATTTGTCACACGCATCAATATCAATCCTCCCAGCACCTTCAAGGTAGAAATTTTAAGCCATCTCTAGACTAATAGAGACTGATCCCTTGCCCCACATCACACAGCTGATGTGTGGCTGAATTGAGACTCATATCCAGGTCTATTTTATTCCAAAGTCCATTCATTTATTATTCCCTAGAGCCCTAAAGGCTGAGGACAAAGCAAACATAACAGAGAGAAGAACACAAATTTTATCTCACGATATGTGCTTAACTCCCACCTTTAAGTCCTACATTTAGGGACTAAATGTAATCTGTGTTAACCGGCTCAAATTTTGGCATAATATAAAGGCATTACATTTGCTTAGTGCTTCAACCCATTTGAGAGCACAGATATGTGGGCTTAAGCAATTATTTTCTTAGTTAATGACTTAATTACCTTCTCAAGATTCAATCCTGATACCCAAACCATCTCCCCCTGCCAACTCCAGTCCTACTGGAAACCCCAAAAACTCATTTTCAGACCTTTGCCCCTAGTTGCTGTCCAGGGTCCTCTAGTGATAGTGTCCTGAGTGAAGGACATTTACCTGAAGGTAAGACAAACACTTGAAACCCCATGGCATCCTTAGCACAGGGATTACAAACCTCTTAGCGATCACAAGAAATTTATGTTTGCTGTTGGAAAATTGCTGTGGGAAATGATGTGGATCAGAGAAGTAAATTTTCTGTCAAGATTAACTTTAGTAGTGAGCAAAGCAGAATTTGGGAGGAAGAAAAAAACAAAAAAATCCCTAGGTGTTTTTTATCTGATTTGTATTAACATTCTTTAATATTTACCACAGTCGTACTTTGTGAGCCAAACTGTCAGTGGAAGTATTGAACTACAGAGAAGATTCAGGAATTTCTCTGGAGAGGATACCTTCAGTCTCATTTTACAAACAGAAGCTGTTGATAACAGATGTGCTTCAAAGAGCTGGCAGTTGTTAAAAGAATTAAGGTGAAAAATAAAATCCTTGAAACCCCACCACACAGATACTGAGAATGCACTGCCTCTGGACTGGCCCAGATTCTTCAGCCTGTTTCCAGAAATTGCTGTTATGCAGTCTGCACAGACGGTGGAGTGCTTGGACTAGGAAGGGAGGGGAGGAAGCTTGGCAGGGCACCAGCTTGGAGCTCGATTCTTCTTCTTCTTCTTTTTTATTTCTCCCAAAGAGCTGGGCCTGGTAGAAAATAAAACAAAAACAGATCCTTTTCCTCTCTCACATCTGCTTTCATCCCAATTCTTTGGGGTTGGTGGCCCTGGATAAACCGGTGGCTGCTTGCTGCTGAATGTGTTGCTGAATTTTGCTGCAGTTCAGGGCTGCTTTGCTGTGAGGTCCAAGAATGCTGTTTCTCATGGGCCGACAGATGCGGGACCACAGTGGTAGTCTTTGCATGAGGGCTCAGAAAAGCAACACGTGTGCTTTTGACGGCAGTGATGCAATGCAATCAACAGTTATAATTAAACTGAGGTGGACTTCCGCTCCCAGCTCTTCCAGAAGTCTCAGTTTCAGCGCTCAGAAGATCTAGCAGGTGTATGCTGCTGAGGAGAGGTATGCTCAGAGAGAGAGGATGGGGGATTGAATCTGTTGACAGAACTGGGAAGAAACATTATATTAAAAAATAAATAAGGCAGTCATCTGAGGCAAATCTCAGAGCATCTGTTGTGGCAGGTCCTGCGTAAGGTGAGCTTTGTAGCTTCCTTCCTGAGTATTCCAGCTGACTTCAACTAACAGAGAAGGTGCCGTCTCTCCTTCATGTTGTTTACTAATTATTCTACATTACTCTCACTCTACTAGTCTCTACCCCAGCTCTCACCTCTGTAGAGATAATTTTTATATTCCCAATTTAGTGTTCTTTTTAAATAAACCTCTTAAATCCTCTTAGTTTGTGGTTCTAGAAATCAGTTGCTCCTAATGCCATCCACTTTTTCCCTCCAAGGCTATTATAAATACAACATTGGTGATGAGGCAGGGGTGGAACTAATGTTGATCGAGAATTTACTATTGGCCAGAATTTCAGCAGACTCAATGCACATGCCCTCTGGTAATCTTCCTAAGAACCTGCAAGGCATCTGTTGGTATATCCATTTTAGAGGTGTGGACACTGAGCTTTATAGAGCCAAAGTAGTCACCTGCCTAAGGCCATTTGGTCCACTTGGGTCAGAATCTGTGTGACATGATGGGAAAAAAAAGTCAGGTGAAACTAGGACCTTCCTGTCAAGAAGCAAACAGTCTAGTCGCCTCTCTGCTGCGTGCAGGCTGGATGAAGGAGTCCTGAGGAACTTAGGTCCCTGTGGAGGAGAGTTCGAAGCGCTTGGCCCTCGGAAGTCACCCTGTGTGAGGGGCTGATCGTGCAGCTCGCGCCACTACCCCTCCCCCTCCCACTGCCCTAAATCTCCACACAGGACCTCACAGTTTTTAAAGTTCTGTCACTCACATTATCTCATTTGATCCTCACCAGATCCTTGTGAAGCAGGCTGAGAGGGGATTATTTCTGAATTTTATAGACAAGGGAATTGAGTTCCAGAAAGGTGGTGATTTATCTAAGCCAGTAAATGGCAGAAGCAGGACCAGATCTCTGTCTATTAATTCCACACCCAATAGTTTTTTAATACATTGTGAAGACTCCAAAAATAGGGATGTGTTGAGTGCAGGAGGGGCTGATAAAACCAAGTCCCCCAAATGAAACTGTGGCTGTTCAACTAATCTCTGAGCCCCAGTTTTCAATATCAAAGTACCCGGATTGCCTTTGACCTTCTCTAAGCCTCGGTTGATGAGGTACCAAGATGGTTTTACGTTTTGCTGTTGTTTCTTCCCCACGGCATCCATTGTCTAGCTCACTGTTTTCTAGCCTTGTTTCCATTATCGCTTCCCCTAAAAAGAGTGTCACTGCCTCACCTTGAAATTTTAATGCCACAGATATATCATATATCTGTTTATGTACTATATGTGTGTCTGTGCTCTATACAAAAAATGAGTAAGATTTTTTTTTTTTACCCATGTAAGAAACAGTTTTTGCCTCCTCAGTGCAATATTGCCCTGGTTGAAAATGCATGGTGTAGCGCATAACTCTGAATTGAGTTTGAAAAAAGAAAAAAAGAAGGAAGGAAGAATGGAGGAAAGGAGAGGAGGAGAAAACAAACAACAGAACAAGCCAGCAAAGACACGAGTAAAACAGTGAAATGAAGGTGATTCTCAATCTCCCAACATCTGTAGCATTTCCTGGTAGATTCAAGTTTCAAATTCCATTTTGGCCAAAGTATTTCTAATTTATTTCTGTCCAAAGTTGGGGAAGAGCATGCTTTAAGCTTTAATCATTCTGTGAGTGAATCACAAAGAACAGGGTGTGTCTAGGAAGAGATTCAACTTTCAGTGTCCAATTCCCTGGTTGTAAAAGAGAATGTTCCCTCTGACCAAACTCAGTTTACATTTGTGGACTTGGGTAGGTCTCTAAGGACATAGGAGCCTTCCCTTGGGGGAAGTGTGATGAATTCACCACTTTGCCTGTTGATAAGTGATAGCGAAGGAGATGTGTTGGAAATTGCTCTTACTTTTCTTCCCCTCCTTTAACTCTGTCTACCAAATCGAAGAGCTAGAAGGAAAGCCAGAATTCACCACTACAGACATAAGAAAGACAGACCTGACAGTTGGAATTGACTTGCTCAACGGCCAGGAGCAAATTAGTGTCAAAGCTGAAACACAGATTCTGCCTCTTAGTACGAGACTTCCTCCCCCAGAAGATTGGGCCAACCTCAGATGTGTACTTCATCCTTTGTAACATTTCCTTGAGCAGCATCAAACTGTGGCTGTGAGTACACAAAGAAAACACTTCTTTAAATAAACACCAGCAAATCTGTTACAGCTGAAGATGAATGTTTAGTGTCCCGGGGGCCAGTGTGATTTAATATTGCCGATATTAAATAAGAGTTTGGGAGTCGAATAACAATTGCAAGCTGGGTAGCTGCTTTCCACCTTCAGGAATTGACTACAGATAGCAACAGCTCAGATGTGCAAAGGAGTTTTGCTGCATCACCAAAGACTCATGTAGACAATGACCACAGAGACCACAGTAGTAAGCCAAGCCAATGGAGAACCAGAACAAAGTCCGTGAGTGCTCTACGGGCTAAGGCCTGGCCAGCTGGAAGGCTAAAAGAGAAATCATGTGTGCTTTTGGTACCTCCAGTCTCCACTTTCTGTTCCTTAGCCCTCTCCTTTCAGGCCCAGTGCTTTCAGGAGCTCAGGTTTTTGGGTATCATCCTATCACAGAAGAAAATGAGGGGAGTGTGGCTTTGGAAAACTACAACCCTGGTTACATACTGAATTAGCCCCTCCCTGGCAGTGTGACCTTATCTGTTTAACTTTTACTTAAAAAGACACTTATCTAGCACCTGCCTTATGCCAGGTACTGTTCTAAGCACTTTATAAGGAATAATTCATTTCATTCTCCATAATAACGGACTTAATTCTCAACCTCTTAACAACCCATCTCCATTTTATGGATGAAGGAACTGAGGATCAGAAAGGTCAATGTCACTCAGCCAGAATTTGAACCCAGGCACTGTGTCTCCCTTGACACATCCTACCATGGTAAGTGACCTTGGGTGAGCCAGTGAACCTCCCTAAGCCTCAGTTTACCTATTTATAAAATGAAGATGCTCATACTACTCAGGACAAGGAAAGACAAAGGTTCATTGCAGGGTTTAAACAAGAAAATGTTAAGGATTAACAGGTTGCCAGGCACCCAGTAAGGAAAATATATGATAAGCATTCCCATGGGTGGGGGAACCATTTATAAATGGATCAGGAGGAAGGGAGGCCTCCTCTCTTGGTGAGTCTGGCAGCCTATGCCAGCACAGTCCTTGTGGTAGTCCCTCACCTCCACGGGTGCCCATCATTTGCAAGTTAAATGATTCTATTGTTCACTCAACAAATGTTTACTTAATCCCTGAACAAGCAATGTTGTGCTTCTTTGATTGAATGAATTGAGCAATATAATTAGAAGTAAAATAATCTGAGGGAGATGTTATCTTTAGTTGCATTTCCATTATGATACAGTTTCTCCTCCTCTTTCCTACAGTATGTTTGTTCTTTTCTTTTTGTACCTTCATGATTTTTAAAATAGTGTGCAAAAAAGAATCAATATGAGACACAGATAAAAATGGCCTGGACAGCAAGCAAAGGTGAGAAACAGAGTCCCAAGATGGATCGTTTTTTTTAGAATAAAAATTTAAAAAAATAACAATAAAAACACAGACTCGGTTGCAAGGAAATATGGATTTCACCACAAATGCTACCACTATGGAGCAGAGACAGTGAGACAAAAATCACACAGTGCATGGTCGTTCTGCAGCTGAGGAACAAATGACAGAATTGCCTTGGCCAGCTGAAGACAGACTGTTGCATTGTTCCTTTAATTGTGTGTAACTTGGCTTTTCTAGACCTTTCTTTGGCAGACTAATCCAGCTCTCACGTGCTGTTGAGCCTTCTCCCTTTTGTTCAAGGCTGCCTACGATATCTCTGAGATACAGGTTTCTGCCACATTTAGTTTGAAATATTGAGAATTCTTAATTGAAGAAAAACACACTGATGGCAAACACCTGAAATTACATGATTTTTAAAGAGGATATTGTTTCAAGGAGGCAGAATATGCTGGAAGAGCTGATCTTTATCCTGGCTTTATGCTAAGCCCCACACACTGCTGGCAAATCTCCTCTTGAACATGAGCATTCCCCTGTGTTGTTTCATTTAGGGGAACAAAGCATCATCTTCTGTCCAAATGTATGTCCCCCAGCTGTTTCACTGCCTGAAATTCTAGCATTTGAGCGATTTCTTTAGGTTATTTCCCCTAAAGATCCTTGTTTAAGCTGCAAAAATCCCTGGGTAGAATTATCACCACCCCATACATCAGTGTCCTACTAGGATTTAGTTTTCACATGCTTGGAAGAGCTGGTGGCAAACTTGTTGATATGTTGGGTTGAGTGGAAAGGGAATGTTCTGGTGCTTGTAGTATGGGGAAAGAGTTAACATTTAGTGGATTTCTCCTGGGCATGATGGGGCCTGCTGTGGCAAAGGGAAGACTATAAGGCACAGGGTGGGTGTGGGAGCGTGGAAGGCAGTGATGAGACTGTGATGCCGAACTCTGTACCTACAGGACTCCAGTTGGAGAAGAAGGTGTAGGAGTATGTGTGCACAATGGGTTTTCCAGGACTCCTTCTAGAAGAATTATTGATTTGTGTATTTGGAGCAGGACCAGCCCCACCTCATACTGACATAGCCAATCAGAGAAGGAAAGGGAGGTGGTAGAGGGGGAGGGACATAGCATTTAGAAAAGGCAGCTTAGGAACCAGCACTGACAGTAGCAATGACCCTGGGCAAGCTACTTAACCTCTTCAGATCTGAACTTCTTTTGTTAAAAGTGGAACAAGTTTGTGTCTGTCTTGTGTGATTGTTGGGAGAATAAAAGCAAAATAATAATCCTAAACAGCACTTTATAGAGTGCTCAGAACAAATTCTAAGCACATTTCCCTATGCTTGCATATCTTTTTCTTATAAGTACAATAGGTGTAGTCAGTGGGGGTGAGGGTGGGGCTTCTCACTCAAGCTGACCACACCCAGCCTGGCCACCAGTTCACCAAGCATTTTTAAAGAGCTGCAGTCAAGATCCTAGATTTTGCAGGTTGCTGAACTGCACATGCTGTGATTCTTGAGACCCTCTAGCTCAATGTTTCTGGGGTCTTGGCTGAACTGTGGAATCACCTGGGAAGCTTTTTTTTTAAAAGAAAAAAAAAAAACTCCTTGCCAAGGGCAGACCTCATACCAATTAAATCCAAATCTCTTGGGGTCGGGCCCAGGTATCAGTATTTATTAAAGCTCCCATTCCTCTTCAAGTCCCTTAAAAAAAGAAAAAAAGAAAAGAAAGAAGAGAAAAAGAATGAAGTCAGAAAGCTCCCAAGTGGTTCCAATGCACAGCCAGGGTTGACAAGCACTCTTGTTACTGAGCAATGGAGAAAGAGGATGCAGCTAGAGAATGAATTATTTTTTCTCATAATGCAAGGGGAAAAATGACTTTTCAACATAACATAGAGAAGAAGCAAATAGCCAAACTGGTAGATCAGAATAAGGAAAGCAATGATTGAAAAGGATTGAGGAGTCAGTGTATCACAGCTACTTGTGATTACTTGAACAATGTAAAGCACAAATCTTGAAACTCTCTCCTCTTGCTCTTTTTCTTTTTTTGTCTCTTTCTTCTCTTCTCAGCTCCCTCCCCCATCCTGCCTTTTCTTCCTCTTCTACTCTCTCTCTCCCTCCCCCTTTTTCATTTTCCTAAAGGGCTCTCTCAACTGCTAATATTAATTGTGGCCATTATAGTAAGTTATTTGAGAAGTCCTGAATAAATATTTTCCTGTCCTTCTTTCCTGCCCCCTCCTAGTAACATCCATCAGCTTTTTTTTTTTTATTGGGCCCACTCCATAGCACATAGCACATCTCCATGTCTTGGGTCTCACGTGTGGGTGAGTGAATGTGTCCTCTCTAGGATTCCCTTTCATCGTTTCCTGCACATTCTAAAAACCCTATTTTCCTACCCACACATGCCTGAGCTTTCTCATCTGTTTTCCAGCATCTCCACCTACCTCTCTGAAGCCCCTGATTTTTTTTATCTACCTTTGCTCATTCATATGCAGGCGAGCCTGATGAATCAGAATGTCTGGGGAATGAGAATTCAGGGGAATTTTAATTTTCTGGTTAAGCAACACTAGCTTGAAAACCACTATTGTTTCGTGTTTTCATGTTGGGGAAAATGGTAAAATAGAAGCCCAGAACTGGGAGGGTTCTTGGGAAATACCTAGACAAATCCTTCTAAAAGCAAAGAGACAGACAGAGACCAAATGTAGTAGGATGATTAACAGATGTTCCCAGGCATGTGAGTAATGGTACTAGGTCTACAGACCATGACTCCTGACCCTTAGACCCTGTTTCTTCCATAATGCTCACTTGGCCTGCCCTGCAGAGGTGTTCTGATTAACCAGGACCAGTCAAATGTGAACTGCATTCTTTTAAGTGAACTCTCTAGTCCTTTATAATGTCATCTGCCTGTGAACTTTACTCATCTTTGTTGTCAGCCTATCCCCAAATAGATTTCGGTTTATAATTCCTGCATCTCTAAACCATCTTATTTCTAAGGTCTAAGATCACTTCCCTAATTAATATGTGTACCCTCCTCACTAGACTAAGCACATTGATTTTTAACATAGAAGTTCATTTCTACCTTACCGACATTCCAGTCTTGGCTGGGGAAGGAAAGTACACAGGCAGGTGGACTGGATTTGTTCAGACTCCAGAATACCTCAGAGAAGGAATATCAAGTTTCTTATTTTCCTTCTTGTTAATTAAATCTCCACTGTTAACTTTTTTTTTTTCCTGTTTCCTAAAGGAGGTATTGCTAAAGAAAAAGTGGGTCAATTGAGGGTTCTAACTAGTTTTGTCCTAGTTAATTTAAGTTTTGCCATATGTTCCTTGAGAAGCATGTGTTAACTCCAGGTCCTTTTGCCGATTAGCAACCAACCTGAGGGTTTTTAATTTAGACTTCAGTTTCTTGGCAAGAGAGAGGAAGATTAAAAGAAAATCAGTCTAGGTGAACCAAAAGTTAATTCAGAAAGAACACTCCATACAAATAACATGTTGGTTTAGATAGCATCATTACTTTGTACCATAGAAAAGGGTTTTTCAACCACAGCATGTTTGACATTTTGAGTCAAACAATTCTTTGATGTGGGGGGTGTGGGTTGTGTCCTGTGAATTGTTTAATATATAGCAGTATCCATGACTTCTGCCCACTAGATACCAGTAACACACCCCCCTCATACAAATGTCTCCAGAAATCACCAAATACATGTTCACTGGATGGCAAATTTGCCCCTGGTTGAGAACCACTGCCATAGACATATAGTCCATATCATCACCAAGAAGGAAATGCAGATAAATCCCTGACAGATGTGGATGCCCATAGTTTATTCTCTCTGAGTCCAAAATTGTTTGTTAAAAGGTTAGACTGAATGATTATTGGCTATTTCTTCTTCTGGAAGTTTGTGAGAAGTCTTCTTTGTAGACAGAGCCCTGCATTACCCAATTACCATCAGCCAGAGCAAAATCATGGTCAAAATTCCTGGATTCCAGTATTGCACTGGTCGCATTCCAGAAGGATGTGTTAAGCATGTACCCTGGGCCCAGTCTAGTCCTCGGTTCTTCACTCGGTGCAGGAGTGGAGGGGCAACCATTCAAGGAAAAAAGTAACAGGGTATAGTGAAAAGTCCACCAAACTGAAGACCAGTGCTCCCAATCATTAGCTGGGTAACTTTGCACAGAGTACTTAACCTGTCTAGGCCTCAGTTTGCTCATATATAGATGAGGTTGCTAGTACCTCCCTCACATATTGTGATCTAGGTAACAGCACTCATTCCAGGAACCTCTCGGTAAATTTTATTTCTCCATCTCATTTAATTTCAGTCTAAACCTTAAATATGCAATAACCAGGTGCTTCACTTTAAGCAAAAAATCAATGGCCTTCAGGAATTGTGTCCAACTGAGGAAGGCCCAGAGATGGTGCCCAGTCAGCAGTGAGAATGTTGACTTTTGAATCCCAGAAAGAAAGAAAATCCTAGTAGAGCATTCCTTAATGGAGAAATATGTTTCTTAACCCTGAGGTGGAAAATATTCTCAGAAGAATGCATTGCCATTTGCTGGCTCTGACCACTAGACAGCAGCTGTACACTCTGCCATGGCATAAGGAGCCCAGAAGATCCCCAAACTGCAAAGCATCCACCGACTCATTAGCTAGTACATGAAAATACCGTCAGCCACAGAAGTCCTTTTTGGTGATTTTATCAGATCCTTTCCTGAGTAAAAATTTGATCATGGAAGAAGAAAGTAGCAGGAAAATTAGTACTGGAAGACAGTTATGTAATGTGGTCGGATTTCGTTTGTGTGTGTGTGTGTATTTATATATAGAGTTATAAATGTGTGTGTATAGATGTGTGGTTATATATACATACGTATGTGTGTGCATGTTTGTGTATGTGTGGTTATATATGTGGAGATAGATAAATAGATATGTAGATAAGTGTGTGTGTCTGTCCCTAAACCTGTCTCAAAATGTTAATGTTTCAGGAGCCAGTTTAATAGTCATATTCTGGCTAATTTCTTACTATTTTACATTCAATGCAAATCCAGATCGATCAACATAACCACCTATCTAGAGGAGATAATTGATGCTTATTTTGACTACCCATTCTCCAAAACAGATATAATTTCTGGGCCTTTGATAATTTTCTCAGTGAAAGGGTTATCTGATGACTTTAATTTTACCATAATATGTGATGCACCAGTGCCTCCTTCTACTCAGCCATGCTAAATAGCTAGATAAAGTAGCCATCAAACTTGCTGACAAGTGGATTAATGTAAGCCAGAAACACAGGTGGCCCCTAATCCTGTCAGTGATCTGTGTGAAGTTGCTTAGGAAACTTGGGAGGAATAACAAGTGGCTTTTGCCCCTCTAATAACTTACACATACTCATAAATGTGTTGTTGATGCTAAGTCATACCAAATGTCTGCCTTCCTGAAGATGGGGAGAAAAGGTAAAGCATTCTTAGAGAAGCTTGAGAGAATATAAAAAGTGGTTTTTAAAAACCCATTTCCTTTTACTGGAATAACCTTTCCTTTATGATGGCAACTCTGCAGTCTTGGGAGGATGGGCTACATTGTGGGGCAGGTGGTCTCAACTCCCAATAGCTGAAGTCTGAGTGTCAGGGGCTGCCTTTTCCCTGAGTGCAACCAAAGGATGGATTTCATTTAACTTGCTCCCTCTGGCCTAATCTAAAAAACTACCAGGGCTAAGACTGGTGTGAGACTGTCATTCGTCATGTGAAAAGACTTTTTTTTTCTATATAAATATTCCAAAAACTTCAATACGATTGCTGAATTTTAATCAGCTGGGAAGGTACTGCAAATGGAGGGTCAATCCATCACAATGCCCAGAATGAGACCTGAATCATGGCCTTAAAGTCTTTTCAGATAGCACAGGATAATGAGATTAGCACCCTCTGTGGGAAGAACAACAACAGAAAAAAGGTGCTACACCTTTAAAAATTAAATTCCCTTTTAAATGCTCCATAGTTTGCTTAGAGGGGTCAGAGCAAGTTTCTTGAAGCTTAAAGATTAATTAATTGGAGAAAGAAAAAATTTCTAGTGTCACAAAACCTTGGTTAAAACTACCACTTTCCCTTATTGCTGCCTTCTTCCTCCCTCTGCCATTCTCCAGAGCAAGAGGCGCATGGGCATGGCATGATGTGAGCTAAATTCCTGTTTGTATAGAACACGTATCTGCTTGCCTACAAAGACACACAACTCAGAAACATACAGACATACACATGAAGTAAGAATGCAGCTTTCTATGGCCATATCATTTGTTCTTAAGGTCCCAGATTGCAGATTCCTCTTTATAATTATCCCTCATGAGAT
Organism: Propithecus coquereli; assembly: GCF_000956105.1. NCBI lineage: Eukaryota > Metazoa > Chordata > Mammalia > Primates > Indriidae > Propithecus > Propithecus coquereli. The sequence goes on from NW_012148463.1 coordinate 615,806, forward strand.
TTATAATGGACTTAAGACCCATTTTACATGGACTTAAGATCTTGTACATATGTGATGGGCAGTGGGGCAGGGGCAGCATAAAACACAGCACCATCATTCTCTTTTTCTCATGGCCACATTGAAACAAGAAGAGTGAAAGAAAACAGCCTTGGAGATAGGAGATAAACTACAGTTTCCAATATTCACATTTCTAGGGGGTGAAGGGGAACCTGTGGTTCTGATGTTTGCCAGAAAGATTTTGCTTCTGGAAGCTTTCCCCACAAGCACACCCACACAGCCCTTTAATGTACTCAGCCAGAGCAGCTTTGGCACTGGATTCCTATAGCCTCCTTAGGAGGAGGTTAAGTTAATGGAATCCGAGGAGCCTTCCTTCAGCTGCCACAATTTGGGAATTTTTTCCAAAAAAGGTATACTGTCTTTTAGAGGAGGTCTCTTTAGTGAGGTTTAAATATAGATATGAGGCACACCATCCCTGAGAGAACCTTGTTCCTGTTACCCTGCCCTAGGAGAGGTTTGCTATTTAGAATGAAAACCCCAATGATCACGCTTAGACTAAATCCAAAACCCCCTCCTCAAAGTTATCAAACAAAGCACCTCTCTTCTAGTACATTAACAGTCCCAATGGGTGTTATATGCATGGTGTGTGCATCATAATGTCATGTTTTAATTATAAACAAAGCAAGATGAAGTTTCCTGGTCAGGAAGAATGAGGTGCATGTATAAGAATCTGTCTCCCAAGGTTTAAATCTTATAGACATTTGCAAAATATTTCTCTTGAAAGAAACTCTTAGAAGGGATATTTTTAGGCATGTTGGTTTCTCCAAAAGTAGAAGAGAAACCTACCACCAACCCTTAGTTTAAGGAACCCTTCTGGTGATGCTACTCTGCATTTCAAAAAGCTGTTTTTGCCTCTTAATGTTGGTAGCTGGAGACATTTGCATTTGAGGGGACGGTGGTGTGTGTTTTTCCCCATCCCTCTTGCTGCTATTTGGGCTTCTCTTTTTAAAAAGAGGGAAAAAAGAGAAAAGAAAGATGACAGTCTTTAGTATCATTTAGAGGAGTGAAAGATTTCGGGACATGGGCAAGATTGGTTCAGTTTTCACCATCTGCCATCCATGACAGTTTATTTCAATCACACATTTGCTTAAATTGTCATCTGGTGAAGGACCCCTCCATCCAATGCATACACACCTCCCCTTTCCGTTCCCCACACCCGCCAACTGCTACTCTCACCACCTCCTCTCTCTTTAGTTCAATAAAAAACTGAAATCTCAGTGATGGACCTGGAAACCTATGAAGGGTGGGAAAGGGCAGTCATCAATCCCAACAGAGAAAAAAGTGAAAAAACACACACAGACACACACACACATACACACACACACACACACACACACACACACAGGGAAAGCAAGCATTACACAAAAGGGCAATCCAAGAAGAGGCAGCTTTTCTGTCCCGGGTTAACAAATTATCCCCATCTCATTAATGTGCAAACACAGGATCAAATGATGATATTCTCCCACCCCACCCCCAGCACTGCTGTATCACGTCTGCCCCTGAAGTCTCTTGCTACAAGTCATTACCCTGTAGGCATTCTCCTGAGGTAGAATTTTCTCATCTTTCCCCGTAGAAACTAGGAGTGTGCTATCACTGCTTGGGAGCCTAAGCTTGCTGCAGTCTTAGCAATGTGCTCCTGAAGCACGGCTCTCGGCACTGAACATTGGGGTTCTGTCTCCTTTCCCTCATCCAGACCACAGAGAGCAGGAGCTGAGGGACTCTCTTTAGCCATAGAAGGGTATGGGAAAGGGCACAAATGCTACTAAGTCTGGTCAATCAAAGATATAGAATTATGAACAAGTGGCATCTGGGGGTGAGATTTTGAGTTGATCTGAAAGATGGTTACATTAAGTGCAAAAATGTTTCTTGTTCTCAGGACAAACTGCTGGGCACTGCCTTTTCAAAGCCATTTGCAATCGTCTCTGCCTTAAAGTCTGAGCAGTGATGCCCAGTCCTCAGTCCTCTCACTTGCTTTAAGGTGGTTAGGTTGCACTGCCCCCACCTCAGTAATACACAGGATCTTGCTGTTTTTTCCAATTCTCACTCATGTGGGGAAAATTAATCTGAAATATTAAACTGATAAGCTTTGCTTGCCCTTCTTAAAATTCCAAATTGCACCTCACTACTTTTCTCCTGGATTTCTAGATTTTCCCTCTGGCTACTGGAGAACTTCCCCACTTCCAACCCCCCCCCCCAAGGAAATTTTAACTGTTGCTTTTCTTGTAACACAGGTAACAATTCATTTAGGTTACACCAGTCTGTAAAAACTGTAAATGCTATTTTATTTTAAACATTTTAGTTTACAAAAAAAAAAAAAAAAATCAATGATTGGTACCTTTTTACACTCTCAGATTCCTGAATATGGACAGATCTTCAAAGGGAGGAAGGAGTTTTCATATGAAATTTAAGATAGACTGTCCTGAAGGTTGTGGGGTGGGGTTTTGTGGTGTTTTATTTCGTTTTTTTGTTTGTTTTTAAGACACAATAAAGCTAAAATGTCAAGTCTCTGGGAGAGATCCCCTTAAAGTTTCAGTCAAGGAGCATTTCAGAGCACAGACAAGAAGACCCCAGCCTGGTGCCCGCCGGCCTGTCCCGGCTGCCCAGGCATATTTGGTAGCGCATAGGTTGAAAGCCACTGGGACAATCACACCTCGCATTCCCTTGCGGGCTGCTGGTGGCAGGTACACGAGCCATACTCGTTGATGATCACCAGGGCTCCCTCAATGTGGTTCGGTTTGTAATCAACGTAGTATTCCTGGGCAGACATGGCAGCCATCTGATGCATGGTCTGTTTCTGCTTTTGCTTTCTGCGCTGCGTGACAAAGCACTGTCTGAGCTGCCTGAGGCTCGCTGGGAAACACTTCCAGGACACGTACAGCACCAGGACCACGATGAGGAAGGAGAAGATGAGGGCCATGGTGCCTGTGACCACCTTGTGGATTTGCACGGCATTCTCAGCGTGCTCGCCGCCAGGGAGAGCCACGGTGGCAGGCTCGGGAGTGCCGTCGTCCTGCCCCTCCCCGCCGTCTGACAGCGTGGTGGCCGAGCTGGCGGGGGGCCCCAGGTCACTGCGGTTGGTGACAGCTGAGAGCAGGTGGCCGCTGGTAGGCTCGGCCCCATCCTCGCACAGGTGGAAGGCGTAAACAGCGTCCAGGACGTCCTCGCCCTGTGCGTACTCCGGGCTGGCGCACTGCAAGTTGCCATCGTAGCGTCCCTGGAAGTTGTTCAGCCACGAGGCCAGGGCACACACGTTGCGCCCGCAGTCCCACAGGTTCCCGGCCAGGGTGATGCTCGTCAGGGACTTCCATGAGTTGAGAATCCGGGGTTCGATGTAGGTGAGGCGGTTGGAGTCCAGCTGCAGGGACTGCAGGTGCGGCACGGTCTCGAACACATGGGGCTCCATGTACTCGATCTCGTTGCCGGACAAGTCCATTTTCTCCAGGTTCCAAACCCAGTCCAGTGAACTGACCACAATGGCCACCTTGTTCCTCCGCAGACATAGCGAGTGTAGGGAGATGAGGCGCGGGAAGTGGGCGAAGTTCACCTTGACCAAGTCGTTGTGCTCCAGGTGGAGCTCGGTGAGCTTGAACAAGCCGGCGAAAGAGTTGCGCGCCAGACTCTTGAGCTGATTGTATCCTATGTCGAGAAACTTGAGGCTGCGGCAGTCCTGGAAGATGCGCACCGGCACAAACTGGATGGCGTTGGCCCGCATATGCAGCGTGGTGAGCTTCCGCAGCCCATGGAAGAGGTCGGGCGCGAGCGCCTGCAGCTTGTTGTAGGAGAGGTCCACGCTGCGCAGGTTGGGCATGGGCCGGAAGGTGGTGTTGGCCAGTTGGGTGATCTGGTTGGAACTCAGCGTGAGTTCCTTAACTCGGCGCAGTTTCTGAAAGGCGTCCCCCTGCACCGAGCAGATGTGATTGTGATCCAGATAGAGCCACGTGAGCTGCATTAACCCCGTGAACTGACCGGCGCGCAGCTCCGAGAGGCTGTTGTAGCGCAGGGACAAGCCCAGCAGGCCGGACAGGTTGTGGGGCGCCTCGGTGAGGTTGAGCGCCTCGCAGTACAGCAGCCGCCCCTCGCACCGGCACAGCTGCGGGCACCCGCTGGGGGCGGCGGGCAGCATCTGAAAGCAGGCCCCCAGCAGACACAAGACCACCCCCGAGGGCCTCCTCAGCAGCCAGTATAGACAGAGACCGAGCAGCAGGAAATCCATTAGCGAGAATCTTTCCAGAGAGACTGGAGAACGTCCATTGGAAGCGCTCGGTCAGAAATCTACATCATATTTTATTCCGAGGGAGGGGGAGCAGGGGAGAGGGAGAAAAGGGCAAAAAATCAAATAAATATATAGAAATAAAGAAGGACCCCCCCTCCCCAAAACCGCACGTTCACCTCTAAGCATGCAGAAAGCTGGGCAGCATAGAAAGTTCACAGCCACGGAAAGATCAAAGAGATGGTGATTTGGTCCATGTTAGATGCTGCAGCAAAGAAAAGGGAGGAAAAAAAAAATCTTCGGGAAAGAATTTAATTAAAAAGTGTCTTACCCACCCTTTTCCAGAGAGTGACAACCTCCATTCAGCTGCTCCCTTTGTGTGCAGGCTAATTATATGCAGGGCGAGAGAAGACCCCTCTGTGTTTCCGAGGCAGCCCCGGTCCGCGGCCGGCGGATCTGGCAGGCGCACAATGTCTCACTTTGCTGCTGCTCGGCTCGGGGCTGCAAGGGCTGCCGGCGAGGCGGGGAGGCGACTTCTAGGACCCGCAAGTTTCCCAACTACGTGCCGGAGCCCGGGCTTCGCCTTCCTGCCGCTGTCCTTTCCCTCTGCAGTTCGGACCGTGACGTTGTGGGGGAAAAAAACTCCAAACTCGGGGCTCGCGACTCCCCAGGATTTGACAGTCTGGTTAATGTCCGTCATTGGAAACGACCACTGACCGGCGCCACCTTTTGCTCCGCGGAGACCGCCTGCCCTTAGCGCCCCGGGCAGCTGCGGAGAGAGGCTTCGCTCACGCTTTGCGGCGGCGGCGGCGGGGCGGTGAGGGCGGCGGCGCGGGGAGCGGCGAGCGGCGCCCGGGCTCCTTCCCTCCGCCAGGCAGTGTGCGGCGCGAGCTTGCACAGGCACCTACTGCTCACTGTGTGTCGTAAGCTGCTCACGATTGTGCGTCTTCCCCAGCACCACAGACATGGGCAGATTGAAAAGGGGTGGGCATAAAACCAACATTTTACCGAACCACTAAAGTAATATATGTTCTTTGATGAAACGGAAAACACTTTCAGCTTTTTTGTCCATATTTCGAAAACGGGAGGAGGGGTGGAGGTAGGGTAACATCATCAACGACAAGATATTTCCAAGTGAGAAACTGAAATACCCTGCGCTCTCCTCCCCTTCCCTTTCGGGGATATACATTTTTTCCCCTTTAAAGCTGTCTACGTGTAAGAGATACGTAGGAATTTGTAGAGAAATCAACATTTGGTCTTCTGCTTTAGAAAAGCAACTTCAGAGAAGACATGGGAAGGCAATGATTTGGGGGTTGGCTAAGATTTCCCCCCACTTCAGGCACTGGAATTCTGCAGTCAGCCAGCCCTTTCTGGTGGTGGATGGGGGCATGCTTCCCGAACCCACCCGGTTTGGGAAGCCAACCCAGTCCTCGTGGTGTGACATCCAGTGTGACAGAAAGGTATGTCTGTGTACAGGGAGACGGCTGAGATCCCGCTGGGGGCTTCTCCAGTCTCGGTAGATACGGGGAGGGGAACCCTGACGAGTGCTGTCTGCGGTGGTTTGGGGCCCTGCAGTGCACTCCAGTCCAGGAGAATGTGCTGGAGCACGTGTAGAGAAAGAGTAGTTTAACCATAATGAAGCCTACACCTCTCCATACAACACAACCCTAATTAATCTTTGAGACTGTACTAAATTGTGCTGCTTTTCCTCTAAGTATGAAGAGAATCCGTTGCCTCATTATTTCCATTAACAATTATTTATAGATAAGAGTTCTTACATTGAGCTCTCCCTCTTATTCCAGCCGATCTGGAGGGGGTCTGCACTGCTATTGGCAGGGACCTGTTGGTCATTTGTTGAAAAAAAAAAAAATCATCATCAAAGATGGCTGAGAAAGCTTGTTGAAGTGAATGTGGGCAAGCCTTTTTTTTTTTTTTTTTCTTGAAAGGTGCTCAAGGAGGTTCTGGGGGAGTCAAATGTAAATCTCCAGTTCCTCTCTTTGAATTCCTACCCTTTCTGCCTCTAAGGAACTCAGAATAAGTAGGCATTATCTGTAGTTGTACTCACTTTGATAGGAATGAGGGCGGATTGCCAGAGCTCCCAGGGTAGATGGACTGGACAAGTAACTGGATTGGTCCTTAGCATCCAAGCTCAACAATGAAAGTCACCAAAGAGTGGTGGTACTTTTCAGGAAAAGATATGAACAGGGGCATGAATCATTCCATTTTGTATTCATCTGAGCTCTGCCCTGGTCATTCATCTCTGAGATGCATCATTTAATTGGAAGGAACACAAATCTGAAATGTCCTAGACGTCACATGCTGTCTTGGGAGCTAAAAGAGACATTAGAAAATCAACCCCCTTAATTTTGCACATGATGAAACTGAGGCTGAGAGATGTCAGGGGATTATCCAAGGTCACATAGCTTGTTACTGGCACAGATGGTTTCTTTGCTGTCCCTCCTTAAAATGGTGCCCTTCCTTTGCCATTCTTGATGGTTATCTCTCTGTTGCTCTTGCCTCCTTCCTGATTCTGAATTGGGCATTTGCAGGTTTCATCCTGGCACTTCCAAGGTTCTGCGGAACACTTTAACAGACAGACAAACAAATTCACCATCAAGTGTTTTCACCTCTTGCCAAAACAATTATTCCTGACAGCAGGCCGGCTGATTGAGCCATAAACTCTAAAGGGTTGGGAGGTGGGGGGAGAGGTGTCGGGCAGGGACAGGCAGAGGTAAACAGTGGCCAGCCACCTAGCAAGTACTGTGAGTAAAAGCCACCCAATCCCCATGGCTGCTAGGAAGAAAACCCTCCTAATGCAGGCAGCTTGGCAAAGTGGTGACAGAGGCTGCCAAATGGGCAAGAAGAGGTCCCACTTTGGATGTCACTTGATTTGTAGAGCTGGTACAGAGAGACAGAAGAGTTGAGTATTGGCAAGAAAGAAAGAGAATAAAATTAAATTCACTGCATTTATATGTGAGTTTTCTTTTAAGTATGCTACTCAAAACTTAGAAGATGCTTCTAGGCTGAGAGGTGTGTATGTGTGTGTGTGTATATATATATGCACACATATACACACACACACACACACACATACACACGCAACAATCTATTGCTTTTCACATTATTATTCTGCAAATCATTTCATCTGTATGGTATCTTTAAACCTTTTCCACCTCTAATGTGGCAAGTTTGCATCTTTTCTACAGTTTTAAACCGTTTGGCAGAACCATATACATTAACAGATTGAAATGAGCTTTATTGAAATTTAGCTATTCTAAGTCATTTAAGTTGCAGAATCCCAATTTATTATGTATTTAAAGCATACCAACACTGATTAAATCAATGCAAATTAGGTTAAATAAGAACAACATGAATCAAGTGTTTCAGCAAAGTTAAGTCCAGAAACGACAACTTTTGAGTCACCACAGCAAGTTGATACGGCTGTTTTTCACAAGTTTTAATTTCATGGTTCTATGTGTCCAACCAACTAAAAAAGGAAAAAAAAAAAAAAACAAAAGAGCTCACCTAAAGTTTTTTCTTCCTTCCTGTTTGTTCTCTCATATCTCTACCTGTCTTGTGAGAATATCTGATTCACCAGGTTATAATATGGCTATTGTGTATATTTGATCAATCTGTTCTTCAGGGCTAACCACAGATTTCTGTTGGCAAATGTCTTCTCCTTCAGTATTGGATATCTGATGAGAGATATTTTGCATGCTTTGAAAACACCCTTGATATTTTCCATGCTTTTATGGGAAAGGAGCCTGAGCCCATCTAGCTGAACCACTGTAATAACAATTTTAGTAGTGGGGCATCAAGAATACCACTCCAAGCCATTGTGCCAACATTTTATTGGGAACTGAGACCAGACCCCCAATCTAGGATAAGAAAGAATAAGAACATTAAAAATTTTGATGTAGTAAATGCACGAAGGGAGTCTGGAGTGCGAGAGGTATGAATCTGATTGCCTAAACACAAGCTGGAGCTAAGGAGGATGGAAGCAAGCTGGGTGCAGTTAGAGAGCTCAGAAGGATATCGTGGAGGAGGGAGAGTTGATTAATTCCTTCTCTCTTCAACTTATAAATTTGGCTTTGGTTCATAAACCCTCCTGCTTTTTCTTGGTACTCCATGTTGCGACAGCAGTGGGGGGTGGGAGGAGTCATACGTAATTTCTTTTTGGGGGGTATATCATCATCTCGCCTGTTTCCTCTCAACTGAAGTCCACTCCCAACTTGTTCATTTTAGTCAAAATAATTTGTGAACAGAGAGATGCAAGTGCAAAAAGTCTGAAACGAACCCGCATTGTGGGGATTGGCTTTCTATTAGTAGTCTTTGTCCATGTTCAAGAAAAGAGAAATTCAAGTGGTGATTTTAATGTTCTGTCATCTCTAGCACCAGCCTGGCCTTGATCTTTATGCTGTTGTCTTTAATTTTCAGTAGCAGTGAACCATGGCTTTTCTTTAAAAGGGAATATTTGGTGGGATTGGGGGAGGATGGGAGTCACCATTTCAAAAGGAGAGAATTAACTCCGTTGTTTCTGTAGGCATGTACCATACGGCTGGCATTTTACAGAGTGCCTGGAGGAGCCTAAGACTAAGAGCACTAAGGCTTCTTTCAGGAGATCTACTTAGAAACAGATCAGAAAGGGGAGGTCATTCTACTTGTCGAACTTTATCCTTCTCTTAAAACAAGGCAGTGGTATGGATAGCAGCAAGAAAGCATCTGCCACGCTCAGTGAATGATGTGAGTCAGGGGAGTAAACCATGAGGCCTGCCTTGCTGTTCTGAGCCCCTCTGCACAGGTTTTCTCTGTATCGAAATATGCTCTGATCATAGCAGGTTGGGTGCACCTGTTGTATACTCTATCCATGCTTACCTGCATTCTAACTATCCTAAATATCCTTCGAAGCTGATGTCAAATCTCCACTATGATTCCTTAACTGACTCCCAGCCCTCTCCCCTATATAAAATGATCCCTCATTCTTCTGAACTCCATGAACAGCTTATCTTTACTAAACTTGTAATCCTGTTCACTTTCAATGGGTGTGGTAGTAATTTCTAATTATAGTATTTTAGAACCGAAAGGGACATTAAACATCTTAGAAATAAAGAGTAAAAAGATCTCAGTTGGGGTTTCTGCTTTGACGTTTTGTATCAGTGTGACTCTACACAAGTCACTTCTTTGTCAGTGAAGTAGGGCTGTCTTAAGGGATACTTGGGGAAATTAAATGATGTCATGTCTGGCAACTCAAAAGTGTAGCGCGGGGACCAGCAGCCCAAGAGCTTGTTAGAAATGCAGAATCTCAGGCCTTTCTCCAAAGCCACTGAATCACATCTGCATCTAACCACTAGCCCCAGGTAATTCATTACATTTTGAGAAGCATTAGTAGAGCACTTGCAAATTTTAACCTGAAAAAGAAACCCAGTTATCTTTGATTCCCTTGTTTTATAATTGAGCAATTGAAGGGACAGAAATATTAAATACTTGTCCGCCCTTAGTGGTGCAATTGGGTCCAAAAAACCAAACTTTGGGGACCATATGTTCTTTCTCCTATTAGATTTTAAACACAGAATGCAAAGTCTGTATCTATCATGGTCCCAAAGCACTTAGTAGGGCTCTTAAAGTTTGGTTTTCTAATTGGTTACAGCAGGAGTTGTAGAGCCTTCATAGGTCTAGCATTAGGCATCTTTTGCTTGGTTTCTTTCCATATTATCCTCGGATGTAATGGTGTTCTGACATCTGGCATAAGACTTCAATTGCAGGCTTCCACATCAGGTGGAGTTGCGTGGTGATAGATCATACTGGGCAGCCCAATATTTTGTCCCTTCGCACATACAATGGTCGAAGGGTCAGGACAGCAGAGACAAGTGAGGCGAAGTGGACCGAAGGTGCATTAGAGCTGTCTTCCTAGAAAAACTATGATGTTTGCTTATACTACCCTTTAGTTCTCTTATCACTGCCAATCTGATACTATGACATGCGAGTATTTCTCATGGACATTTTTATTATAGAAAAAAAATGAAAAATGGAGAAAAAGAAAATGAAAAAAAGTTTTAAATGAAGGTTAAGTCACCTAAAATTCAACCACCTGGAGATAAACTATTGACTTCTGGGTATATATTCTTTTAGAATTTGTCCCCTCTTGTTTACTAGTTAGGTTGTTTCTGTTTTTTACCCATTATAAAATATGCTGTGATGAATATCATTATATTTGAACATTTGGGCACCCATGTCCTTAAATGTTAATTGTAGAAGTGGAATTAGTGTTCAAAGGGGAAGGACTTTTAAAAGACTTGAAATACATAATGCCAAATTGTCCCCCTGAAAGGTTGTACACTTTTCATTCTCAGTACCTCTTTCATTGCTTTCTTTCTCTTTTTCCTGAGAAATCCCACCACCCCACAAATCAAAATACCCTTTGAACACCCTCTCCTGGGTGTGCCGAATGAGACCTCTGCTTTTATCTGTTCTTGGTGCCGTGGAACCATCCTTCCTCCTCACAGCCAATTCCTCACTCCATCCTGCAAAGACAATTCCCACCTCAGAAGGAGGGTTGGACTTTGGGGCCTTCAAGGTTCCTTCTGGGAGTTCATGAGGATTTAATTACTGCATCTTATTAAGTAGCTGGTCAGCCAAATTATTTTCACAAAGGTGTTAATGTCTGAAAATGGTTTAATACAGTGTTACTTAAAATGTTCTGTGGGGGCAAAGTGTATTCACATACACTTGCTAAAAGCACATGACTCTGTTCTATTGTTCCAGATTCACAATGCACTATCTCAATCGTAAGAAATCTTTTTTCATGGTTTCACACTTTTATCTATTGGTATATCTATTAATACTAAACCACTGTGCCAGAATAGTTTTTAAAACTTTTATTTAATTGTAGTTCTAGGTACATTTGACTTTAAATTGGCTATCACCATACCAACAAGTGATTCTAAGGTTCAGATCTCAAGCATTATAGCAGAATGCTGTGCAGGAACCTGTTTTTTTGTCAGACCCAAGAAATTATGAGGGAGAGCTAGACAATTACAGTTCTACTTGGTATTAGCAAATCTTGCTTCCCCATCCTAGCCACAAATAATGGAACCAATTTAACTCTGTAGTGAGTTCTGTCTCTGATATACCTTGATACTTGATTATCTTGTTTTATAGATGTTGCTAACATCTTTTCTAGATGTTGCTAACTTTGCCCTCACAGCTAAGATGAAACTCCCTAAAGACAGACCTATTATTTTTCTGCTTTTAGGACCCTCTCTAACTTTTACCTCTAAAGCTAGAAGAAAATCAGATATGAGAGACCATATATAAAGGACATAAGAATCACCACATAGCACTATTAAACTTGCCCCTCTTTTCTTACTGCAGTTTGGCACAGTTCTGGGTTTATAGAAACTCTTGTGGAATTAAGTTTATTAACAGGTCTGAATGCTTGCCTAATCAATAGCCTAATAGAATCTGAACTAAATACAAAAGTCTCTATATTACATTAACTTATAGGCACAACATATTAACCAAGGAAGGTTGAAGCTTTTGTAGTTGAAGTCACACAGATTAATGCTATTTATATGTGGCCTCCTGTTGCAGATCTATTTGGTAAAAGAAATCCCTCACCGTCCATAAGCAATGAGTCTTCTGGGATAAACTAACCTTCCTAGTTGGATACACTTATATCTTCATTTAAACTGTCTCTGGTTCTCAGGAAATAACTTCTTAATCAGGAATCTTGAGAATGCCTTTTAATTATTTAACATACATGTTTGTGGCTGTTCTTATTTGTTTTTGTTAGTTTATTTTAAGTCAGAAGGATGCTGATGAGATGCAGAGTTAGATAAAATGTGGTGCCTGCCCTCGGTGTTCTCAGATCTGGAGTGGAGGTGATGAGTAGTAAAGCCATATGATTCTCATGCTATCGCAGAGATGTGCACAAGAGCTGTGGTTGGAGAGATTTCTCTAGCTAATTGAGCAAGGCCAACCACAGGAGCTGGGAGGAAAGGAAGAGAAGTTGGCCAGAAGGACAGATGGAGAAGGCCACTCCAGTCAGTAGGCAAAGTCTGTGGAAAAAATACTCGGTCTTCTGAGAGTTGTAGCATGTCTGGAGCACAAGTATGAAGGAAGAGGGTTAAGGAGAGATGAGACCAGAGTGTTAGTTTAGAGCCAGATTAGAAAGACTTTTAACCTGGAATATGATTTCCAAATTGCTAGTACTAGGAATATAATTCTGACGATCATCTTGAACGTGAATGGAGGAAAAAGGATATTGGCAGTGAGGAGAGCAGTTGGGAGGCTACCACGTCTGCCCAAGTGAGATATTCTGTGGGGCTGAATATATTAACATTAGAGATAGTCAGGGGAGGCCAGGTGCAATAATAGTTCTACGGTGGATTGATACCCTTTTAAATAGCACTTTTTCTAAGAAAGGTGATCTCAATAGAATGGGTTGCTCTAGGGAGGCAAGGGAGAGTATGTGAGAGCAAATTCTAACACTGGGAGCTAAGAGTAAGCAGTTGAAGATCTAAACAGACGTTTTGGCTGCACATACAGATCGAGGATCCCTGGGATGTGCGTAGTGATTATAGTACAGGCAGTAGATGAAAATCCCCAGCAAGAAAGATTAGAATACAGCTGATGCACAATTGAAAGTCTTCACAGGCCAGTAAGATAATGTGGCTAGGGAAGCAGCTGGATGATAGGGAGTAGTAGGGCCTGTGTTACCTACAAAGTGCATGTTTTGATTAAAGGTGTTCTAATTCTGATTTTTAAAAACTCTGTTTTATTATTAAGCAAGTGATACTGCAGGTTACATTCAGCGTGAGGAATGCCAGTTTGCAAAGCCTCTTTTAAGTGATGATTTGCAACAAGGAAGAATAAGAGGGGGTGGAAGAGGTGGAGATCATCTCAGTAGGAGGAATAGTTTAATAAAATTGAGAAACACTTCCCTAGTCCATAGCGAGAAGCCTTTAATATAGAGGCATGGCCCTGGGACTAGCAATAATATGCTTTTTCACATGGCTAGGAAAAAGAAAAAAATATGGTTGAAGTTGATAGGTTTGGAGAGGACAACCAGATGGTCAAGAATCACCAACACTGGGGCAGGATGCCTGACCATGAGTGACCCTGCAAAAAAAAAAAAAAAAAGAAGTGTAAGGATGATGCCCTCTCCCCAGAGGATCTGTGTCAATGACTGGCTGGCACTGAGTACATCCTTCCCCAAGGAGGTTTGTCATTGGCATCTCACATCAATGTAAGATTATCCCTTTGTGAATAGACCTTATATCACCTTCTCAAATGTGAAACAAGGTGATGGTTGGAGATCATGTCCTTCAGAGGCAAATCTGTATTTGCATTTTAACGGAAGAATCTAAGACATCTATTAACTTAGTAAAAAGAATTTTTGAAATGTCTGGCTTTATATTAAGCTGAAAAGGGTTCTGCCATTTACACACTGTGTGGTTTGGCAAGTGACTTGACCTCTAAGCAGAAGTGTTCAACATAGTAGAATAAATTAAATTATAAAAACAGACAATAGTTAAAATGCTATTACAAAAGCTACTTATATCAATTTCTACTATGTAAGGGCAAAATCATACCATTTATATTGAAGACAAAAAGGAAAAAGAATCATAAGCACAAATGGCCCATGTACTACTCAGACTCTTAACTGCACCTACTTCAGAGGCTGCATAAAACGCAAAACCAAAACCCAAAAAAATACCCCCAAATGCGGTGGTTAAAACAATCATCAATTTATTTAGTTCATGATTCCGTGTGTTAGCTGTGGAGATCTCCTATATGGACGAGGTTGACTGAGAGCTACTGCGCTCGCTCAAGTGTCCATGATCCACTGAGAAATGAGCTGGATACAGGATAATGCAGGATGGCTTTACTCTCAGGGATGGCAGTTGGCAGTCTGTTGTCTGGGGCTTTATGTTGGAGTACTTGAGTTCTCTTCCACATTTTGTTTCACCCTCCAGCAAGCTAGCTTGGGTGCAATTGTGTGGTGATTGCAGGATTCCGAGAGCAGCAAGAGATAAGTCCCAGTGCACATTTTTCAAGTCTCACCATTGGCAAATTGCTGTTGTCTGTTGATCAAAGGTAATCACATGGCCAACCTGACTCAAGGAGTGGAGAAATAGGCTCCATCACTTGATGGAAGGGGAAGAGTTTACGGTTGTTTTTGCAGATTAAATATAGCAGTAGTAGCTTAATGTCACGACAACTGTAAGTATGAAGTACTCTAAAGTGATTTTTATTTATCAAGCCATATGACCTCAACAGTCTCATCCATAAACACCGAGGACCAGCAGCATAGACATCACCTACAGCTTGGTAGAAATGCAGAGTCTCAGGCCCCAGCCAAGACATACTGTATTGAACCAGAATCTACAGTTTTACAAGGTCTGCAAGTGATTCATAAGCCCTATGAGGTTTTGGAAGCACTGCATCTTTTTTTGCTATTTCTCATAATTCCCTTTCTTATGGTTGCTGTGTTCTCCTGTTGAGTGATAGATCTTTGATTTTTAAAGGTGCCAGAACTGTTTTCTTCTGCACAATTGAAATAGAACAAACACAGGTTTATACAGTAAAACAGGTTGCTTCACAGCATGAATAGCTAGAGAGAGAGAGTATAACATTTTTCTGCTCAATTGTCCTTTGCCTTTTATAAAAATAGAAATTTAAAAATTAAGATAACAGTACATAAATATTTAAAAATATTGTATTTAACTAGGAAGCA
>NW_012148463.1:633775-635116 GCF_000956105.1 Propithecus coquereli
TTTATGAAACCCTATCACAGATGGGAGCCTGGTCTTATTCCAACTCCCTCTGCTCAAATGGTCATCTTAAATTCCTTTGACCATATGCACAGGTTAATTATGTTCAGGTAGTAATAATCCTATATGGGTAAGTATTCATTTTAGAAATATATAATTCTCTGAAAGAATTTAAATTCATCTAGTTAATTTCAATATAATTGATGTTTGAAGGATGTCTACCAATTTAGAATATAATTATCTAACAAGGGCTGATGCATACCAACCAGTTTTTGTTGTTGTTATTGTTGTTGCTTCAAACAATTAAATAGTTGTTCAACAAAACGAGACTGGCATATTGCCAAACTGGCCACATCTCTTCAGACCCAAACAGGGTTTGTTTCATTACATAATATGGGGAATAGTACATCTCTTCTGTATTTGTTGTGAACATTGCAAAGGCTTTACAAATCTTTTTGAGATCCAAGAATACTGCTCAGGATATTATTCGACCAACATGGAGAACAAAGTACTGTTCACTCTGATGGTTTTGCTCTTTCAAAACCTCTAAGGGGTGAAAAAGAAAAGCAGTACTTTGTAACTTAAGTGATGTGGACATAGTAAGACTGTATCTGGGTCTCCAATTCCAGAATTCTTCTTTTTGCTCTGATTCTATTCCCACCTAGTACATCATCCCAACTGTAATAAGAATTCTTGATTTATAAAGTAAGCTACATGGCATTTACCACCCCCCTAACCACAGTGGTGTCAGGAGGGTTAAAATAAGATATATTTAAAAGTCCCCCAGAAATATTTGATGTTCTGTATAAAGACAGTGACAACTCATGGACTGGTCCCTTCTGTAACAGCGAGAATGTCTCTTCCTGTATCCTGCTGGTAGGAAATGAGGCAAGGTTTTTCATCCAACTATTTTGGGAACAGATAAGAGAGGAATTGAATGTTATAAAGTGATAATAAGAATGTCACAGAATAATCTTGCTCTGATTCTGACATTTAGTGACGGCCTTAATCTTGGGCATTATTTTTCATACATTTAACATTTTTAAATAACTCAACAACAAATACAAAGTTAACTATTAGAATCTAAATTTCTTTGTCTATAAAATAGGTTTAATTTTTTTGCCTTATAGTGCAACTTTTAAGAAAATAAACAGAAGATGGCACGTACACAGTTGGTTTTAAAGTTACATTCTATGGTTGTGAGATATTTGTATTTTTGTAAGGACTACTACTAAATAGTAGACCTACTTTTAGCATTGCCACTTTCCCCTCTCTTTGGCCAAATAACTACATTTCCCAGCAAAGTGGGGACCTATAATGGAAAAAGCCTTAATAGTTTACCCA
>NW_012148463.1:636306-642695 GCF_000956105.1 Propithecus coquereli
AATTTATATATATTAATCTGGATCCAAACCATGTCACCACATTTCATTTCTTTAGTGAGAGGAAAAGAATAACCCTAGGATTCTATCGAGTCCATCAGGGTGGGCCAACATCAATATTCATTTGCTCATTCAAATATTTATTGCAGTTTTTTTTTAAAGCGCTAGATGGCACAGATATAGGGGCATAAATATAAATTTGACATGGTAGGTTCTCTGACATACCCACATGTAAAAATGATTGAAAGAAACAATATAAGAAAAAGTTTATAACAGACATAACAGGGAAGAACTTGGTAACTTACCAAGTCAATATTTACAGTGTGTAAAATAGAATGGAGAGGCCTCCTGGAGAAAAAAAGGAAGGTTGAGAGGCTTTGGAGATTTAAGTGAGACAGTGTGGAGATTTCACATCACGGGGGTAGATAGTACTAGGAAAAAGATATTGAGGTGGTTGTCCCAGCTCGACTGGTGGCGAGGAGGTCCGGGACCAAAGCCTGGCTGAGAGGGACAGAAATACTCCCAGGGAAGTATCTTTGGACAAAGTACAGATGCTGGGAGAAGTGCACATAGAGATAAAGTGAAAGACGTACGTTAGAGCTGCTGCTTTGTCTCGAGTATGTTATTTCTTTATTGAACAGCATATTTTAAAATAATTTGTGATGTATAATGAGTTCATAAAATTTATACAAATGAACTACAAACAGGGAAATTGTGTAATAATTTTTTTAAGCTTATGATGTTAGGGTTAAAAAAAGTCCGTCTTTTGCGATACATCATAAGGCTATATATTCTATGACCAGTTAATTGTGGCAAGGTTTGGTTTTTGTGAATGTATGTATGCATGCACTCGTGGGCTCTGATGAATGATAAAATGTTAAATCACCAGTAGTGGGAAATATTAATGTAAGTTTAGTCTTGACTGTGACTATATTTAATCAATACCTTATTTCTTCTAACACGTTTTGCGAGGTTGGCTCTTGGCATGGTAGGTAATCTATACTCCAAGAAAAGCTATAGCTCTTCTGAAGGTGCTCTGTATTTTATTTATATTAAAGAAAAGGTGTATTAGGCTTCAGAGTAGAGTGGATATTCCTCTTGCTGAGGAAGCAACAATAGAACAAAACATAATTCTAAATGTGGGTGTATTTTTTAAGATGAGGTTTGAGCCATTCCTGGTATGTGTAGAATTTCACAGAACCACTTTATCAGAATGCTTAGCGATTTTTTTTTTCTTTCTGGAGAGCAAATTAATTGCCATCTGATAAGCATGCTTAATTCTTTTCTTTCTAGTCTACTACTAGGCTTTTATTAGTTGGAGCCACTAAATCAAACTCAGTATAGGTCATTGTCAACAAAATGCCCAGCGATTACAACTGAGTAATGTACTGGCTTCCCTAAGCCCCTCGTTTTATGTGGCATGAAAACAGTTCCATGAATGAGTGTATGTGTGCTCTGGAACTGGAGAGAGACGGTGCCTTCCTCAGCTCGCTCTGCACAGAGCCACTTCCCTGAAAGCCAGTGAACCTATTTACCATTGTCATAGTAACACAGAATCCTGGCCCACGTAGATTTAATCCCGAGAGGCAATTGTTCCCTGCCTGGGCGGCTGCACTCCCAGCGAGGCTGGCTGCCGCCCCCGGGCTCCCGCAGCTCCGGGACGTGCGCGGTGGCAGGGACAGCGCGAGCAGCGCGGGCAGCGGGGCCCCACGCGCCTGCCTGGCCCAGGCGCAGACGCGCTGCCCGGGCAGCCGCCTGGACACTGCGTGCGTTACCGTGATGATCGGAAACGCGTGTCGGGGGAGATGGATGCCAGTGTCTCCCTGTCCGTTTTCTGAAACCCAGTCACTTTTGCTAGTTCCTCAGCATGTGAGAGAGATTCTCTCCCCACTCGGTGCCACTCGAGGGCCATACTCCAAAATCAACCAGGACGACCTGGCAATCCAAGACAGTCCGGGCTGGCAGGGCTATCCCCGCCCCGCAAGGTGCTGCTGGCAAGGGAGAACACCGCCTTCCAATGCAGTTCCCTTTGAGGTCCAGCCCTCGCCATTCCAGGCACCACTGAAGGGCATGCAATTTGGTTACAGGCAAAAGGAGGGGCCGGTTTAACAGGAGGGGAACTCTGGTTCTTGACGATGAGCCATCCTCTTGAAGAGAAGTGGGTGACCTGTGATGGTAGTGCTGGCACCAGCTCTGTCACTGTCCACTGATCACATCTTTCTTCTCTTCTCCTTTGTATGTAGCTTAAGGGTTCCCAAATCTGATTATGCATAGCGTCTCCTGGGGAGAGGTTTTGGTTTTGACTTTTGTTAAATTCCAGGGCTACAACCCACCCACACTGAACTTCCGATGTAATAGCGCTGCTAATGGGCCTGGGAATCTGTCTTTTGAGGCGGATTCCCCAGCAGGTGATTCTTCTGTGCATTCAGATGAGGAAATCATTGCCCAGATCTCTGTTCTTTCTTCACCTGCATTTCAAGCTTATCCTCTTCTTTGTTTGCCTGCTGCTATCTCACAAATTCAGCTGCTTTTTTGTTTTCCTACATTTTTTTCTTTGATTTCTTTCTTTCTTTCTTTCTTTCTTTCTTTCTTTCTTTCTTTCTTTTTCTTTCTTTCTTTCTTTCTTTCTTTCTTTCTTTCTTTCTTTCTCTTCCTTCCTTCCTTCCTTCCTTTCTTCTTTTCTTTCTTCCTTTCTTTCTTTCTTCTTTCTCTTCCTTCCTTCCTTTTCCTTCTTCTTCTTCTCCTTCTCCTTTTCCTTCTCTTTCCTCTAGAATCTGTTGTGTGTCAGGCACTGTCTTAGATGCTTAGGAAGTTATGGTTTCTGCTACCATATAGCATCTATGACCTCTCATCATTGACCTTCTCTTCTACCAGCTTCTCCTCTCCTATACTTTCGTTCTGTTTCTTTATCTTAATCCCTTTCTTTGTGTTTGCTTTCTTATTTTTCCCCCTCCTCCTACTATTTCTCCTCCTACTCTTTCTCCTCCTTCTCCTCTTGTTATTAGTGAATCCATGTGTATTGTTTAGCACCAAGAATATCAGATAGGATTAAAAAGGTCCTAGCATCTTCCTGGGGTTCCGAGACACGAGTCCCTTCCATCATAGCTTACAGAACCCCTAGATCAGTAGAGGTGGGGCAGAAGGAAGGCCGTGATTTTTCCACTCTTTGCTAATTTCAAAGGATTTGCTTTTTCTAGAGCTCAGGATGAAAAAAATGAGACAGGTTACTAACTCTCAGCTAATATTAGAGACATTCCAGTTTTCATGTTTGAGGATCTCTTGATTGTCCTGGCTTCCACTAAAGCTGTAATTAAAGATCTCCCTCCAGGCAAAAGCAAAGCATGTAAAAAACTGGGGCTTACAGGGAAAGAGAATATACTGAATAACCTCTCTAAGTTAATTCCCCTCCCCCTCATTACTCAGGCTGCCCTTTTACACAAAGATACTCTTTTGAGCATGAACACCATGAATTATTACAGATTTACCTGTTCCAAAGTTTCGATTAAAGCTGTGTGACACACAAGTACAAAGACACAAAGATAGTGAGAACCTCTCTCCAAAGTTAGGTGATTCTCTGTGCTTTGAAGAAGTTGACAAGGGCGCTCCCTTCCTTGTGGGCTACTCCTTCTGGCAGCATGAGACATTTTCAGGAGTCTCAGCTTCAAGTCATAGGCGGTGTCTGAGGGCAGGCTGCCTCCATGCTGAGCTCATTTCCTCAGCCTTCCTGTGGATTTGAGGTCAAAGGCTGCGCGATCATCATGTCCTCTGAATGTCCAGGGGTTAAGCCCCTATTTAACATATTAAGTGCAAAGATGTCTTGCACCACCCAACCAGCCAGCCAATCAGCAGCTAATTACTAAAAAAGCCTTCTGTGTGTAAAGGTTTGGGTGACCTAGGAGTTGTGAGAAATTAAAAAAAAAGAAGTAAGACATTAACTCTTGGAGCTGGGAGACTGCTTTTACATGAAAAGAGAATAAAAGTCTTTGTTTTAAGTGGTTTCCCAGAATCCTTGGAATAAAATCCTCCTTTCTCAGCATGACCTTGAGACTCCAAATAATCTGGATTTTTGCCCACCTCCCTCCTCTCCTCTTGCTGTTACTATACCTCTGTCTGATTTTATTCTAGCCTCACTCCTTCCCTTGGTTCCCCCAATGCCAAGCTGTTTTGTGAATGCTCTTTCTCCCATCTTTGCATAGTCATCTTCTTATCACTCAAGTTTCAATTTTTTAAGATTATTTTTTAAAATTAGAACATATTTTTTTCTTTTTTGGGTCATATTGCATGGGTTTACATACACAGCTATACAAGGCAAATATAAGCATGCTTTTTAAAATATTTATCCTAAACTATTTTCTTTCAGTGAGTGGAATTGTTTAACAAACAGCTTTGTAAGCTATCTTTGTTTTTGTTTTGTTTTGTTTTCCATTTATTTTTTTATTTGTCTGTATTCATAGGGTACAAGTGCAATTTTGCTATGTTGATATATTACATTGTGGTGAAGTCAGGGCCTTCAGTGCATCCATCAGTGGAGCAACCCACATTGTACCCACAAAGCAACCTCTCATCATCCACCCTCCTCCCATCTCTTACCATTGTCCATTATTCTACACTCTGTGACACAGTATTTAGTTTCCACTTATAAGTGAGAACATGAAGTATTTGTCTTTCTGTGTCTGAGTTGTTTTACTTATGATAATGGCCTCCAGTTCTATCCATGTTGCTACAAAAAAACATGATTTCATTCTTTTTTATGGCCGAATACTATTCTATTATGTGTGTATATATATATACACACTACATTTTTAATCCAATCATTTGTTGATGGATGTCTAGGTTGATTCCATATCTAAGCTATTGTGAATAGTGCTGCAATAAACATACAAGTGTAGGTATCTTTTTTATATATTGATTTCTTTTTCTTTGAGTAAATACCCAGTAGTGGGATCACTGGATTGTATGGTAGATATACTTTTAGTTCTTTGAGAAATCTCCGTACTATTTTCCATAGAGGTTGCACTAATTTACATTCCCACCAACAGTCTATGAGTTCCTTTTCCTTTGCATTCCCTCCAACATCTATTACTTTTGTCTTTTTAATAATAGCCATTTTGATTGATGTAAGATGATATCTTATTGTGATTTTAATTTGCATTTCCCTGATGATTAGTGATGTTGAACATTTTTCATATGCTTTTTGGCCATTTGTTTGTCTTCTTTGGAAAAATGTCTACTCATGTCCTTAGCCCACTCTTTAGTTGGGTTTTTGTGGTTGTTGTTGTTGTTGTTGTTTGCCTTCATTGTAAGTTCTGAATATTAGGCCCCTGTTGGATGTATAGTTTACAAATATTTTCTCCCATTCCACAGGTTGTCTGTATACTCTGTTGAGTATTTATTTTGCTGTGCAGAAATTTTGAAGTCTAATTAAGCACCATTTATCTATTTTTTGGTTTTGTTGCCTATGTTTTTGATCTCCTAGTCATGAATTGTTTGCCTAGCCCAATGTCCAGAAGAGTTTTTTTCAGATTTTCTTCTAGTATTTTTATAGTTTCTGGTCTTAAATTCAAGTCTTTAATCTCTCTTGAGTTGATCTTTGTGTATGATGAGAGATAGGGGTCCAGTGTCATTCTTCTGCATATGGCTATCCAATTTTTCCAGCACCACTTATTGAAAACATTGTTCCCTAGTGTATGTTCTTGTTGACTTTGTCAAAGATCAGTTGACTATAAGTATGTGGCTTTAATTATGTGTTCTCTATTATGTACCATTGATCTATGTGTCTATTTTTATACCAGTGCCATGCTGTTTTAGTTACCATAGCCTTATAGTATTATTTGAAGTTAAGAAATATGATGCCTTCAGCTTTGTTCTTTTTGCTCAAGATTGCTTTGGCTATTCAGTCTCTTTTATGGTTCCATACGAAATTTAGAATTTTTTTTCTAATTTTCTGAAACATAATGTTGGCATTTTGATAGGGATTATATTGAACCTGTAGATTGTTTTGAGCAGCATGGTCATTTTAATGATAGTAATTCTTCCAGTCCATGAGCATGGGTTGTTTTTTCATTTGTTTGTGTCATCTATAATTTCTTTGACCAGTGTTTTGTAGTTTTCCTTGTAGAGATCTTTCACCTACTTGATTAGGTATATTCCTAGATTTTGTTTTGTTTTGTTTTTTGTAACTGTTGTAAATGGGCTTGCCTTCTTGATTTAGTTCTCAGCAAGATCATTATTGGTATATAGAAATGCTACTAATTTCTTTACATTGATTTTGTATCCTGAAATCAAGTTTCAATTTAGAGATCACTTCCTCAGAGAAGATTTCTTTTACCACTCAGTCTGAAGAAGATATTGGGTCATTATCATAACTCCTGTTTTTTTTTTTTTTTTTTTTT
>NW_012148463.1:646490-648014 GCF_000956105.1 Propithecus coquereli
TATATAATTTTTCATATGAAGAAACAAATTTTTCAGCATGATTACTGAATCAGTCATTTCCCCTACTTTGTCATTGATCTGCAATGCCAGTATCAAGTGCTATATATCAAATTTCTATATATGCTCCTTATAATCTTATGAGATCACCCCCATCATATACGCAGTCTGTTGTTGACCAAATTGCCATTTTGGGGCACATGACTGTGCATGTTTATATGTATGTCCGTACAATGCTTTTGATATTCCTTCCAATTACCTTGCATACTATAGTTACTAAAAATTTTTGTAGAAAGTTACTGAGAATCACACAAAAGCTATTTGGCCCTGTCCATATGATGTGAAGCAAGTACCTGCTGACTTTTTTCATCCTCTTTTTAGCTAGGTGTTTATTGGGTCATTTGGGTGAGTAGCCAGCCTGGTGTTTAGCCCATGGAGGATATACCAAGAAGAAATTCCTGCTTTGGAGAAGTAATGTTTCATTTGAGGAAATAAAATATCTATGTTATAAACAATTAGATAAAATCCCCACATTATAGAAGCAAATGAAAGGGTGTGGTAAAGACTGAGAGGAGATGGAGAATAATCCCATTGCACTAGAATGCTCTCATTTTCTCTTTCTTCTCTCTTTTAATGAAAGGGGAGGTTGCATAGAATATTTCAGGCTTAAAAAATATGTAGAAATTAAATTGGCAGAGACAAGGCCAAAGAGCAGGCACAAGAGAATAGGGAAGTCATCACATGGTCATGGAGAATGTGGGGGACAGATTGGCCAGACTGACATGGACAGGCTGTGTTAAGACACAGAGGGAAGTAACGAGAACCCCCAATTTAGTAATTCAGGACAGGTTGCCTCTGTAAACACATGTGTACTTCCCTCCTAATAGCTGAGTATGTACGTTCTCTAAACACATGCTTTGGTTTTTTATTTGACTCCCTATTTGTTATACCTGACTTCTGTCTCTTCTTAAAACACCCTTTTGCATTTTCGAGATGTTTTGTGTCCCTCTCTACTATGTTCTTCTATATAACCCTTCCTTGATCTCCTGGGATCTGGTCCCTTCCTGCCAGAACCACTGTAGCTGTCCAACATCTTCAATTTGATTGAATTTTTCATTCTAATCCCTTCTTGTTGCCTTTCCCCCAGTAGCCTTGTACCAGCAGTTAATTTGTTCTGAATTTGTTGTAGAACTACTTTGTGCCAAGCAGGGTGCCAAAGCTTTTACATATATTCACTTTCTTAATCTTCATAACAGTCCTTGCAAGTAGATCCATTTAACACATATTTATTGAGCATCTACTATATGACAAGGCATTTGGGGATATAGCAGGAAACAATAAAGACATGGACTGTGCCCACAGATAACTTAAAGTTAGCTGAGATCATACTTCTAATGGGAGAGAGTGAGCCTTAAGGAGGTAAGAAAATTTGTCTTGGATCTGAAATTTGAATCTAGGTCTTTCTGACCCCAAAGTTATTCTTTTCTTAATTCCCCAACTGCATCTACCTGTTTCTTTTTTAAAATG
>NW_012148463.1:648064-658676 GCF_000956105.1 Propithecus coquereli
TTTTTAATATTCTACCATGACACATATTATTACTGGACATGATTTTCCTGTGTATATATGTTTTTCTCCCTCTCCCATTAAAATACAAGTTTTATGAGAACAGGGGCCTTAATGCTTCTGTTACACCTAGAAGAATGAAAGTCATCAAAAATGTGTTCATGAACTGTTTGTCGAATTAATAAGTGAGTGAAAGGATATCTGTGTCACTTGCCAAGTGAGGTTTTCAGAAATTAAACTCTAGTGTTTCCAGAGGAGGGAAGAATCACTCTAGGCTGAAAGGGACAAGAATTGACTAGAGCAGAGGAGACACCTGACTTGGATTGTGTAGATATGCAGGACTTGTAGTTATGGAAAGAAGGATGAGTTTATTTCAGGTAAGGGATAATTTGCCAATTAAATGATCTAATCCATTTTGGCCCTACACTAGACATTCAAGATTAGGTGAATTTTTTAACCTCAGTTTCCACATCTAGTCTTAGAGGTTACTTGCTGTTCTAACTATGTGATTCTTAAAACTGTTTTTTGTTTTATTTTATATTTTTCCTGATCAGGGAACTTTGGCGTGTTAGATGCTGCAACAGCAACAACATCAGAGAAATCAGGTTTAAATAACTGGCTCTTTCTTTACAATATGAGAAGGGGGGAAACATTTTTTCCGTTCGTTGGCAAAGAAGATGGTTAGGGCTGATTAATCAGGCCATTAGATACAGTTTTTCTGCATTCAGTAGAAGCAATGATGAAAATTTAGCTTGAATATTCATGTTATATGTGCTACATGAATTTGGAATGCTTATAGATTCACAAAATTTGAACACTAAAAAGGACCTTAGAGATCATTTAGATTCTGCAGCCCATCCTCCATAGCATTTATAATTTTACAGCTTAAAATACCAAGACCCACAGTAGCCAAATGAATGGCTTATGCTTAAATTGGTAGCTGGTGTGCAAACTGAGATTATTGACTCATCCCTTTGATTCCCAGTGCTCTTTATATTGAACCTAAGTGAGCTTCATGCCTTTGGTCATGTTACATAAGCAGAAAGAAAATCTGGAAGCAATGACTAGGCATACTCATAGAATAAACCCCATCATCATTTTCAAAGTCACAGCAGTAAAAGTGAGATATATATGTTGAAGGAACTTACTGGTATTTGAAAGAGTATAAAGCAATATTCATCATGCCTTCTAAGAGTAGGTACGGTGCAAGTTAGGGAAGGAGGATTCTATTGTTTTACTTCCTCCACATATTTTCTGTATTATCCAAAAACTTCCATGGTGAAATAATAACACACCTTTATGATTCTGTATCCTTTAACTGGTGGTACGCAGTGCATGGAGATGTATTTTAACTAATAAGTTTAGCTTTGCTCTTGCAAATAGTTGAGTGTCAAATGTCATTCTTTCCATCCTCCAGCAGATGGCAACTCTAGTCTTCTCGTCATTTTGTCTGTTTCTACACTCAGAAGATTTTGTCCTTGGCCACCCCCGCCCCACTTGTCTCTCCCGCAGAAGTTCATTTTTACTCACAACTAAGGGTTATATGGGTAGTGACTCCATTCCTCTGCCTGCGGAATCACCACCTTTAGCATCTGACTCTGAAGGCCAATCTAAATGTGCCCAGAAATAACAAAATCACGAATCAGCCAATAGTTCTAATTAAAAAAGAGAGAGAAGATAAAGTTAGAGATTCTAAAATAAGATGTACCACAGACAAGTTTCCATTTAAGGAAAAAAAAATCTTCAAAAGAAAGAAACAAATGTCAATTTCTTCAGGTCTTGCTTTAAAGGAGGATGGATTTGATTAGATTCTCTTGCATTATTGGTGAAAAAGTCATAAATATCTCCAAATACAATACCCAGGTGTGAAATTGTGTCAGATTTCTCATACGCTGTGATTTTTGATCTCTCTTCAGTCTCTTTTCTTCCAGCTTCCCTCCCATTTACACACATTCTTTCTTTCAGTAATCAAAACTACTGTCTCTAGCCCCCTAATTTCTTGGCTTTTTAGAAATCTGGTTTCTCTCTCCAGGTATATTCCTAAGGCATTACTGATGGAAGGCCTTCATTTCTCTCCCGCCAGTCTCCCGACAACCCCTTCCCCTACCACGTAGATCCTGATGACTCCTACAGGATTGCATAAGTTAAAACACACGCTGCTCTGGGAGTGTAAGTCTGAGGGCAGCTGTAAGAAATGAAAGAAAAGAATAGCTGCTACTCCTTTTTAAGGCAGAAATTAATGATCACAAGGAGCAGCAAGTTGATTCCATCACCCATTCCTCCTTGTAAGGCTGTCTATGGATTTGCAAACCAGGTCTCCTGCCTAAATGTGAAGAGGAATGCCTGAGGAGGAGGGACACAGGAGGAACTCAGGATGGAAGTAGTTTGTAAAATGGATTTGATGTCCCACAAATGCTGCATGGAGGGAGCTTTTGCTAACTCATCCTCTTCCAAAGAACCTAACAATTGTGCCTTCTTCAAAGTTGAAGGAAAACTGTTTCCTTGATATACCAAAAACCAGACAGAGGCTAAAATCTGAAGCAAGAAAATGGTACACACTAACATGCTTCATATTTAAGGACTGAGAAGGCATTTTTAGTTTCAATGAGTATGGGTTCCTTGATTATTACTGTCATCATGTGAAAATAGGAGCTGATGCTGCAAATACAATCCTAGGAAACAACAGATACTTGTGCAAATCCAAGGATGTTATCATTCACTGACAACCACTAATGAAGACAGGGGACCTTACTTCAAACCAACAAATAATTAGCACTGACAATAGAAGTATAAACAGAATCTTAATTAATTAATTCCCTAATTGTTCTTTCCTGCTATATCATCTGTACCCCTGCTTCAACTTTATCTATAACCTATGCCCAAGACTTGCTTCTTTCAACTTTGTGATAATCACTTATCCATTTGCTCAGTGTGGGCAACCATCTGAGCTAGAATCCCCCCCTCACCACCACACTTTTATATGTATAAATGGTTTTATTATTTCGTTACTCCTTCTATTTTCCCACAATTCTGATGCCTGGAAATGTTTACTTATTGATATGGATGGCTTATCTGGCATGTACTGTTGGATGTTTTTCACAGTTAATATGAAATGGGAAGTGAACAGTTGATAATTCTGGAGTGATGAGAAGTGTCTGGACTCCCCATCTTGTTCTTTGTGGCAACGAACTCTTAGCCGCCCCCATCCCCTGGCGCACCCATATTCCAATCCCAGCAATCAGAAAGCAGATGGATTGCTTTTTGGGGCGTTGTCATTATCTGTCTTTCTCAGGGTAGGATGATCAGTTCCTCATTAAAGCACCAGTAAGGATTCCTTATTTTCTCTCCTGAATGAGGAAGCAACTTTGGAGACTTTGTTGTGGTGATTTCAACTTGGGGTGGGGTTAAAGGGAGATACATGTTTGTGAGTTACAGCAACATGACTATCCATGGGGCAGTGGGTGTCTGGGTGGGGGGGCCAGAGTGAGCGATCCACTGAGCAGGAGGGACAGGATGGAGGGGAATAGGTCTGGAGCAGGCAAGTGGAGAAGCAGATAATCCAGAGAATCAGCACTAGTGGCCATGGTGAGTCAGCCCTGATCCTATCACAGAGACTCCAGGATCTTTCCCAAACTGCTTTGCTGGTTATGGGCAGCCCTGGCATACAAGAGTAGATAATAGCCCAAAATTAAACCAGAGCCTTCTTAGGAATCTTGCCTATGAGAATGGCTAGGTGGAGATACCCCTTCATGGGTGTGTGTGTGGGGGGGGTATGTGTGTGTGCTTAATTACAGTCATACTTTCCTTAACAAGAGGATATGTTCTGAGAAATGCATGATCAGGCAATTTCATCATTGTGGAAACATCACAGAGTGCACTTACACAAACCTAAATGGTATTTATATTTTTATTTATATATAATTTTTCATATGAAGAAACAAATTTTTCAGCATGATTACTGAATCAGTCATTTCCCCTACTTTGTCATTGATCTGCAATGCCAGTATCAAGTGCTATATATCAAATTTCTATATATGCTCCTTATAATCTTATGAGATCACCCCCATCATATACGCAGTCTGTTGTTGACCAAATTGCCATTTTGGGGCACATGACTGTGCATGTTTATATGTATGTCCGTACAATGCTTTTGATATTCCTTCCAATTACCTTGCATACTATAGTTACTAAAAATTTTTGTAGAAAGTTACTGAGAATCACACAAAAGCTATTTGGCCCTGTCCATATGATGTGAAGCAAGTACCTGCTGACTTTTTTCATCCTCTTTTTAGCTAGGTGTTTATTGGGTCATTTGGGTGAGTAGCCAGCCTGGTGTTTAGCCCATGGAGGATATACCAAGAAGAAATTCCTGCTTTGGAGAAGTAATGTTTCATTTGAGGAAATAAAATATCTATGTTATAAACAATTAGATAAAATCCCCACATTATAGAAGCAAATGAAAGGGTGTGGTAAAGACTGAGAGGAGATGGAGAATAATCCCATTGCACTAGAATGCTCTCATTTTCTCTTTCTTCTCTCTTTTAATGAAAGGGGAGGTTGCATAGAATATTTCAGGCTTAAAAAATATGTAGAAATTAAATTGGCAGAGACAAGGCCAAAGAGCAGGCACAAGAGAATAGGGAAGTCATCACATGGTCATGGAGAATGTGGGGGACAGATTGGCCAGACTGACATGGACAGGCTGTGTTAAGACACAGAGGGAAGTAACGAGAACCCCCAACTTAGTAATTCAGGACAGGTTGCCTCTGTAAACACATGTGTACTTCCCTCCTAATAGCTGAGTATGTACGTTCTCTAAACACATGCTTTGGTTTTTTATTTGACTCCCTATTTGTTATACCTGACTTCTGTCTCTTCTTAAAACACCCTTTTGCATTTTCGAGATGTTTTGTGTCCCTCTCTACTATGTTCTTCTATATAACCCTTCCTTGATCTCCTGGGATCTGGTCCCTTCCTGCCAGAACCACTGTAGCTGTCCAACATCTTCAATTTGATTGAATTTTTCATTCTAATCCCTTCTTGTTGCCTTTCTCCCAGTAGCCTTGTACCAGCAGTTAATTTGTTCTGAATTTGTTGTAGAACTACTTTGTGCCAAGCAGGGTGCCAAAGCTTTTACATATATTCACTTTCTTAATCTTCATAACAGTCCTTGCAAGTAGATCCATTTAACACATATTTATTGAGCATCTATTATATGACAAGGCATTTGGGGATATAGCAGGAAACAATAAAGACATGGACTGTGCCCACAGATAACTTAAAGTTAGCTGAGATCATACTTCTAATGGGAGAGAGTGAGCCTTAAGGAGGTAAGAAAATTTGTCTTGGATCTGAAATTTGAATCTAGGTCTTTCTGACCCCAAAGTTATTCTTTTCTTAATTCCCCAACTGCATCTACCTGTTTCTTTTTTAAAATGTTTAAAATCAAAATTAATTTAAAATAAATTATTTTCAGCAATTGTTCATTTGAAGCAAGCTGGCAATCAGGCCATTTAAACCAGAGTGAATCTTATGAGACAAATTATCATGTAAAGTAATAAAATCTTTTTTTAGATGCCGTGCTCTGCTCTGGATAAAGTGATAAGCCCTTCAGAAGCTGCCTTCCAGGGCCTCTACAAGTTCAGGGGTCCAGGGTCCCATTGCCGCCAAGTGGCTTGTTGATCATTATTGCATTTAGTACTATAGCAACGGCTGCACCCGTGTCTTTATTAAAACTTGCTCCAGGCTAGCATTTTCCCCCAGGGTCAGTAATGAGTTTAGAGGAATGGATGTGGAAATGAGATTTGTTCTCACCAGTGGAGTGAATTATGTCTTGTTGGGGCCCCCAGGCTAATATTTCAGATTTGCCACAAGGTACTTCATCAAAAATTCTATTTTGGTTCCAAAAGGACCATGCATGCCTATTAGCAAATTCAGAGCATGACTATAAACTGCACTTTTTTTTCTTCCCCTGGCTCCATCCACTGAAGGCTTTCAGAATTAGTAGTTTGTGAAAATGCTCTATTACCATGGGCCAGTGAATGGTGTACAGAAGAAGTACGGCCCTTTTATCTAACAAGGCCGAGTCTGCGACAACCGAGGTGAATCAAATGCCCAGCAGCCACGAACGCGTCCGCACATTAGGTATGCACTGTCACACTGGGCATGCCGTACCACGCCAGGCACACCCCTGTGGCAGGAGTTGTGTTTGCTGTCTTTTAAATTCTCATGCCTCAGTTTGGTTTCCAGGGCTCATTTTAATGCCATTGAGGCTTATGGATTTAAATATTGTCCAATTGGGCCTAGAATTTTTGACATCTACTTTACCACAATGCAACATTCTAAAGAATCTGATTGCGATTGGGAAACAGGGCTGTACATCAATGCACTACTTTTCCAATGGTGGAAATATACAGAAGGCCTGGATGGTTGGACCAGATCACAGCTGCTGGTCTTCTTTACAGGTGTTCTCTGTGGTGAGAAAGGGGGAGAAAGCATCTCTTGCCTAAGGTCCACAATGTTCCCACTCTCCCCCACCACTCCTGCTGTCTGCCACATAAAGGGTTGTGCTTTAGAGCAATGGTGACCAGCTACATTTTGCTGTCAAAACTCAAAGTGCAGACTGAATGTGAATTGGCTTGAGGACAGAGTGAATGTCCCCACTTTTCCTTCCTAATCTCCATTATATTCATAGCGTTAATAACTGCTCTCCTCCACAATCTTGGCTATCATTTACATAAGTTACACCTAGTCTAGATTTGGAAAGTATATAATAAAATGATTCCATTGATGCTATTCCAATCCTTCTACTTATTGAGCTAAATTTTCTTTCATTTTTTTAAGCTGTGTGCCTGGGCAGGTGTTATCTTCCATTGGTGGTGCCATTCCCATGCAGGAGTAATGTTTCTGCTGAACATAAGTCCTCTTGGCAGATACACATTTGGTGAGGTCCATTTCAGTGAAGATCTCCAGGCTGTGCTATAATGAAACAAATAGGAATGACAGTCACTCTCCTCACTTGCATGTCTTAGTTTAGTTTTGGTAATTATCGTGCACACAGACCAGTGTTTCTCTTTAGAGAAACAAATAAACTGTATTTATTACCAGCGCAAGGTTTCAGAAGCCATGAGAAAGGCATTAATATATTAAGTTCTGTGCACATCATCAGCACTTTAAGTTGGCCCTTACCTCCCATGAAGCTGGCAGCCTCCAGATCTTTGGTTGTATGTTTTTACTGGCTGTTAATTGTTAATAGATTTTCAGGTGTAGGTCATGCTGTGCAAGCATCAATCCTTCATTTAGGAAGGTCTGTGGCTGTCTGTGATTGTGAAAAGGCAAGTGATAAACAAAAACTGGAGAAATCTCAGCATCCTCACTAAAAATGTCAAAGCCAGTAATGCTTCTGGTAGTAAAAGCAAAATTTATTAGTGAGGGAACAAACTTGCACAATAGAAAAGGAGAGTTAAGGGGGGAAAGCAGAGACAGGGAGAAAAAGGCCCCAGAAGAAGACTGAAGAAAGAGAAAACATTTAAGAAAACAAAGCCCTTTTAAAAAGATGAATTAGAGATCAGGCATGGTAGGATTTTAAATGTTTTCCTTGTTCATGAGCCGTGAAGAAAGGGAAGGCATTTGGGGTGAGCTTTTTAATAATTCTACCTGGGAATATGTATGAAAAGAGGCTTTGCTATTCTCCACATTAGGGGAAGAGGTATATTGGTCCAGAGTTCAGCAACCCTGAAGCCAAATTCAGCCACTGCCTAGTTATATACAACCTGCAAACTAAGAATGATTTTATATTTTTAAATGGTTGAAAAAAATCAAAACAAGAATCATATTTTGTGACATGTGAAAATTAAATGAAATTCAAATTTCAATATGCATGAATAAATAGGAACACAGACACACTTATTTGTTTATGGTTTTCTATGGACCTTTCACCATCAGAGTGAATTTTGTCATTCCTCTCTCCTGAATAGCTTCTGAATTGTGCACTTAGCTCCACTGCCAATGTTTCGACCCTAATCTAGGCCACTATCATCTCTGGATCACAGCAAAAGCCCTACCAAGTGGCTCTTTCACATCCACTCTTGCTTCTGGTCTGTTTAAAATTCACATATGATCACGATACTTCTCTGTGCACAACTTTTCTCACTTTTCCCATATTTCTTGTGAAAATATCCCAAACTTTCGGCATATCCCTCGAGACCCTGAATAATCAATTTTTGACACCTCAGCTGCCTAATTTGCATGACTCTCCCCTCACTCCCTTCTTTGTAGCCACATGGACATCTTACAGTTTCTCTAGGGTGAATATATAATTCATTTCCCAACCCAAGACACTTGTGAGAGTGAAAGGGGAAACCATCAATAATTATGCCAGGACAGCAGACCATAACCAGGCAAACCAAGACATAAAGTCACCCTATATTTCTCAGGCATGCCACATACTCTTTCTCACATTAGATTCTTTAAATGTGATTTTTTTTTTTTCTTTACTTGGAATTCCTTCGTCTTTCTCTTCTTTAAATCTCAGCTTTTCTCTGATTTCACAGGGTAAGTGAGGTCCTCTCTTTATAAACAATCTGAGCGCCTTTGCAGTCCTTCAAACTATTACAATTGCATTACAACTGATAAAATTGTTTACACATCAGACTAGAGCGGCCAACCCTCTTGGTCTGCCTAGGACGGAGGGGGTTCCTGGGACATGGGACTTGCAATGCTAAAACCAGGAAAGTACCAGGTCACCCCGTGAGAGTATTGTTCCCTCAATGGGAAGGACCACATTTGTCTTGTTCCCCACAATCACCTCTGAACTCAGAATAGTTCCTAGTAAGTTATAGATGCTCACAAAACTGCAGTTGGCTGAATGAATTAAGAAAGAAAGGAATAAAATGAAAGAGAGATGACTATCAGATGGGTTAATCACGGATACTTTGCATATGAGGTCCCATTTCAGCCTAAAGCGTGAGTTATAGTTGTGGTATAAAGTCAGGGGAAGTTTTGCAGGAGGGGAGAAAACTTCCTCTCTTCCTGCTATTAGGTGCCACCTGGAAGGGATTCGGAGGTTTTTAACAATGTGATGTAAATGGCTGCTACAGTTGAAAGTGTTACCCACTCTAGGAGTAATTGCGTTTTTAATAAGGAACAGAGCCTTCGGCAAAATGATTAACTCATAATAACAGACCTTTTGAGCTGGGATTGGAGGACATGATTTGGGGGTAAGGCGGGAGGAGTGAGGAGGAAGGCCCACCTTCAGACTGGCCCCAAATACCTACCCCATAGGTAGGTGGCTTCCCACTTTGCCTGGGTGTCAGACTGCAGGACCCTGGGATCTGAAAGTGCAGTGAGTTGTACAATCACATCAAAATGGTTTGAGGAGAGCACAATGGGACAGCGGTCTAATTGTTTTCTCTTAAATTATCCAGCCCAATTGGTTTGGGAGAGGTTAATCCTGCCCACTGTGTTTCTGGCATTAGCACTTGGCACCAGATGAGAAATTTGCACTGGGAGAGACAAGTCAGAAAGGCACATTAGAGCTTTCCAATTGGTAAAATGTTGGATAATAGAATTTTCAATGTTTCATTTAGACTACATAAATTTAATAAATGAGAGCCTCAAATTCCTGGGAATTGAAGGCTTCTGACCATTCAATACATGTTGTTTCAGAAAATAATAGATTGTCAGACAGAAAAATACCTTTGAGATTCTCAATTTGTAGATGGGAAAAACAAGACCAAGTGATGTGAAGGCCCTGATCACATTTTATAGCTCATTCCTGCCATGCTGGGACCAGGACTAAACTCTCCCAGATCCAAATGCTGTGTCTCCCACTCCCATACTTGCATGTTATTATGAAAACTTTTTCACATACAGAGAATTTGAAGAAATTGTACAGTGAGCACCTGTATACTCATGTCTCAGTTTATTCGGGTTGCTATAACAGAATACCTTAGACTGGGTGGCTTATAAACAACAGAAATTTATTTCTCATGGTTTTCCATCAGATTTAGTATCTGGTGAGAGTTTCTTCCTTATAGATGGTAAGTTCTAACCATGTCCTCACATGGTGGCAGGGGCAAGGCAGCTCTCTGGGTCACCTTTAAAAAAAAATTAATTTTATCAACTAAGTAATTAATTAATTTAGAGACGGGATCTCGCCCTCTTCCCCCAGCTGGGGTGAAGTGGAATGATCATAGCTCACTGCAGCCTCGAACTCCTGGGCTCAAGTGATCCTCCCACCTTAATCTCCCCAGTAGCTACGATGACAGGCGTGTATCACCAGTATCACCATGTCCAGCTAATTTTTAATTTTTTTAGAGATGGGGGTCTCAACCCATTGCCCAGGCATCTCGAACTTCTGGGCTTGAGTGATCCTATCTTAGTCTTCCCAGTAGCTCGGATTACAAGCTCAAGCCACTGTCCTGGCCTGGGGCACCTTTTTTAAGAATGTCAATTCCAAATTCTTTTCCACAGAGGCTGCACTAACTTACAGTCCCACCAGCAGTGTAGAAGTGTTCCTGTCTCTCCACATCCTCACCAACATTTGTTGTTTTGTGTTTTTTTGATAGAGGCCAATCTCACTGGGGTTAGGTGATACCTCATTGTGGTTTTGATT
>NW_012148463.1:660891-690645 GCF_000956105.1 Propithecus coquereli
TTTTTTTTTTCTTTTTTGCTCCTATGGAAACAAATCAGAAAAGCTAGAGCAGTTTTGAGAGACAGATGCTGAAGACTGATACTCCACACTCCCTTCACCTGCTCCCTTCCCACACGTATTGCAGGGGTGTGAGCTCTGGAACGGGCTCTCTCTCTCTCTCTCTCTCTATTTCTCACTCACACACACACACACACACACACACACACACACACACACACACACACACATACACTTGTCCTGATTGTACCAAGGAGGTAAGAGTGAATGACTGGAAAACTTAGGTGGCTGGCAGTATGGGTAGCCAGTGGTTCAATATTGGCTCCAGGCACGATGGACTACCACTAAGGAATGGTGCACCCAACAACTGGGAGAAACTTGAAGCACTTTAACTGCCAATGTTTCATGTAAAAAGGTAGGGATAAATCAGAGGAGGACCTTCTGCAAGCCCCTTCCAGGAACCAAATTGACCCCGCCACGGGAGGTCTTTTGGCCCAGAGGGTAATAGCAAGCCCAGGGCAGCCAAAGTCCTGCTCCCCAGGTGGCTTCCTGGAGCAGAATTGATGGGCAGCAGTAATATAGAAAGGCAACACCCTACTTTTAAAGCAGTGAAGGTGGAGGGGGAAAGAATGGAAAGACAGAATATTCTGGAAGTCTTTCTGTAGGAGCTCCAGAAAACGATTTTTGAGAAAACAGGACATTTCAGAAACAGCTGGGCCTTCAGCCAAAGCAGATGGTCCAAAATGAGAAATGGGAGAGCAGTGCAAATAAAATCAAGTTGCTGGCTACGGAAGCACCGTAGGAACATGCTATGGTTGAGTTAGGTGGAAGCTCTTCATTGCTGACCCTGCATTTAAAAAGCACACATTTAGGTTTTCTCTCTTGGCATCTGGGCATGGCCAATGTTGGAGAGCTGCCTCCATCACTGACTGGTGTAGAAGCTAGACTTTTTTTTTTTTTTTTTTTTTGCCAAAGCCAGTCCAAATGCCCTAATAAAAACCTCTGAGTGATTAACATACAGAAGAAAGTGAATGGTGCCAACTTACTGCAGTCCTGGTAGTTTTCCTAATGATTTGAGGGAGCTATGTAGTTAGAATTCAAATCATCAGGCAGGTTGGGGGATTCTGTGGCTTTTGGATAGGACATGATCAAGAGACATAAGAACAACAAAGTAAAAAAATGAAAAAAATGAAACAGCACATTAAGATGAGCAAGAATGCATATGCTCTATCCCTGATTACAATCAGAGCTGGCTATTTTTAGTGTATTTCTGATGAGTCTACTTCACTGTACTTCATACCAGAATGGCACAATGAATGGTATTCACTCTCTATTGGTTAGTGGCTGAAGGGATGCATCTCCATGGGAGTATGTATGCACAGAGTGCTGAGGCTCACATATGGTAGATTTTTTTTTCACATTTACAAAAAACAAAGCACTTTCACTAATAATGTGTGTGTTTGTGTGTGTGTCATACAAATCCACTGAGTTTCAATCATCAACTCTGTTTTAGAAGGAACAAGATATTTTATGGCCAGGTAGTCATCCCCAAACTATGATTTAGAATCTCCGAGTTGCAAGTAGGCGGGTTATGGCACTGAGTTAGACTGAGTATCGATGAGACCTATGCCACAGGTTTCAGCAGATAGAATCCTTGATTTTTACTGGGAACAGGTTTACGTGGGGGAAGGGGGTATCTTTATAGACTCAATCATAGAAGAAGAAAAATAGAATACCACAACCAAACTCTGCAAACTCTTTCTATATAAGGTGATGTAAATATCTTAGAAAATCTTATCCCCACTCTGTAGAGAGAACTAGAAATATCTCTTCCAATATGGATTTAGAAGTTGCAGGTTCCCATAATTTGCTGAATTAAAAAAAAAAATAATAAAAAAAATAAAAAAAAAAAAAGAATGTCGATTCCATCCATGAGGGCTTTGCCTTCAAGA
The DNA here is from genome assembly GCF_000956105.1 of Propithecus coquereli. NCBI lineage: Eukaryota > Metazoa > Chordata > Mammalia > Primates > Indriidae > Propithecus > Propithecus coquereli. The sequence goes on from NW_012148463.1 coordinate 662,841, forward strand.
CCTAATCACCTCCCAAAGGCCCTACCTCCAAATACCCTCACACTGGGGAATAGTTTTGAACATATGAATGTAGGGGGACACAAACATTCAGATTATAGCAACCCACTGCCTCAATTTTACAATTATCAGTTTGCTGCATTTGCTTTGTCAGGTATCTATCCTATTTTTGAAGCATTTCAAAGGAACTTACAGACATTAATACATGTTATATCTGAATACCTCAGCATGCAGATTATTATCTAAAGTTTGATATTTGCTTACCTTTTTTCAGGCAAAATTTAAATACAGTGAAATAAACATGAGTTTTAACAAATGTTTGCATCTATGTATCTCAAATTCAGAAGCTTTTTCCATTTCAAAGATTTCAAACCATGCTACATTTTACTCAAATAATCATCTTAAAATTGTTTGCCAGAGAAGATATACTTGCTCATATAGAAAACATTTTCACAGGAAAGAGATTTGTATAACATTAAACCATAGTTTTTAAAAGCAGGTTTTATAAAGTACTGGGCTCAAATACTTAAAAAGCAACTCTATGCAAGTTTGAATTCATGAGAGATGAAGCTTCAACGTCAGGGGAACGCACTCATGTGGGAGACGAGTGGAGAGATTCAAAGGGAATATGTGAGGGCTACAGAATGTTATAGAAAATTTAGCATTGTTCCTAGCTCAGTACTGTACTTGGGCCCCCTCCCTCCTCCATCTCTACACTCTGCATTTCAAAAAGACGAATTACCTGGAAATTTCCAACTGGGTGGGGTGTGAGTATAATAAAAAGGGAGAAAAATGTTACAAGCTCTTTTGGTTCTGCTGTAGGAATGCTCTATTTGACTCCAATCTTTTTAATTTTTTTTTTTCTTTTTTGCTCCTATGGAAACAAATCAGAAAAGCTAGAGCAGTTTTGAGAGACAGATGCTGAAGACTGATACTCCACACTCCCTTCACCTGCTCCCTTCCCACACGTACTGCAGGGGTGTGAGCTCTGGAACGGGCTCTGTCTCTCTCTCTCTCTCTATTTCTCACTCACACACACACACACACACACACACACACACACACACACACACACACACATACACTTGTCCTGATTGTACCAAGGAGGTAAGAGTGAATGACTGGAAAACTTAGGTGGCTGGCAGTATGGGTAGCCAGTGGTTCAATATTGGCTCCAGGCACGATGGACTACCACTAAGGAATGGTGCACCCAACAACTGGGAGAAACTTGAAGCACTTTAACTGCCAATGTTTCATGTAAAAAGGTAGGGATAAATCAGAGGAGGACCTTCTGCAAGCCCCTTCCAGGAACCAAATTGACCCCGCCACGGGAGGTCTTTTGGCCCAGAGGGTAATAGCAAGCCCAGGGCAGCCAAAGTCCTGCTCCCCAGGTGGCTTCCTGGAGCAGAATTGATGGGCAGCAGTAATATAGAAAGGCAACACCCTACTTTTAAAGCAGTGAAGGTGGAGGGGGAAAGAATGGAAAGACAGAATATTCTGGAAGTCTTTCTGTAGGAGCTCCAGAAAACGATTTTTGAGAAAACAGGACATTTCAGAAACAGCTGGGCCTTCAGCCAAAGCAGATGGTCCAAAATGAGAAATGGGAGAGCAGTGCAAATAAAATCAAGTTGCTGGCTACGGAAGCACCGTAGGAACATGCTATGGTTGAGTTAGGTGGAAGCTCTTCATTGCTGACCCTGCATTTAAAAAGCACACATTTAGGTTTTCTCTCTTGGCATCTGGGCATGGCCAATGTTGGAGAGCTGCCTCCATCACTGACTGGTGTAGAAGCTAGACTTTTTTTTTTTTTTTTTTTTTCCAAAGCCAGTCCAAATGCCCTAATAAAAACCTCTGAGTGATTAACATACAGAAGAAAGTGAATGGTGCCAACTTACTGCAGTCCTGGTAGTTTTCCTAATGATTTGAGGGAGCTATGTAGTTAGAATTCAAATCATCAGGCAGGTTGGGGGATTCTGTGGCTTTTGGATAGGACATGATCAAGAGACATAAGAACAACAAAGTAAAAAAATGAAAAAAATGAAACAGCACATTAAGATGAGCAAGAATGCATATGCTCTATCCCTGATTACAATCAGAGCTGGCTATTTTTAGTGTATTTCTGATGAGTCTACTTCACTGTACTTCATACCAGAATGGCACAATGAATGGTATTCACTCTCTATTGGTTAGTGGCTGAAGGGATGCATCTCCATGGGAGTATGTATGCACAGAGTGCTGAGGCTCACATATGGTAGATTTTTTTTTCACATTTACAAAAAACAAAGCACTTTCACTAATAATGTGTGTGTTTGTGTGTGTGTCATACAAATCCACTGAGTTTCAATCATCAACTCTGTTTTAGAAGGAACAAGATATTTTATGGCCAGGTAGTCATCCCCAAACTATGATTTAGAATCTCCGAGTTGCAAGTAGGCGGGTTATGGCACTGAGTTAGACTGAGTATCGATGAGACCTATGCCACAGGTTTCAGCAGATAGAATCCTTGATTTTTACTGGGAACAGGTTTACGTGGGGGAAGGGGGTATCTTTATAGACTCAATCATAGAAGAAGAAAAATAGAATACCACAACCGAACTCTGCAAACTCTTTCTATATAAGGTGATGTAAATATCTTAGAAAATCTTATCCCCACTCTGTAGAGAGAACTAGAAATATCTCTTCCAATATGGATTTAGAAGTTGCAGGTTCCTCAAAAAATAAGTTGCATATTTCCCATTATAAACTGATATAATGTTCGGTGAGTTAGATTTTTATCTGCTTCTTCAACTAGTCATATCCTACTAATCAAATGCCTACCATGGGCTCAGTGCTCCTGGAAATGCAAAAAAAAGAGTAAGGCCAGAACTCATCTTAAAGGAGTTTACCATCTTAATAAAGATGTGAGAGGAAATTATAAGAAACAAACCATTCATTAACAATGAGGACCTTGTATAACCCAGGGAGTCAAATGAGGTATGAATTTGAGCTATAGGAGATTATTTGGGTTGAAACAGCTCAAAGATGTTTGATCTCGATGTTTTCTACAAACATCATCTTCAGTGATTCCTTTATGCCCTTGGGGACCTGATTTCCAAGACATTTAAAACTAAGAATGATATCTTTACATTGGGGTACCACCAAGTCATTAAAGTAGCTTTTTGATAACGTTGGCAATTGTGCTCACAAAACGGATGACGCTTTTTCATCAAACGTACAAGTAATTGAAGGGAAAATAAATAAGGTTTCTTTTTTTTTTTTTTTCTTCTTTTGACTTACAAGGCTTAATCTGTTCCATGCAGTCTTTATCACTTAAAGTCAGGCTACCCTGTCAGTACTTGCTAGCTTCTTTATGGACGTGGATAATAACTATAATCCACGAAGCAGTCCTGTGGTGAAGTCAGTACAGCCAATGATTCTCAAGCCTGGCCCTGCATCAGCATCCCCTGGGGAAGGCACGCCTTGAATTTGCTCATCTGTCTGGACTGTGTAGGGAAAGATCAGCCAAGTGGTCACTTTCAGTGAAGTTTTCCCCTGCACTTTTGCTGTCTTCAATTTTATGGATTTAAGAGAGGACTTTGGCAAAAGTTTGATTATTGTGAATATTCTCTTATAATGGTTCGCCTTTCAAAGAGTTCTCAAATTCATAATTTTCTTTATATTTTCATAACAATCTTCGTAAGTTTCCAGTGGAGGAGGAAGAATTGAGTCTCTTCTCATGTTACCTCTCATGAGAGAGAACCAACAAGATTAGTTGACAGTTCCAAGGTGAGATACAGCCCTTTAGCCATGCAATAATTATCACGTTCTGGTTTCTTGACTGGGGACCTAACGTCTCATTCTATGTTTTGTGCAGGACATAGAACTGGCTCGTTTGGTTGATCCTGTTGACAATCAGATATAGGATTTAGGAATTAAGTTGCAAAAATTTGACTTTTTGGTTAGTCCAATAATTCAATTCACTTCTGACGCTGTTGACCTGGAGTTAGCATCAGATCCCAGGAGTTAAAGGGCACAGTCACACAAGACTGCTCCCGCTTCAGATTCCAATTGCAAGTCCTGGGCCACCCATACTTCTGACCAACTGGCTGTAAACTGGGAGTTCCCACAAATCTGTCCTCAGAATTAGTCATTGCTAGAGTGGCTTACAGAACTCAGGAAAACATTTTACTTAACTTTAGCAGTTTATTATAAAGAATGAAAATGAATAGCCAGATGGAGAGCCATACAGAGCAAGGTCCAGAAGGGTCCGGAATGCAGGAGCTTCTGCCCTTGGGGAGGTGGGATGCACTATCTTTCTACCAGGTGGACGTATTCAGAACAACAACTTGGCATCTCTCTGAACCGTGTCGTTTAGGAGTTTTTAGGGAGGTTTCATTATGTAGGCATGGTTGATTAGATCATTGGCAACTCAATCTCCAGCCACTTTCCCCTCCCCAGAGGCTGGGAGATGAGGCTGAAAGTTCCAACCCTCTAATCCTGCCTTGGACTGGTTGGCAGCCAGCCCCTATCCCGAAGCTATCTAGGGACCCCAGCTACCAGTCATCTCATTAACATACAAAGAGATCTCTCACCACTGCAGAGATTCCCAGGGTTTTAGAAGCTGTGTGCCAGGAACCAGGGAAAAAGATTAAACATTTATTTTTATTATACCATAGATTTGAATAGACTTTTATTCAAGAAGACACACAAATAGCCAATAAGTGCCTGAAAATTTGCTCAACATCAATACTCATTAGGGGAATGCAAATCGAAACCATTATGAAGTACCACTTCATATGTACTAGGATGGCTATAATAAAAAAGATAAACAATAACAAGTGTTGGAGAGGATATGGAGAAATTAGAACCCTCATTCACTGCTGACGGGAATGTAAAATGGTGTGCTACCTTGGAAAATAGTTTGGTATTTCCTCAAGTTGCTAAATATAGAGTTACCATATGACCCAATAATTTCACTCCTAGGTATAATCCAAGAGAAATGAAAACATATGTCCACACAAAAACTTGTACATGTATATATATAACAGCATTATTCACAAAAGCAAAAATTTGTAAAGAACTCAAATATCCATCAACTGATGAATAGATAAACAAAAGATGGTATATCCCTGCAATGGAATATTATTCACCAATAAAAAATATGAAGTACTGATGCATGCTATAGTATAGATGACCCTTAAAAACATTATGCAAAGTGAAGAAGATAGTCACAAAAGATCACATATTACATGATTCCATTGAAATGAAATATCCAGAAGAGGCAAATCTAGAGACATAAAGTAGACGAACAATTGCCTATGCCTGGAAGAAGGGGAGAAATGACTTCTAATGGATATGGGATTTCTTTTGGGGGTGATAGAAGTTTTCTACCCTTAGAGAGCGCTGATGGTTGCACAACTCTGTGAAATCATTAAACTGTATACTTTGAGTGAATTTTATGGTATATGAATTTCATCTCAATAAAGATGTTTTTAAAAAATCAGCAAATGGTACCACTTGGTCTTGGGCCATGCAGACAACATATAGGTATATTTAAAATTAAGTCTCCAAACACTGCTATTCTCATTTGCCCTCTGATGAACTTGGTGAACTGGAACTGGAAGTCAGCTCTCCTTGTAAACAAACAATGCCGTTGCTGTAAAAGCTAATTGACAGTGTTGCCAAATTGGCTTTGCCAGGGAGTGAGCATTCATGGTCATCCTGAAATTAACATACAAATTACAGTGATAAATTTTACTTGAAGAGTTTTATTTTCTTTTTTCTGATTATATAAATAGTTTGTTTCCAGGCAAATAAAATGATTAAAGCACCTGGAATAATCAACTGTCACCTAAAATCCCCTTAATTTTTTTTTTTTACACAAAATTTCAAAATCAAGGGAAAAAATGCGGAGTATCATGTTCTTTTTTTGGTTGTACATTTTTTTGTTTCCTTGCTTAATGTCTTAAGAAACACATACAATAAATCCTCTTTACTAAATTTACTAAGGTTTTTGGTTTTCTAAGGCTTCCATAACAAAATATCACACACTAGGTGGCTTTAGCAACAGAAATTTGTTGTCTCACAATTCTGGAGATCAGAAGTCTGGGATCAATACATCAGCAAGATGGGTTCCTTCTGAAGGCTGTGAGGGAGAGTTTTTAACATTCTGCTATTCTAGCTTCTGGAAGCCTCAAATGTCCCTCAGCTTGTAGATGGCAGTCTCCTGGTGTCTTCATTTAGTCCTCCCTCTCTGTGTGTCTGTGTTCGAATTTTCCCCATTTCATAAGGACACAGTTATACTGGATTGGGGCCACCTAATGACCTCATCTTAACCTGGTCATCTGCAAAGACCCTGTTTCCAAGTGAGGTCACATTCACAGGTTCTGGGGGTTAGGATGTTCACGTCTTTGAGGAGAAAACAATTCAACATATACCACTAAATTATATCCTAGGATTTATAATGTTTTAATATTCTTTTGACCTAGCTAAATTTATAATTTTCATTTAAGAAATCCATTGGAATGAGGCAAGAATAGCTGTTCCCTTATGATCACCCATGTAGTAATTGAAGTGTGCATATGCCCCTTGGATTGACCTTGCCATTTGATATCTGGTGGCTTTTAATAAAGAGCCACATGAAAAATATCCCGTGTTCTAAGTGTGCAGAGAAAAGAATGAAAATGAACACATACTTGGGAAGTTTGATCGCCTCCTGGTTTTGTGTCGCTTGCCTCCACATGCTCTTTGTAGGGATTGCCATGAAATAAGTGTATGTGTGTTGCTAATTTCTTAGATTGCCTTGGCCTGAAGATCGAGGATAAAGGGCACAAGGATAAAACAAATGTACCGCATTCATGCAATTATTTATAAGAAAAATAGGACTGGAACCCACTTCTGATCACAGTCCTTTTAAACCAATAAAATGAATGACTAAAACTGTAATGTTTTAGTGATTGTTTTTTCTTTAGCAGTTGGTACCTTGGCTAAAAATAAATCAGTCAGCAATCAGAAAGAAAAGAAGATGGGTAAAATCTGTTAAGAAACTTAAACAATATTCCGTAGGATCATTCCTATCAGCACACAAACATGTTCTAAATTATACTTGACTTCAGTTTTCCTCCAGCTATTTTCCCATTTCTCCATCCCTTTCTTAAAAAAACTCCTTAAAGGAAGAACTGTGTCCACTCCAGTCTTTTTCCCTCCCCGATTCTCTCTTGAAGCCTCTCCAATCAGGATTTCAGCACCTGCACTCTGCCCCAACCCACCTTTGCTGAGGTCCCCAACAACACATCCCTGAATCCAATGGACAACTCTTAAGTTTGCCTCTTACTACCAGCAGCGTGGGCATAGTTGGTCACTTCCTTCTCCTTGAAACACTTCCTTCACTTAGCTTCCAAAACTCCATTGGCTTCTGATTTTCTCCTCCTTCTTTGCTTACTTCTTTCAAGTCTTTTTTGTGTCCTCATCTCCCTGATCTCTTAAATCCGGAGAGCTTCAGGCCTCAGTCTTTGGAATTTTTCATACATCTACCCCCCAATACCTTAGTGATCTTATTCAGGGCCAGGCCTTAATTATCATCTTTGTGCTGTTGACTCCCAAATTTATATATTTCAACTACGTACTGAATGTCGACACATGGATATTTTCTTAGCATCTCAATCTTAACATTCCCCAAACTGAAATCTTGATCAGCCCACTCTACCTACTCTTCTCATGTCCATTAAAGGGAACTCTATCTTCTTAGTGCTTTATTCCAGAAACCCTGGAGTCTCCCCTTCCTCTCATGTTCCGTATCTAATCCATTAGAAAATCCATTGATGTTATACTAAAAATATTATGTAAGAACTAACTGCTTCTTATCCCCTCCTACCACTACCAAATCTTCTTCACTTGTCATCAGAATTTTCACAAACACCTCCTAATGGCTCTTCCTATTTCTGCTTTTGCTACTTTCCTCTAAGTCTATTCTCAACACAACAACCAGAGTGATCCTTAGAAAATGTAAGTCATAGTGACTCACTCCTCTTCTCAAAACCCTCCAGAGGTTTGCCAAAGTCATTACAATGACCTCTAGCTGCCACACCTGTGCCCCACCTCGCATCTAACTGATGGCATCTTCCACTGCTCTTCTTCACTCAGCTCCTGGCACACTGGCCACCTTGCCATTCTCCAAACATGCCAGGTATGCTCCTGTTTCAGGGCCTTTTACATTGCAGTTCCCTTTATCTGGAAAGCTCTTGCCCCATATACATTCATGACTCATTTCCCTAACCCCTTCAGTCTTTGCTCGAATGGCACCCACTTGGTGAGGTGTTCATTGCCTATACTATTTTAAATTACAACTACCAACCCCTGGCTTTTACTGTCCCTCCTCTTTTCTTTATTTTCTCTGTATCCCTCACCACCATCTGGCATGGTATCTACTTTACTTGTTTTATTAATTGTTTGTATCCTCTCAGAAGAATGTAAACTTCTAGATCAGGACATTTATATATTTTCTTCATTGCTGTATCCTCAGTGCCCAGAATAGTGCCTGAAAAATAGTAGGGAATAAGGAAAAAGAAAAAAAAAAATGAATGACTAAATAGTTCTTAACCTTTACTAGTTTATAGGTCTGTAAACTATTTTAAAACTTGATGAAATCTATGGAAACTTTTCCCAGAAAAAAAACATGCTATACACATGTAATTTGTATAGAAGTTCTAAAGTTATTATCTACCCTGAAATCCATCCAGGGACATTCTCTGCGCCCAAGAACTCCTGGCTAATCATATATGGCCTAGAGGAAAGGGCAGAGTATAAAACTGACTCTACTATTGTCTGTTTTGATGATTGCCACTTCTTAAACCTTGGTGGCCTGCAGATTGAGGGTAAAGGGCACAAGGAGAAAATAAATTTATCATTTTCACATAATGATTTATTAGAAAAATAGAATTGGAACCCACTTCTCATAACAATCCTTGTGAAGCAATAAAATGAACTATAGGAGTTAAGATCTGTTTATTCATTTTGTTTGTGGGGGGCTTAATTTTGCAAGCATAGTTTTAGAAAGGTAAAAGTCATTTTGTGGGGGAACTAGCTTTCTGCCCATGCTTCCCAAGTTTTCTCATTTTCCTTTCTTTCCTTCTCTCTACCCAAGATGTTTCTCTAAATTTCACAAACTTTGAAAAAGAAATGACTGCCAGATCATGTTTGGGAGGAGATTTGTGCAAAGGGCCAGAAATGAAATCATTTTAGATCCTGCATTTCCCATTTAAAGTTCTATATTCATCTTCTAAGTAGGTGCCCTTATGGGTTGAACAAAATGGCACATTCATTGCTGAGAAGTTCTAAGATAGCAAAATTTTGCTTTCAGCACTTCCTAAGGAAAACAGCTTCTGTGAATTAAGGATTTATGGGGAGGCCATGTTTCCGCTGGAAAGGTTTGAAGATCTGGACTTAACATGCTGGTATCCTGGCTTGATTAAAGGCTGCAGAGAAGCTGATACAGTAAATAGTCTTTGCTATCGGTGGACTCATATTTCCTGCTAGAGATAAACCAAGCTTTGTGCTATAAAGCAATCAGCGAGCACCGCAGTGGCTGATTCAGCACTCTGCCCTCTACCGCGCTGGCACCCTCCATTGGAAATGGCCTCAAAATCACAAACGTTCGCTTCGGAGTTACAGGATGCAGAGATGAGTTAAATCAAAGTTGCAGTCGTTCCTTCATGTAAACACCTGGTCACTTTCCCCACATTACACTATAAAACAAACCTCTGTGGTTTAATTTCTCTCAGGCCTCATCGATGCCATTTATCTAGAAATCCGTCTAAAGCCCTGAGAGGAGTGTACAGACTTCTAAGAAAACTTGCTTTGAGCTGCTCTAGCAGAGGGAGTGCCTGTGTTCCATATATGTGCCCGCGAATGTCAGCGCCAAGGGAGAGGGGCAGTCACATGAATAATCCAACTTAATCCATTTATATTTGACTTTGAGCAACAAAGTATGTCTGGCAAGCCATGTGGATAGTGAGCTGTTGACACTAAAACAAGGATTTAGAGCTTGCTGCTCAAAGTGTAGTCCTACAGCAGTAGCATCAGCATTCCCCAGGAGCTTTTTGGAAGGTAAATTCTGGAGCTCTACCCTCCAGGCCTATTGAATCACAATTTATACTTTAACAAGCTCCCCAGGTGATTCATTTGCCCATTCATTTTTTTTTTTTTTTTTTACAGAAGGGTTGTTAAAGCCCTGATTCCCAAAAGGACTTGTGCACTGGAATTATCTGGGGAGTTTTCAAAACACTGATTGACATCTGGGTCCTATGGCCAGAGAGCCTGATTTTATTGATATGGACTTCAGTTTGGTCATACTGTGTTTTCAAAGCTCCCCAGGTAGTTGTAACGTGCAGCAGAGTTTGAGAGCCCCTGGCTGAGAGCAGAACCAGAGCACATCTCAGGTGCATCTGGATAGTTGATAATTTTTAAAACAGACTCTCAATTAGTTACCTGGCATTCTACCAGCCACAAATTTCTATTTGTGTTTTATCCATTTCTATATTAGCTGTATTCTGAATCACCAGAGAAGAGTAAGTTACAATCTCTTTAGTTTAGCATTTTTCTATTTTATTGCTTATTTGAAAATTAATAGATTATATTGGTTTACGTGGTTATTCTAGAGTAGTCAAAAGATTTGCTTACTTGCATCTCATTTTCTAATATGCTTGTAAAGGAATGGGTATGGTCTAAAAGTTGTCATTTAGGGCTCCTACCAATGCTATGCAGTAGGTGTTTCTGTTTCTCTTAAAGGAATAAAAGCTGAGATTTCAAAAGGTTAAATAGCTGCCTAAATTGCACAGCTGGTCACTGTAAAAGCCAGCATTTGAATTTGGCATTTGAAAAGGCTTTATGTGATTCTTAAAGCCCATACATTTCTGTTCATATATGCTGTTTCCCAAAAAACTTAGCTGTGTATGATTAGCAGGGAAAAAGAGCAATTGTGATTGATTTTTGTGTAGCCTTGTAAACTGTACACATAGAAATGTGTAGCTTTTTGAAATTTTGTGTAAGACATTCCACCAACCATCACTGAGTAAAGACGGTGTATGCTCTGAGATTCTAATTCAAAATAATAACAAACAAACAAAGAAATTGGGGGAATTGAGGGGGTTGAGGAGCACAGGGTTCTAAGATATATGTAAAGTGTCCTGGGTAGAATAGCTTGGAAAAATTTGCAAGAGGCAGATGCTTCACTAAAAGCTGCTGCTCCAGTGGGATGGAGGGAAGTGACAGAGGAAGGACAAGCTCTAAGAGAAGAAAGGAAAAATGACCCTTATCAGAAATACTAAAAGTTCCTTTCAGATTATATATAGCAGCAGATGGCACAATGTAAAGGACAAATGGATTAACTTGCTGGGATTTTTGGTGTCCACTTCATAGCCAACCTTAAAAGGCACTTAACGAAGCAACGACTTTGTTAAATGATAGTTTCCAGAACATGCCATCTGTGGTCTCTGCCTGTTCTCATTGCCTGATGAAGACTGGAATTGCTCTGTTGAAAAAAGCAGATTCTTTCATCTGGTCGTTTTTCTTATCCTTTTGAATTCTCTTCTGAGATTGAATTTGTGTATATCTGAGGACCCTGGCTTGAAAACATTTTTGCTTGTGATGGTTTCACACGTCTCTACAGCATTACACTGAGAGATCGTTAGCAAAGAGGCAGCTTTGTTGATTTGTTGATTCATTTCTTTCTGAGGGATGGGTATCTTCTGGCATCATATAGAATTCTAAACTTTATATTAAAATCCTAGGGAGAAAAAAAGGGCGATTCTGATAGGCGAGTTCTGGCCCCATGTTCAAATCACCATTTCACCTTAAAATCACCATGGTTACCCAAAATCTATAGAATCGGAGATCTTCCCACCTCTATACTTCCTCCTGCTCCCTGTGCCTCCCTCCAATTTTCCTTTATTTCTCTAGCTTCCACTGCCTCCCACTTTATCTTCACTGGTCATCTTGATTCCATCCCTAGATTCTACCCTCTCTCCTATTCATTTTTTCTTTTCCCATTTGTCCCCTTTGAATTGCCATTTTTCTCCATTATCGTTTTTGATTAAGATGTTTTCTTGGTGAGGCATAACAGCTCATGCCTTAATCCTAGCACTTCGGGAGGCTGAGGTGGGAGGATTGCTTGAGCCAGGAGTTTGAGACCAGCTTGGCAATAGCGAGACCCTGTCTCTACAAAAATAATAATAAAAAAATTAGTTGGTCATGGTGGCATACACCTGTAGTCCCAGCTCCTCAGGAGGCTGAGGCAGGAATATCACTTGAGCCCAGAAGTTGGAGGCTGAAGGGAGCTATGATGATGCCAATGCAGAGTGAGACCCTGTCTCAGAAAAAAAAAAAAAAAAAGTTTTCTTTCAATTCTACTTATTTAAAATTGTGATGACTAGTCCTGGGGCTAAATAAAAGTTGATTTTTATATAGTCTATATTTGTAAAATATTTTCTAAAATACTTAGTTAACAACAATGGATTCTAACAGGATATTTCAAATATTAATACAATGGAATGTGATGGATTTTCAGTTCCTAGAGGCATCATTTATATATAAATATAACTGCAGAGTAAGAGGAGGGTACTCCTTATACTAGCAGTGTTTTGGGAGTAGGAGTGTGCTTTTGACATTCTCAATGGGTAAGTTTTTAATATGAGGCACTACAGAGGTTTCCAAAATGTATGGAATCCTTGGCCCTGCCCACCGAGTGCTTGTCATGCCAACTGAGCCATTTGGCAGCTGCAGATATTCACAAAGATTTCCAAATGAAATGGTGAGGTTTATTACATTGAAGCATGCTTATTCATTATGTTAAAGCTAAAATAGGTTCTTTAAAACTGTACCATAATTTAGATAGATACCCCCTAATTGTTCATGCAGATTTCTTATGGTTACTGTAAAATAGTCATACAGGTATACAAACACGTCAGTGTTGAAGATTAAGTGCCAGGCAGTCCCTGTAATAAGTGAGACACAGAACCTTCACCATTCCAGTTAGAAGCAAAAGAACTTGTCTTGATAGTGTAAATGCTTATCTTCCCATTCCTTCACTGAACCCCCTCCAAGCAAGCCTACAAGTCCACAGTAATTTATAATGTGAAGAATATTTTTCCTCCTTAGAATTTTAATAAAAATTAAAAGTGAATGTTGTGATGCACTTGGAGCCAAGTTGAACCCTGGCATCGTCTCGATTCTATCTTAAACATAACTGCCTACTCACCCGTTGTGCCCCAGCAACCATCGTCCAATCAATGACTATATCTCAATCTGGAAATCTGAGACTCTTTGTTAATCCTAACATCTGCCTCAGGGTCTAGAAGACAAAGGTCTTCTAGATGTGTGTGCTTGAAAAGCACACTTGTGCTTTTCAAGACAGGGGGCTTAAGTTTGGTCAAAACTCTCATGTGGCAATGCTTCTGAAAACAGCTCCAAATGAGGCCATACCATGGGTTTAAACTAACACTTCAGATGACCTAAAACCTAAACTGAAGAAAACAAATGAGTTCGATTGTTATTCTTTCTTGTGATAAGCTTCATCAGTTACTTATATGCATTTTTTAGAACACTCCTACAACCATTGGGAACAGAAAAAAAGAATAAAAGGAAATTGATTTCTACCCTAGCAAGTGGGATTCAGATTAAAATGAAACACACGCACACACACACACACACACACACACACACACACACGGTCCAGTTGCAAATGTGGGTAAATGTGATGAAAATAGGGAACCAAGTGTGACCTCTCTGTCCACGTAGGTGAAAGTGGCTCTTTGAACTAGGAAGCATTTTGTTGTCAAGTGAATGGAGCCTAAATATGATGCTTACTTACATCAGGGGAAGGACTCCCTGCCTTCACCAGATCATTTTATTATTCTCAGCCGTGTCTGGGTTGTAGATGGGAATAAACCTCTCACTTCCATGAGATGAGTCAACCTTCAATTCACAGTGGCCACATTCCTGGGAAAATAACTTGTCAGGAGAAATGATTGAAGAAGACCATGTTTGACTTCAGTGCTGCCCGATTGGTGAATTATATTTTTAGAGCAATCAGTTTAAATCCTACAGATTGAAATTGTGCTGCTCGCTAACTGCCTGGGTGATTTGGCATGAAATTTAATTTACTTTAACATGCATGGGGGGTAAGCAGAGGGGCGTTAATTTCACGTTTGAGAGTTGCTGCATTACTTTGAAAATAACTAAAATCTTGGTGTAAGAGTTTGCTCTCATTTTTCATCTTTAAAACAGACATGAATCTCTGGCCAAACTCAGTACTTTAGTCTACCAATTTGGGCTAATTTTATCTTTTCTCTATGATTCTCATTCTTCCTCACTTTGATATTAATATTAAATGAGCACTTATCAGGTACTAGGCACCTACTTAATTGACCAATTAATCGACATTCAGCACATTTAGCCTCTCAATCTTATAGTTGAGGAAAGTTGACAACTCCTGACACTTGATCTTTACTATATTTGCGGGGACACAGGGGAAGTCATCTATATTGGGGCTCTTCATTTTTGTTCTTTCATGTCTGCCTTCCCAGATGGGAACCCTGATCCACCTTAAATGTGCCCAGTTAAAAGGGAGAATTTTGGGATCAAGGGCTCTGTTTTTAAAATTTTGCCATGTAGGGTTCTAGCTTTTAAGAAATAAGTTAGTTCTCAAAGTAATACTATTTTAAAGTTCTTTCTCTGATATGAATAAGTCAAGGCTGAGCTAATCTGAAAATTTGCACACTGATAATAATAATAACAATAATCAAAACAATAAAAATAATAAAGTGTTGCTAGTGAGCCAATGTCTTGAACCTACCTGGAGAGCTGAGATCTATGAAAGAGCCATTTTATTAATATATACCCAAGGCTAATAAAATGCAATGTATGTTGAAAATGCCTTCCTGCTGTGCCCTTTGATCTGTATGTGCCCCACTGATTTTCCACCAGTCAGGATTCATATCTACATGTAAACTCAACTTTATTTGGTCACTGGAATGCGGACCAGCTGCAGTTATTGATTCATGCAATAGGTCTGATGTTTAGTGATTCCTGGGCTCTGTAAACTTGAATTTAATCCTAATTGTGATTTTAGGTAAATGTTTCAATAGACCACTTTGTCAGCAGTAAGTATTCCTTCACGAGGATCTTTCAGTATGTACTTTTCTTATAACCATTGCAAAGGAATGGTTGCTTGGTTCCCCAAAAGATGCTTTTTTAGTTTATCATTTTGCATGTTTAGTGAATGCTGACATGATTTATTACTTAATAGATTATGGAATTATGCCATTTCTTGAATGATAGTCAATAAGTACTGTAAAGAATCTCTGGAGAACTATGTGCTTCATCTAATTAGGCTGTTTATTTGAGTTTATTATAAGGCAAATGTGTCTTCAGTTGATGTTATTTCACAGAATACCAGGCAATGGGGATATTTTTAACATCTTCCTGACCATATATGTTCCCCCACTATAATTTCCCACAAATGATATCAGATCTAGAGGTGACTTTTTTTTTTTTTTTAAGAGTCCAACAAATATGTTTCCTTTGGGGAAGTAGGTTCATTACCTCTATTAGGACAGTACATGTATCAGTGCTTGAGAAGATAAAAATATACTAAATAAGTGTTCAAGAGGTTTAAATGTGAGTATGTCTTTCCCAAAGGAATCTAGTTAATCTTGTTCCACCAAGATGCACAAGTCCTAGAGCATCTTTATCACGACAAGAGTTATCTTGATGATCAATCATTACCATTTCCCCTCATTATCCATTTAGATCTTTAAGTCCCTGATAAATAGCAAAATATGTATTTGTGGGGGTGGTTAATTTTCAAGCAATAAGGAACAAAATTCAACCATGACAATATGTGGTAGTTCGGCATAGGTGTGATGAAATTGCCCTCCTTTGTCAAATACTGGACTTATCATTCAGGTTGGAATCTTGACTGTTCTCTCCTTTCTAACATAGCCTATAATGTATTGGGCTGCTGTGTGACCACTTGCATTGAATAAATTTAAATTAACAAATGTCTACAACACAATCAAAGATCACGCATCCCTTAATTGAAGCTCTTTATTCCTTCTTGCCACAGTGGGAAGAATTCTGAATAAATAGCTAGGAGACAAATGTTCTAGACCTAACTCTGACTCTAACATATTTACCGCATGAGCTCATAACAGGAGCATCCATATAATTACCAAACAATGGTTATGCAGTTCTACCTCTGCACTGAGCTGTTGCCAAGATGGAATGAGATAACCTAGGTGAAAGTGCTTTATAAACTCTAATGGCATTATGCTTTGAAAATGTGACATTATTTAGTGCCCTGGAGCAGCAAGGTACTAAATAATATCTCAGTGGCTTGAATTAATACAGCTGCCAAAAGAGGCTAATTTAGGAAATTGCTTAAACGTGAAAGAATCTCATTTCACATGCAGTGTTCACTGACACAGTCTCTCTGTGCTCCAGGTTTCAGGAGATATCTTAATACTCAGAAAGGAGGGAGGTGGTTACCAGGGTAAATCGGGATAAATGAGAGAACCGGAGTTCCTGCCCCCGCGAGTTTGGTAGGAACAGTTAACCACTGACACTCACACCCCAGCCTCTTTTAGGACTTCCTCTTCTTAACCTTCAACAAATGAGTCCTTCACACTTCTTTAATTGTGGCAAGCTAACTTCAGGAGTATTCCTACCCAAACATTGCATTGAAAGAGACAGACAGAATTAAAAATTCCTTGACGGGAGGCTATCAGGGGATGGAATTCTAGACAGGAGGTACATACAGGAGGGAGATGGTGTGAAGATGGGAGTACACTGCAGCAAAGAGGAGTGGGGAAGATATAATTATGGTGCTTGATTTAAACATTCCTTTTGCCCATTGCCATCATGATAAAACCACTCACCCACTGGGGACATAACTAGAAAAGACCATAAATCACATGGTCCTCTGTTCACTGTTGCAAGCAGAGTACATCTGCAGTGTTGTGTGAAATCCTGGCGACAGAATCTTAAGGGGACAAAGGTACAACAAAACACAAACACAGTCACCAGTGTTGTGAGGATTGGGAAAGCAAATGGGATAGAGGGTTTGGGGGGAGTTTGAGAAGAGAAGGCTTCGGGAGCATAGCATTTCTGTAGTTCAAATATTTGAACTTGGTCATGGGTAGAATAATAGGGAGATATACTTCCAAGGCGGCATGATAAGATCTTTTCTATTAATAATAAATAGAGCTGTTCTCTGGAAGTGGTAAAGTCTAGCTCAGTGTTTCTTGAGCTCATGTGTCAATGCTGCTGGTCTGAGCCCATACTCTGGGCACTGAGGGTCTAGATAGCCCCTGTTACTCACTGGAGGACTTCAATTGTATGCCACACAGTCAGCTGTCGGGTGCTGAGTCAGGGATTGCTGCTCTGGATGGGAAAGTGGACAGAGAGGTTCAAGTGTTTCTTTCACTTCTAAACCTCTCCTACTCTATTACCCTGTGCCTCAATATCTATGGATTTGATGGCCACTCTGTACTGTCTAAATCCTCAGCAAGTCTTACCTGTTGATGGTGGTCTTATGCTTTCCTTAGTACACAGGGAGTGGTACTTAGAGGTAGGGTTGATGTTTATTTGTCTGTCTCCCAATGTGCGAGTACTGATATGGACAGAGAAAGGGCTCATTTTACATGTGAGAAAGGCCATGTGCTATTTGTTCGGGGGCATTCCTGTTTCTGTATTAGTTAGGGGTCATTTGGCAATGAACCAGCCTTCCTAATTGTAGCACACACTTCTATATGCCTACTACACTTCCATTCTCTCTTTTGTCCTTTCTAATAACACTGTTCAGATTGGCAATGTTCTCAGGTAAAAAGCAAAATTAGTTGACTCTCCAGACTCCCTTGCTGCTAGGAGTAGCCACATAGTGTAGTTCCGGTGGATGAGATATAAGCAGAATCCTTCTAGGAGGGAGACTGTTTTTCTGATAAAAAGTCTGCGTGGTCTTTTTGTTCTTCGCTTTCCCCCCTCTTTCCTGGAATGTGGGCAGAATAGAATGTCTGGAGGCTCAGCAATTCCCTTGTGATAATGAGGATGAGAGCTCCATTCTGAGGTTGGTAGAGATGCTGATTTCCTTGAGCCGCTATACTAGCCCTGATCAGTCTTCTAAACAACTTCTTGTCATATGAGAAAAATAAGCCTCATGCTTTTTAAGCTGTTCTTTGTTGGGTTTCAGCTACATCTGCCAAGCACAGTCCTGACTGATATTCTAGTGATCACCATGCCTCGGGCAAGTAACCTATTGTCACTTGAGTTTTAGGAACCCAACAGCCTAAATTATCATCAGCAAAGATACTCCTCTATATATGATGAAATTCCCTTTTTTTTTTTTTAAATTGGACATACTTTTCTTTCTTTCCTTTTTGAACTTGTATAATTAAAAACACCTTGTTTTCAATGAACATAAACTGGCATTTCCACTTAGGTAGAAAAATTTTTACTGCCCGGAGGTTAAAATTAATGACACCCCCCAAAAATATTTGCCTTCCATGGTCTATAATGCTGGGTAAATAGGACAGTCACATTGTTCACCCTTTTTTTCAAAATGATTCCATTTCTTTGCCCATCCATTTCACTCTTCAAAATAATCACTGTCCTCGGCTGGATCCCTCTTTATCCTTGGCAACTCTGTTCTGTCAATTATGTAATAGTTTGGCCCTTTTTTGGCTTTTGTTTCATTTTGCTTCTTTTCTCTCTCTGCAGAACAGCCTGCAGAGCAATAAGATAGGGAACATGCCTGCTGGGCCTGATTTTCTTCTTTAAAATAGCTTTGGCCAGTGGTTAGTGATAAAAGGAGTTGACTCACTGTAGAAGCCAAAAACCAGGTAAGTGGATTTAGTCTCACATTGGTGCAAAGGTGACTGCTGGACAGAAAATGGAATCTGTATTTGGTTTGAACATAAACAGGAGGATGGTGAAAACATCACTCTACCTGGAGTCACCGGGGATTCCAGCCTACTGTTTCCATCTGCTAATCCTATAGGTGGTGTGGTTCTGGGACAATCCCTTAGCCCCTCTGGACCTCAGTTATAAAATGAGTGTTCCTCAAGATTTAGTCCATCTTAAACATCCAGAGCTATTCATATTCAATGAATATTTGTTTTGCACTCATGATGGGCCAGGCACTGTCCTGGTGATAGAGATGCAGGGGTAAACTGCACAGATAGAAGAAGATACCAGGTTTGAGAGTCTAGAGAAGGGGAGAGAATAGAAGGAAGAATGTCATGGGGGAAAAGAATAGAGAGGGGAATGGAAATATTAACTGAAATGTGCCTGGGTAGATTCCACATCTTCAGTGAAGTCTGCTTGGATCACCGCACCCGTCACTGGTCTCACCATCCAGGGAATCTCCAAGCATTTCTGTCAGCACCCTTCATTCAACACTTATCTGTCATCCATATTAGGAAATCTCTTTCTGGACATTTTTACTGTCTTCCTAACTAGACTGAGAACACTTAGAGGCCAGGTACTTCGTATAGTTGCATCGAAATACTTTTTTGGTATCAAGTGTTAAATAAATCAGGCAAGTGCTTTGGATATCTTCAAATACCTTGACGCATAGCAAGAAGTTACATGAGGTATTTGATATTTATGGACTGAACTGAGATCACTGGAAGGTGGGAGTGATGAAAGTTAGCTTGGAGTGTTAACTTCAGGCAGGCTGACCATCCATAACCAAGCACAAACCAGAAGCCATGTGCACCCCTTGGGGAGTGCTCAGATTCTAGCAAAGTAAAAGGTTAGTTAACCACAGATGGCTGAAGGTTCACCTTAAAGTTGCCTTGCCAAGAGGCATTTTAAATAGCTCATTTTTGGCAAGAAAGGAAAGAAATATTGAAAAAGAGGAAGAAAAGGGTAGAATAAGGTAGCAGGATGATCTGTAGACACATTTCAACAATCTTACGGTCTGTGTTTGGTAGTTATGTTCATAGTGACCCCTCTCTTTGTGCATCCCCAGAAGGGCAGGAAGTCTTAAATCCTGTCCTCGTACTGTGCCTATTATAGAGTTGGGCACAAAGCAGATGCTTCTGTAAACAGGAAAACAGGACCCAATTGACAGATGAATGGAGCCAATGCTTCTTCCTTCCTCCCTGATTCCAAGTGGGAACAGAGATTTAGTGGCAGAACATAACACAAAAGAGGACTCGGGGTCTTCTTACTTCTTGATGCCTGCATATTGGAGACAGAAGGGCCAGTATGATCTGCTGGTCCAATCCAACCATTTGGCACTCAAGCACTAAGAATAAAAGGTCCAAGGATTCCTAGTTACAAGCTCTGGACAAATTCATAAGCTATTCAATTCATACAGGTGATGACACCAAACACTTACCTTCATAGACTATCAGTAGCTACTACCTGACGCAGGACTGTGCCAAGAGACACCATCTCTAAAGCTGATTTTCTCATTGACTCTTGCTAACACGGGGTACTCTTAGGACATGGGAGGGCAGAGTGAAATTTATCTTTTCACCTGAAACTCAAAGATAAATAATCCTAATCCCTGGTTTTCATGAAGGTAGGCTCTGTGGGGGCAGAAACTGTGTCCTTCTTGTTCATTCCTTAGCTTTGGAAACTGAAGCATTCATAACCTTCCTGTGCCTTAGTTTGATCATCCACAAAGTAAGGATACTATGAGTACCTATTCATAGGGGTAATGAGAGAAAATATTCAGTTAATGCTTACAAAGTCCCTAAGACAGTACCTGGCACATAGTAAGCCTTTAGTAACCATTAACTACTGCCCGCTGGTATATCAGCCTTGCAGAATGTCTAGCATGTAATAGCCGAAATCTTTTTCTTAAATGGATATGTGAATGAGGACCCTATCAGCAGTACTCTACTTTTTTGTTTAGCTTGTGCATCCCTTAAAAATTTTGGAAAAAATATGTGTTTCCTGGCACATCTTTAAGTAGATATTTAAAATGTTTTATCCTAAGTCTAATCAGTTGCAAAGGTTGCACTTGTTTGTGTTGTATATAAGTTGACATTGTAAAATAAAACTCTTACATCATTCTTCTGAAATATATCTAACAGAACAGAAATATCACCATCATCCATTAAAATAAATGAATAGGTTCTTTTATAACATTTTCAAATGCTGTTTCATTCCTTTTCCTCTTTGCGTTGGGATTTCCATTCTATCCTATCACAGAAGATGATACTAAAACAATATATTTTTAAATTTAAAAATTGTTTATTGATTATTTTTACCCTTCAGTTACTCTAAGATTATTTGCTTTTAAAAAGAAAGTTTCTGTATTGAATTACATTGATATCATTTTTAAAATTAAAATGACCATATGTGTATAAGTCAAGTTTTGGACTCTACTTGGTTCTATTGATATTTTTGTCTATATTTATGCCAGTAATATACTGTCTTAATTACTGTATCTTTATAATAGGTTGTGAAATCTGGTAAAGTTCATCTTCCCACTTTATTATTCTTCAAGATTATCTTGGCTCTTCTGTATCCTTATATTCCCATATAAATATAAAATCGGATTGTCAGTTTCTACCACACACACGCAAATACATACAAGAGCCACTGTGATTTAGATTGGGATTGCATTAAATCTACAAATCAATTTGGGGAGAACTGACATCTTACTGAGATTGAATCTTCTTATCTATGATCATTATATATTTCTTCATTTATTTACATCTTTAATTTCTCTTTTTATAGTTTTTAATGTAATGGTCTTAATCGTTTTTCACTAAATTTATCCCTACGTATTTGATGTTTTTGAAGCTATTGGAGAAAGTAGTGAGATAAAATATTTAATATGATACTGAATTTTATTTTCTGGTGAATCATAGGGTTATATATGCTAAAAAGCTCATTCTGGATTGGACTATTATTACAATAATTAATACACATCTGATCAAAACAACGAATAACATAACTTTAGATGAATAATTATGAAACAAAGTATATTTCTTGAAAATATATAGTGTAGAGAAATGAAAGTGGCAATTATGGCACTTTGATTAAAATAATTGTCTAATTGTCCCTTTTGACAGCTCCCCAGAGTTTCTTACACCTCAGAACAATCCACTTTAGTAAGATGCAGGATAGGTGAGAATTATGCCTTTCTTTTGTAAAATAGGAGGATGGTAAGAGTGAAAGTGAAAGTGAAAAAGAACTTCAATCACAGGAGCATCTCAGACTAATTTTAGGTAACAATTCTTATGGAGTTTGAGGCTCTGGCAATTGTTCCCTTAAAACTACCCTGACAGTATTCTCTATGATCAGCCTCTGTATATGTGTACGGGTACACTTGCAAACATGGCCCTTCTTAAAAACCACTTCTGACGAGCAGTACAAGTGAATTAGAGGGATGAGGTTTGCAAATGCTTTACTTTAAAAAACAAAGTTAAAAGTGCATCCACAATAATGACATCCTCACTTATTTCCTTTCTGACGAGATTTCTTGTGGGGATCTATGCATATCCTGGAGTCTGTCTGTCTGAGTCATTAGCTTGAATATGCTACTAGTACTTATTAATGCTTTATTGATATTTGCTATTGGTTATTAATTGGTATCTATTTTTAGTTATTAATTATTGAACTACTTATAGTGATTTTTATAGCTGATTTGCCAAAGCTTGTTTATACCTGGGAATGGATGGTGCACACAGTTATCATATGAATAAGGCCCTTAGCTTCTGTGCCCGGCGGGCCTTCATTGCCTCCAAGGCCTTTATTTTGTTCCCAGCTTAAGAACTATGTAATACTAATTTCTGTAGGCTCCAAATTGACTTTCTAGCAGAAGGAACATCAACCTGAAGAGGTAATGAGTCTTTATTACCCAAAATGGGACAAATATACAGACTTCGCAGTAAATCATGAGAATTATCTGAGAGTCCCTGTGAAGAAATACAAATGCATTTCTTCGTAGTAACAAGTAAGTAATTAAAAATATAGCAACGACAACTGTAAGTCCACTTGTTCCTAGTTTGGGCCACTCCATTATACTGGGCCTTTACTCGGTATGGATGCACAAGGGATTGGGGCTCACTGGGTTCTGAACGTGTGTCTACAAATGGTGTGATTCTTGCTTCATAAAGTGAAGGTGCTTCTGAGGAGTATGATTAAAGCAAATGCTCATAAACCAGATGCAGTTTCGGAAATGATTTATTCTTATTTCTCAGACCACACATCAATAGTTTGATTTTCATTTGGGTGACACAAGGTACCAGTTCCTAGGGGGACATTTTTAAAATAATGACATGACAGTGGCGCAACTAGAAGGAAACACCAGGATTAGTAGCTATGATATACAGGAAGATACGAGAGATGGATTCTGGAGGCCTAGCCTGAATCTCCTCTCTGTTGTTCATTTTATGTGTCACCTGTTGGGGAAATATAATTGAAAACAAAATCTCCTCTCACTCCAAAAACCTTCTCCATAAAGCTAGAAGAGAAAGAATACTGTTTCATAATTGAATAAGCATTAAACCAGAATGTGATGCACATCACAAACAATCCACTAAAAGATGCAAAGACAAAAAGAAATCCTACCCTTTTAAAAAGCCAAGCAGATGCAACCCATTCCATGCATGTTCTCAAGATAAACAGTAACTAGTCCTCCAGTAAAAGGACTTGACAGCACCGTTTATCACACATAGTTCATCCTAAATTCACTTGGTAATTGGGGTGACCATCTGTTTTAGCTAATTGGCTTTATCCCAAGGAAAAATAAACTCATATCTTTATGACATGAGGTAGTCTTGCAACTTGGAGAGAGGAGCCAGCTGAAGTTAGACTCCTACCCTCCCACAGAACTGGTTGATAAGGACGCTGATAATTACATTTCAAAGACAGAGTTCCCAGGTCCTTAAGAAAGATACTCTTGGGTTGCAAGGCTGCCAAGAGGCTTATTTAGCTTTGGAAAAGATTTACATACATTTCAAAGAAACAAAAATAATTTGCAATTACAAATTTTCTGACTTGAATGCTCTAAGAAAAAGGGTGAGAGAGACTCTTATTGTCAACAGAGAAAACTATTTTTTTTTTCTTTTTTGATTTTTATTTACCCTCTACACTTTAGGAAGTCACTCAAACTCCTTGAATCTGTTTCCTCATCTATAAAAGGGGAGTAATAACACCAATACAATTATTTCACTCTATACAAGGCTTAAGTAAAGGAACTGTGCAAAATGTATTTGTCCTTTTAGATGCTGAAATTACTAGAGATTACATATCTTTACTTGTTAATATATGCAAGCAGTTAATCTAATAATATTTAAAAGGGAACTCAGGTTTTTAAAAGATTCCATCTCTGTAAGGCCAAGAATCTTTTTGCAACCAAAATATATCAGCTCCACTTTTACTGTTACAGTTGAACATTTAATCTTTCTCTGTGTGTCTTACCCATAAACACCAGTTTTTATAAATTTTGTCAACCTGTTTTCTTATTATCAGTGTGTTCTAGTTCCATTTTATTATTAAAAATAATCATCACAAGCCAGATGCAGTGGTGCATGTCGGTAGTTCGGAGGCTGAGACAGAAGGATTGCTTGAGCCAGGAGTGTGGGGCTACAGCGCACTGTGATCTCATCTGCAAATAACCACTGCACCACTGTACTCCAGGCTGGGCAACATAGGAAGACCCTGTCTCTTAAAAAAAATTCACAGTAAAATCACAGCTGGTCTAATCTATATAAGGTAAATCACCAAGATATGTTTTTTTTTTTTTTTTTTTAGAAACTTTTTCTTTTAAAAGATGTATACTAAATCATTATTTTGGTTAAAAATACTGCAAGATACATTTTGATATCAATAATCAATGTCAGTACAAGAAAAGAGTTTAGATATGATGAAAAACAAGCAAATAAATGTTTTATTTCTTGGTAAATGCTTTTAAAAAACATTAAAAAGAAAAAATCTGATATTATTTCTTGAATCTAGAGTTACTTAGATTAGACACAATTGACATATCATGAGATAAGCAAAGCAAAACTAACTGAATAACTAAGAGTAGTTCCATGATAATGTTAAGCATAAGAATTAAATGGAATAGTCAAAGGATCTCAGGAATCTCAAGCATGCCACACGCTTTTACTGGCACTCTCAAATACAGCCCGATTCAGAAAATTCTCCAGTGGCTGAAACAGCACTTGAGATTGGGCTTTGCTCTTTAGACACAGAATTAATCACCCTGTTATTGAATCATTGGTGAGACTCAAATTATATAAACAATATATCAAATCAAAGTTATCCTCCCCCATTTGTATGAGGGTTTCTATAGTTAGAATTGAGTCCTGCCACATTCCTATGAGGGTGTGTGCATATGGGTAGTAGTTATACACACCAATAAATTATGCTGCTAGGATGATTCTGGAAATTATAATGAAAGTTAGAAATTATTCAGAATAGAATAAAATATTTCAAAATCCTGTCATAAATCTTAGCCAGGAAATAAATTTTCATGAGACCAGTGATTAACCCAGTAGCAAAATGGAATTTATATCAACCATTCATTAATCCCATTTCCCTTCTCCCAACACCATTAATTAACTGTCTGCTCAATTCCCATTCCTGTGCTACACTTGTGTCGCTTACCCAATTACAGCTAATTTTCTTGCATGCAACGAGAGTGGTAATAGCCTCTAACAGTTGTTGAAATGTGGTTCCTAGCGTTTACTGCAGTGTGTCATCCTTAAATATTCCCTAACATGTTTTCTGGTTCTGTTTCTAAAATTGAGTTTGTGTGGGGAGGATTGAGTTGAATACAGTAAGTGGGTGGTTTCCTTCCTTTCAGGTCCTTGGAGACCCTTATCTGATTTAAGTTT
This sequence comes from Propithecus coquereli, assembly GCF_000956105.1. Lineage (NCBI taxonomy): Eukaryota > Metazoa > Chordata > Mammalia > Primates > Indriidae > Propithecus > Propithecus coquereli. The sequence goes on from NW_012148463.1 coordinate 688,676, forward strand.
TGCCTCAGGAGAAAGCAGTACCATGAAGATTGCTAAAAATAACTGTTCTCTTGTCTTGCTGTTTTGCCTATGACTCTCTGAGAGAAAAGGCTTTGGAAAATAAACTTTTGATGGCGTGTTTTATAAAGTGCATCTACCTGGTCACTTCAGAGTTCAATACAAAGGGTCAATTTTTAAATTAAAGCTTCTATGACATGATGCTCTCTTCTCTTTTCTTTCTCTTTTTCCTTTTTAAAATCAGTTTTACAAAAAAGGAGATGGTAAAGTCTGAAAATATTAAACAAAAGCTCTTTGCCTTCTTTTAGTTGTGCCTAAAAATACGGGTGTAAATTCAGTTTTTATATTCTAAAAGTAAGCTTCCCATGGACTTCTGTATTACTATTTGATAGAAACAACATTTTGTTATCTGATTGATCCTCATTTGTCCGTGGCTCCTAATGATTTCCTGGATTTAAGAACACTGTATCTTCCCTCTGGCATTCCCCACACTTTTCTCCCCTCACCCCATGTAATTGATGATCTGTAAATAAACACTGCAAGTCATTAGAGGAACTCACTGGTTAAAATAAGCCTGCAGAGAATCCTTTTGTTAAGCAAATAAGACTTTTATAATCACCTCTGCTTCATCTGCCCGGATTTTAGTCTATCAGCCTTTTCTTAAAGTAGAAAGTGTTTTATCTTTTTCAAGCAACTGAAAGATTCCCTTGATTACATAGCTGGGCTCTGGAGGGGAGATCAGAGAAAAGAATCAGGGTTCATGATGACTGATGGGGTTAAGTGCGATAGTAACAGTTAAGTTAGGGGCGTTGGTTTAAGCATGTGCTACCACACTGAATCCAAAGTCATTTGTGGGGTTTAGCTCCCCTTGTAGCATCACCTCTTTCTTTTTATCTACGTGCATGGCCTTTTGCTTCTTCCCATTCCCCTGTAATTGGAAATGACATCCATATCAGGTTGTTGTTGCCATCTTTTACCATTTTTGTTCAAAAATTAATATTCTGTTCTATCTACATATACAAAATAGTTCAACGAAAACCTACGCAAGATCAATCAATTCAAATATCCATTTGTTTCTAACATGAAATTCGAGAGGCCATTTCAAAGTCACTTGGGGAGCAGCTTTCTTTCCATCAACAAATAGGTAGTAAGCGCCCACTGCTTACATGCTGACAACACAGCCCTGTATAAAGCAGAACCCCTTGCCCTCTTAAAGCTTATATTTTAATGGTTGGAAAATATTGATCAAATTTTGTAATAGTTTTTTTTAAATTAATTTTTATATGATATTTTAAAATGTGCTCATCAAAATGATGGAGCTGGTACATAGAAGCTCATTAGAGTTTCACATATTAGCAAAATCATTTCATTGTAGCTGTTGTCTACATCATGATAGTGTTTTTTGAAAGAAAAGTCTCTATTACCTTTTTTATAACATTTCTAATTTCTAAAATCATTTTGGCCTGTAGATACGCAGGAAAAAAAAAGGATGCTCTCTAAATATAAGGAACATAAGATTGTATAACTGTTTTCATAAATGAAAAACCTACATTTACCATTGTAATCTGAGAGGAAATAATGGTTTAATTAGTTTTTAGATGAAAAGATTTCTGCAATCAGACTGTGTTTGTAATGGCATTTATAAAACAATTTCCCCCTACAGTAGCATTGTAATTAAGACTTTCAATGAAATTGTCAGAGGAGAAGAGTGCATTTTTCCCCCTGTGGTCTGCTGTTATGCCTGCCCCTCAGGGCCTGCTGTTCTTTTGCACCAGGCTTGCACTAATGTCCTATAATTGTGTTTCGCTTCCTCTAATTAAACCGACAGGGAACTCGAATTGCTGTCACTTACCTCACTGATCTCAAAGGTGACAAGATTAAGTTGCATCCAATAGATGTTGTTCTGATATGTGCATTTATGTGTTGATTAGTTAATACCAATTTGATGGTGAGTACAAATGGATCCCGTTCTG
>NW_012148463.1:690771-749580 GCF_000956105.1 Propithecus coquereli
AAAAAAGATTAAGTTGCAGCATTTCTTGCACAGAGCACTTAACATCCGGAACAAATACCCCTTTATCAGGAAGATTGATTGCATTGTAGGGAAGGCCCAATGACCTCTGTGGTTCTGGCTCCACACTTGGCAATGGAACATGTAAGTTAGAAAGGTCACGGAGAGCATCCTGTTCATGGATGGATTCCCAGTGTGCATCTCTGAGCATCAGTTCCTAAAGACTTTAATGGGTATTCAAAGGGAAAAATATTTTTGCAGCCGGTAGAAATTGGAAAAGCAGAGTTAAATCAAGTTAAACAGATGTCTTTTGTCTATAACTATCCGTGCTTTCACATTTACATTGAAAATATTTTTTAAAAAAGGTGTGGTGTGTGGTGGTGGTGTATGTGCGTGAGTGTGCATGTTTGTGTGGTCTGGTGTATTTCACGACATGTTTGAGAACTTTTTTTGGAGGCAAATTTAAGGCCTGGTGTCCTACCGATCACCTTTAGAGATTTGCAAATCTAGCCAATGAAGGCCATCAAATGGTAAGTGACAGGCTCTCAACCCTCGTGGCAATGGTGGTGGATCCACCTGCTGTTGGATCAGCCCTCCCAAAACACTTCTTCAACTCACCTTCATTGTCCCTTTGTTGCCGAACCCACAAAGGTCTGCCTAGGTCTGATTACTCACCTCACAGAAAGCCAATTACTGAGACAAAGAGGATTGTCAAGGAAGAAAGAAATTTTTGATATGAAAGACTTAAGTTGGAAGAACCGAAGAACCAGCATACAGCCTCAAATCTGTCTCCCCGACTAACAGAGAGCACAGGCTTTTTAAGGATAGGCTATATGCATTGGGGAAGACTGTGCTGAGACTAATGAAGGGCTATGTGCACTGGGACAGGTTAGTGAGGGATGGTGAGTCTTTGGGTCAGAAAGTCTGCCCAGGGACCTTTGGAATTTCGACTCCTTTGTCTTGAAGAAATTTCACTATTTCTGAGAAACAACTCAAAACTGTGAAGTCCTTGGTTAAAAGTTGCAGGGTTCTGGTCACCAAGCCCTACTGGTCTGAGCATCTAAAACATGAGAAGGAGAGGATTGTAAAAAAACATATAGGGGTCATTGAAATTTGTTCATAGAGCTAGTTACACCTTCTGTCTTCCTCTACTGCTGCTGGTAGGATGTGAGAAATCTCTCAGGTATGTTGCATGGAAAACCAAAAAAGGTAGAGAACCACTTCATTGTCACATTGTTCTTCCTTCTGTTCTGTGTACTGCTGTACTAGAGTATCCAATGTAGTGTTTTGGAGAGATTCATACAGGTTTAGGTGAAGCTCCATTTATGTATCAGTAAAAAGGAGCTGAAAGTACCTCAATTCAGTGTTATTGTGGAGTGAGAGATAACCCATGTAAGTCAACTGGACCACGTAGTGGACATTCATTTAATGGTAGCAGTTATTATTATCCTGAAATTTTTAAAATTTTATTACTTATTTATTTATTTATTTTTGCCAGCAACCATATTATGACCAGTATCTAGATGCAAATTGAAAAGTTGGTTGAGCATTCAGCTGTTTACAAATAGCTTCATGCTTGGTAAGAACCAGCAGTATGATTAACTGGATTTTTTAAACTTTAATATCCCACTTAGATAGAGTGAAAAAAAGTTTTGGGATGTTGGAATGATACAGTTTTTTAAAAAAGTGATAAATATTCAATATACCAGTCAGCTCTTTCAACTGGTAGGAATTATTTTCTCTTCCTTCTTGTGAGTTTTTTTCATCATTCAACTGAGTAGGATATCAGCAGTAGTAGCATCTGCTCTATTGAGCTTCATAGCAACTTGTTAATTTGTGATGGGATTGTGTTTAGATGTGCCTTTTAGCACTTGAGTTCCAAGGTATTTATCAATTTTCTTAGACTGTTATCATCATAATTTGGAAATCCACATTACCAAATAAATGCATGCAAAATTGACTTCCGAAGGCTTGACACATTCATAGCAAGTCCTATTCCTGTGGCGAATATCACACAATATCAGTTTAGAATTTGATTGAACCTCAGAGGCCATAGCAATGTCATAGGCTGTGTTCGCATGTATTTGCATTTAAGTTCTGAATCTCACCATCCCGTCTGCATGATCTTTACCGTTTTTGGACCTTAAGCATCTGTGAAGAGAGATTATAAAATACTACCCAAGTTATGGGTTGTTTCGAGAATTAAAATGAAATAAGGCATTGAAAAGTACTTCATAGACTGTGAAATGCTGTACATATTTTAGCTAGCTGGGTTTTAAATTATTATTAGTAGTGGGGTACACATAGAGTACAGGAATTTTCTCACACTGTAAAGCTAATCCCTATCAGATAATCTTCTCTCTATATATTTTCATATGAATGTGCTGCATCTGGAGAATTTATAGCACTATAACACAGATTCTATTTTTTTGAACCATTTTTGTTTCAATTTAGAAAGCAGGCCAATGTGGATATAAAAAGCAAACCTAAACAAAAAGGCCTTTGAAAAGTATCTGATTAGCCCAATTGATCTATCTTGTGCACAAATGTGTTCTTAAGGCATTTACATGATAGAAATGCTCTGGGAGCTGTCAGATTTTTCTTTTATGACACTAAACTCCAAATTTAGGGGCATATTCTAAGTATCTCTAACTTTTTTTGGCAGTCTGTTTTGAATTTATGACTGGCTGATAGATCCGCTAGATTTAGCAAAATAAAAAAAAAAGAAAATAGGAAAAAAATATATTTGACAACACTAGACTGTGGGCAGGAATGGGAAATGATGGTAGGAGGACCGATAAAGTCTGAGGCTGCCAGGTCAGCTGGGAGGCTGTGCTCCAGGGAATTGTAGTACACTCTTCTTGAACCTATGTGTATAACTATTGGTTTAGTCAGTTCAGAGCAATACTTTGAAGAACAAGCTCATAAAGTTTATTTCCACTGTATAAAGCATTTTATTTTTCCTACAACTTCCTTCATCAAGCTTTTAAAGAGAGATGAACAGTGCCTTTGTAGGTAATCCCACTATCTTATTCGTACCCTTTCGTAACTGTATAACCTCTAGGGAGCTAGGATTTTAAACCATTCTAGAATGTTTCACCACAAAGGATATATTTCTCCCACACCATTTTCAAATATCTACAAATTTGTAAATAAGGTGGAGACTTTTTAAAAAGATCAATTTCTCTGTATTTTTTGAAATTTGGGGAATATGCATATTCTTTGACCTAGTAATCCACTTCTAGGAATCTCTTCTACAGACATGCTCACACAAGCATGCAAGAATATACGTATAAGGATGTTCACTGCCTCATTATTGGTACATGTGAACTATTGAAACTGCAGTGAGCAGAAAATGCCTCTCCAATGATACCTACGCACTAGTCCCTGCAACCTGTGAATATGTTACATCATATGACAAAAGGAACCGTACAGATTTAATTAAGGTTAAAGACCTTAAGATGAAGAGAGTATCTGAGATTATCAAGCAGATCTACTCTAATCACTTGAGTCTTTAAAAGTGGAGAATCTTTCCTAGCTGGACTCAGAGAGAAATGTAGCTATAGAAGCCAAGACAGAGAAAAGCTAAATTGCTAGCTTTGAGGAGAGAAGGGGATAATATGCCACCACAGTGGGCAGCTTCTAGAAGCAGGAAAAGGCAAGGAAACAGATTCTCCTCTAGAGCTTCCAGAAAGGCATGCAGCCCTGGCAACACCTTGATTTCAGTACTGTAAGACCTGTGGTGGATTTCCAACCGACAGAACTGTAAGATAATAAATTTGTGTTATCTTAAGCCACTAAATCTGTTGTAATTTGTTACGGCGGCAATGATGCTAAAATATAGGGAGACACTTAAATAAATGATATTTCACTCCATATAGGGAGTATCACAAAGTTATAGAAAACATAATGATCTATTGCTGAGTGAAAGAAGAAGTGTGAGAATGGAATGCAGAAATGTTATCCCATTTCAGTGAAAACATATTGTATATTTTATGTGTTTGAGTGTGTGTGTTGTGTGTGTGTGTGTATGTGTATGTGTGCATGTGTGTATAGAAAAAGATCTGTGCAACCAACTAGCCAAATATTCTTACCAATTTCAGTGCAGGAAGGGCTGTGTGTGTGTGTGTGGGGGGGACTTTTACTTTTCACTTTATCCGCTAGTATTGTTCAAAATATTTAACATATAAGGGTGTTCATTATTGTGTAATTTTGAGTATTTTTAAAATATTGAAGAAAAAAGATGACCATAATAAGGCCAAATTGATGCTGATTCATTGACAAGTAGCCAGAAAATTTGGGTGCATTACCATGAACAAGGATGACTTATAATTAAGGCAAAAGAAAAATCTTAAAAATTATCTAGTTCTAACACCTTGCTTTAGAGATAAAGCTGGGATCTAATGTAGTTCGTGGCTTGCCTGGCCTTACAAAAAGACAAGGAAGCAAAATCAGAAATCAGCTACAGATATTCTGGCTTTCCACGATATCACACAGCCCCCCTAGTTATGTGTGTTATTCGCAAGGAAAAGAAAAATCTTTTCTCACCCTTTGCTAGGTTCTTGGCTGAGGCCCCTGTAACAAAATACAGATTAAGAAGAAAAACCTACACATTTATTTAATGTAAGTTTTACATGGCACAAGAACTTTCATAAGGAGATGAATACCCAATGGAATAGGTAAACCTATGTATTGTTTAATGCTAGGTTTGATGAAGACGTGGATAGTTGTGGAGAAGTATGCTTGGTCAGAAGGGGTATGATCTAATGGTAATAAACTGGAGGAAACTAAGCAAGGCCTATGTGTTCAGATTCTTCTCTGTGTTCCTATATCTTCATAGAAAAGACTGTTCTTTTCCTTCGACTTTAGGGAGGGCATCTCTCAAATGGAGTCTATGACCTGCTTCAGGGAGAACAGTAAGGGAAAGGTGAGAGTGACCTTTCTGCTTCTGGTGTTTTCTCAAATGCCAAGGTGTCATAATTTTGGGGTAACATGTCCTGAACCCCATCATTATGTAGCAAAATCCATATGCCTGCCATATGAGCAGGCACTCAGTAAATGACTATTTTCCAAGATGTGGCCAATTCTGATTTTAACTGTCACCAAATATGTATCAAATATCAACAAGTACCAGGTGGTGAAGGCATTAATGACACAAAGGTAATGATGACATTGTAGTAATATGAATAGCACAGACAATGGCACCTACAATCGTAGGATGAGAAGAACTGTAATAAAAGAATGTATGAAGTGCAGTGCATGCACGCGCACACACACCCGCACACGGATGCGTGCACATGAACACACAGGAACAACTAACGTCTGAGGAAATCAGGGGTTCTTTACAGAGACAATAACATTTGAACGAGACTTTCACTAAGCAGGTGGGGAGTGAACAGGAGCACATGGCAGGTTCTAACACAGTGGTCAATGATACTGAACAAAATGTTGGAGGGAACATAAGCAATGAGAATGTTCTGTGGAAAAGCCTTGAGACACGAAAGCGTGGTTTGTTTGAGGAACAGGGGTAGGAGATAGGTAGGAGAGGTAACCTGAGGTCAAATTGGCCAGGACCTTCTTGGGCATTATCTTCTAAATGATAGGTTGCCACTGGAGGCTTTTATGCAGGTGAGTGAAGTAACATATGTGTATGTATTAGAGATAATGATTAAATAATGGATTGGATTTTTCACAAGGTGAATCTAATGATATAAAGTGACATAAAATAGCTGGTCTAATAATTTTTCAGGTCAAGACTTAATTGAACTAATATTAAGGTGATCATAAAACTATTAATATGGCCATCATCCAAATTGGGGCACTTTCGAAAGTGAGAGGAGGCATTATTATTAATTATGCTGAGACAATAGAAGCAAATTGGAAGGTATTATCACCCTACTTATGAAACAAACTCATGCAGATGTGAAATGATTGTATCTGTGGATGGCAATTAACTGGCAGGTGGATATTTGAGGACTCCTGGACACCAGGCCAATCCGTGGACTCCCATGACTATAGGATGGATGCTATGGAATCCCAGAGCCTCTCCAGTAGAATCTCTGCTCATTGCTTCAAACCAGTCTCCAATTTAAATTATTTTAATGATGTATTTACTTAGTATCACAAATCCCTATGCAAGTTCCATGTTTAGAGAAGTTTTTTTAAAGCTATAAGCTGCTTTAGCTCTCATGTAGTAAAGATTTCTCTTTCTTAAAATTTCTCCATAATTGCTAAATTAGTTGGATTTTGGTTCAGAACCTGGGTTAGATCTTGGGTTCATCCCTCACTTTTTGAACTTTGAACAAGATTATTTGTGTTTTTGAGCATACTGTGAAGTGTTTAACATATGAGTATTTTGTAAATACTAAAAAACAATCAAGACAAGAGTTTGGCACACAGTAGACACCCAATAAATAGTTATTGTCTTTATTTTATATCTCTCCATTGAGAAAATAGCTTTTTTTTTTTTGTGGCACAACTACCTATCAGTCAATGTGTTTTATATCTGTATCATAGCACTTGTCTTACTGTATTTCAAATGCTTTTAAAATTATCTGTCTGGGCCGGGCTAGGTGGTTCACACCTGTGATCCTAGCACTTTGGGAGGCTGAGGTGGGAGGCCAGGAGTCCAAGACCACCCTGAGCAGGAATGAGACCCTGTCTCTACAAAAATTATCCAGGTATGGTGATGTGTGCCTGTAGTCCCAGCTACTTGGGAGGCTGAGGTGGGAGGATCACTTGGGTACAGGAGTTTGAGGTTGCTGTGAGCTATGATCATGCCACTGCACTCTCTCCCGGGTGACAGAGTGAGACTCTGTCTTAAAAATAAAAAGAAATTACCTGATTCATTAGACCAAGGGTTCTCAAGTAGTGGTAATTTTGTTTCCTCATTCCCCAGGACATTTAGAAATATCTAGAGATATTTCTGGTTGTCATAAGTAGGGGAAAGATGCTGCTGGAATCTAGTTGGCAGAGGCTAGGGATGCTGCTAAATATTCTACAATGTGTAGGGCAGCCCTCAACAACAAAGAATTATCTGGCCCAAAATGTCAATAGAGCTAAGGTTGGGAAAACATGCTGTAGACTATTACTCTCTGCAGATGGTGGTCATGGGTGTCTTGCTGTGTCCCAAGTGCCTAGCACTGTGATCGTTATAGAAGTCTCAATGTGAATCATTAGAGTACATGAATGAGGACCAATGATTTAGCCACAATCTGGCTTTGCATATATTTCTTCACTCCCTTTAGTCAACATGTGGGTTGTTGTCATGGCTTCTCAAGCACACAGCTGCCAGCTGCTTGCTTGAAGTACCAGGTATGTTAAATCCAACCTCTGAAAAGGACATTATTAAAAAGAAAAAAAAAGTTACCCATAAGGGAATAGGTATCACGTAGCTACCTAAAATACTTCCTTTAGGTTTCTGAATCAAAAGTACCTACAAGCTTTCACATAGAGTATAGAAGTCACAGTTTTACCTGAATTAAATTGTGAGAGAACATGGGATTAAATTTGTCTTTGATTGCTTAGTGAAATAAGTAATGTGTGAGGACCAACTAGGAAGATGGCTTTAAACTTGTTTTATTTATTTATTTATTTATCATGTATTTCTTTTGCGTCCAATAACTGCCGCTTTTTATAATAAGAGACGTAGGCCTCTTTGAGGAGCTTGAGAAAGCCTGAGGAAGCCAGCCTGCATTCAGAGCAAGAAGTCTGCTCCCAGACATGAGAAATCTATTTCTCATTGTTGGATGAGATGGTACTTTTTTCTTATTCAGACAAAATGATTGATTTAGGCCTTGTGCTATGAAATACTGAAGAGCTTTCTGAGAAGTCACACCCTCCCACCTGCCCTCACCTCAGCTCTCTTGGACTCCATACACCCTGAATTATTAATACTAATGAAGTCACTATTAATTAGTTAATAGTTACTATTAATTCGTTAATTAGTAGAAAGTCAAACCTCGACAAGTCGTTATTCTGGTATTTCTTGTTGCACCTCATCTTAGTTTGCTAGGGCTACCATAACAAAATACCACAGACTGGAGACTTCAACAACAGAAATGTATTTTTTTACTGGAAGCTGGAAGTCTGAGATCCAGATGTCAGCAGGGTTGGCCTCTTTTGAGGCCTCTCTCCTTGGCTTGTAGATGGCCATCTTCTCCCTCTGTCCTCACATGGTCTTTCCTCCACCTGTGTCTGTGTCCTGATCTCTACTTTAAGATCAGCAGTAATATTGGATTAGAGCTTACCCTATTGACCTCATTTTAACTAAATTACCTTTTCAAAGGCCCTATCTTCAAATATAGTCACATTTCTGAGATCCAAGGGGTTAGAACGTTAGCATTTGAGTTTGGGCGTGGGAGAGACACAATTCAGCCCATATCACCCCTCTACAGGTCTCAACCTCATGTAGGTGCTCAACAAACACTTAACTGATGGAGTGGTAGCACGTGGTGGCAGACCCCAGGGCTGGTGTGATTTGCAGCATGCAAATGCTACCCTGACCCAAGCTACCACAGATGGAAGCCTGCCCCAGAGTTTGATGTTTCTACCCTGGAGTCACTGTGATAAAGAAAACAAAGTCTTAATACTCAGACTGTTTTTAATGTTCACTGGTTTGGAAGTTCTTTCTTTGTTTCCCATTCAGCAGGCCTTGATTAATCACAAGGGAAAGGAAGCAAGGGGGAGGAGAGTGTTGGGCCAGCCCTGGAGCAGGCACTCAGGTGGGAGGGAATCCTGGGTGGGAAGGGCCTTCCTTCCTAGGAGGTGAGGATTCCTGTGGAGCTCTCTGCATGGGAGGAAGAAAGGGGAAGGGAAGTGCCCCGCTGGGTGGTCATAAATCAGGCTTTGTGCTTCTTTACATGTTGGTCGGGGAGAGAGGGGTGGATTGCCAGGCGACTTTGAGCGTGGCACTAGTCTGGCTTCTGCACAGGGAATTAAAGGGCTTGAACCCATAATATGGTGATCCACCCTCAAGTAAGACTTGTATCTGATTTCACTCAGGACTTGAACTTCCCTTTTGTTTACTGGTTTCTGACTTCTTTTCTGGCTACCTATTCATACCTTCTATTTTGGAAATAGTGACTGGATCCCTGGCCTGTTAGTCTATTCCCTTGGCAGTTTCTGTTTTGGATCTACCACAATGCTGAAGTGCCCAAGCTCCAGGGTAAGGTCTCAGCCACTCTTTGCCTTGAACTATATAAATATATCTTGTTTTTCTTTTCTCTTTGCCTCTCACACATCTCTACACTATTTGATTTATTTCTCTCTTGGTTTTTTGTTTAGGGTCATAGATATATTTAATTCCTAAGTCCTAGATTCCTTGACCAATTGATTTCCTATGGGACCAGAGTTTGCTTTTAACTCTCCGAGTTTCCTTCTCCTACTCCTCACATAGAGGTTTTGATTCTACCTTTCTCTACTATCTGTTTAGGGAGTAGTTTTCTATTTTCCAAAATGACAACCATCTTGGGTCACTCCTTCATTGAGAAGCTAAGTGCAAGCTACTGGATTTAGTGAAACACACACTCCAATAAACTGCACAGATGAAGTTATAAATCCCGTAAAGTTTACAGTCTAATGGTAGAAACAGATGAAAAATCAGTAAGTAAATTATCTACTTAAAGTCTTTCTCAGTTTTATTAATATTTTAGCAGGAAACTTTAGAGTTATTACAAATGAATTATAATAATTCTCTAATGATAGGTCTGCAGATTTTGCATCACAGTGGCAGGAACACTTAGAAAAGAGGTCTTTTCATGCTATTCAGATCCATCTCTGGAGGCTCCTACTTACTTACGTGTGTGTAAGTAATTAGCAGGTCCCCTCGAGTGTTCCCCATCCACGTGGAACAGACATGGCAGGCCTGGGGCATCTGGCTTCCTCATTTCTGCAAGACCATCCCTTCCTTGACATGCAAAGTGAGGGTGACTGAAATAGAATCCATTCTGGATGCTTAGGGGATCTCCTTCTTCCTGGCAGTTACAGGTGTGCAGTTTGATTAAAATCATCAGTTAGGTATGTTCACTCCTGATTTCATTACCCATGCAGAGAAATGAAAAGAAGGAATCTGTCTCCAACATTTGCTCCACATTTTCCCTAATATAAGACATCACAGTGTCAGAGCTTGAATTCCTTACTACTGCATTGTGTTAGTGAAATATCAAAGTCCATGTCTGGTTCTCCTTTTTCATTCACCTCATATTTGAATTGTGTCACGAGTGGACTTTAACTTGGTGAAAATTTCATAGATTTTAAATTTCACTCAGATCCTCAAAGATATTCAAATGGAAAGTCTTGGTAAACCCAGATCCAGCCTGTAAAACAATATATCCTCCTTAGACATTCAATCCATCTATCTTCCCTTTATCCATGGTTCAGAAGGTTGGCACTGTGCCTCTCCTTAGGAAGCTTTGTATCAAGAGAGGAAAAAGATCAGGGTAAGGAATTTGCTTACTAGATACCATTTTCAGGCCAGACTCAGATATATACATGTTGCATGCATTATTTCATTTAATTTTCACCACACTCTTGGGTTAGGCATTATTTTCATTATTCTACAGATGAGGACTAATTGTTACTGGGTTTAGGAAAATTTCCCAGCCTCACACAGCTAGTAAAATATAATGCAAGTATGTTTGTGTCTGCTTCAAAAATTCTGTGAAGGCATGGGAAAGGGCATGAAGGTAGGGAAGGCGGGAGGTGTAGACGGAAGTTGTGTTCACATTGTCATTTTATATAAGAATATAATATGAGACAACATTGATTTTTTTATCAAAGCATCCATTCCCTTCACCCTAAGTCTTAGTGTCATACGCCTTCTGGGAGACCAATACAAACTTTGAAGCTGGCACTATGGCTTTCCATGGCCGCACGGGGCCAGATAGGTAGCTACGGGATGCAAATAGGCAGATTGGTATTAGATTTCTGGAATGACTGAGATTTTAGGATTCATCTTCCTCAGTGGTCTATGGTCCCATCTCCCATCCATTGACAAGGGAAGCTTGGCAACAATATCTTTTGACTCCCATATTTATCTTCTCTAACTATAAGACTTTATTGAGTGAAATGCCCCCTCTTGGGAGCATTACACCTGATACAGAGAGATGTGGTCTCTCCCTCACAGAGTTTATGCTCTATCAATTGGAGGAGAGAGTACCCTCGCATAAGTAATAGCCATAATGGCAGATAAACTTGAAATACACACACACACTCTCTCTCACTCTCTCTCTCTCTCTCTCTCTCTGTCTCTCTCTCTCTTTCTCTCTCTCTCTCATATGCACATATATTCAAACACAAAACATGATTATAACATTTAATTTTACTTTACTGTGTTCTATATATAATTGACACATGCATCATCAGATCATTTTGGGGGTTACTGCCAACTTGCTCCAGTAGTTTCTTCTTGTAATGAGTGTTAAAAATCCAATTTTCCATAGGGCTGATGACACTATTGGAAATAACAGTAGTTTCTTCAGCTCACCTTATTCTGAGTGAACAAGGAAACTTCAAGCACCACCTTTTAGTCCTACTCCTGCCTTTTTCATCAGGGCTTGGAAGCCAAGTGACAGTGACAACCAGATATCTGACTATGAGGGTTGTGGGGTGAGACCACTCAGTGCCAACTTGCCTAAGGAAGGCCATTCAGGGATTGGTCTGAGGGGAATGCTACTGCCTGTCATGGGAAAGGATTGCTCTGTTGTGGTTGAGAGAAGGGAGAATTCTGTGCAGTCTCTGGGGTCAGGGGGGCAGAACTTGATCCATGCTATAAAGGATGCTTTAGGGTGGGGAAAAGAAGGCAGAGTTGGCATATAGGAGATATTATAAGGTGGCCAGAGAAGCTCTTGAGACCTGGGGCATAATTACAAGGGAGCAGAGAGGTTGGAACCATAGGAAGAGATGCTTGGGAGTAAAGTTTTAGAAAATGTTGTAAAATATATAGAATGTAGACTTAGCTTTTCCAGCAGAAGCTGTGAAATACTGCCTGGATCAGGATCCTGTTTTCTTGTTTGTTTTATTTTTGTGATCTTGAAAATTTTTCTTAAGCTCTCTATGCCTTAGTAAGATCAGCATCTCTTTTATCTCTTTGTCCACCACATCCAGCTAAACTTATTTGATGTCTACATGTAGATATGACAATGACAGGAAGGGAATTCAGGGAAGCTGAGTGAACATCCTTTTCCTTTGTGCAGGGAATTTTTTGAAATGGTATAGTGGGCTGTGTCTCCTCTGCATGTTTTAGTTTCTCAGGCAGTGTGGCTTTTCTCTTCCTCTTCTAATTAAGTGGTTTGATTTAGAATCCCATGTTTTTGAGATAGGGTGACTGATTCACCAGGAATTAGCAGAATTGCTTTAATTGTGGATCCTTGGTCCTATTTCAGGCTTACTAGTAAATGGTTGCAAAAAACCGTGGGTCCCAAATTAGGCTGACAGAATTTCACAGAAATCTGAAAATGCACATTTCTAGACCACAATTGGAGAGATTTGTTTAATCAAATGGTAAATCAGGTTTAAATCACTGAACTCTCCCCCTGTATCCAGAACTTGTGTATAATTTTAAAAATGCTTATTAAAAAATGAATATTTCTAGGCCTTACTCCAGAGCTACTGAAACAGAATTTCTTGGGGGAAGGATAAGAAATCTGCACTTGTTATAACTGTCTCACATGAAGAGTTTGTAGTCCAAGGATTATTAAGCCTAAGACACTTTCTCATTTTTAACCACCATTTACCATCATTTAACCAGAAACACCCCAGGAATTTAATTCACCAAAAAGTTTTCTTTCATAGCCTGTTACCAAAGTCCTGCATTGTCAGAGATGCTGCTCTTTCAGCTTTGTGAGTAGACAGAGAAGAACAATTGAGAAGGTCTCAGTCACCACCCAAGGGCTCTGAGGAGGCCCTGGATGTCAGGAGCCAACAATGGAGAATTAAGTCTCTTCCGAGAAGTTCTCTCAATTTTGGTTGTTCAGGCTGTTTGACTTATAACCACAGACTTTGATTGTCATGAGAATCCAGTGAAGTGGGAGATGTACACACAATTTAAAAATGTATAAATTGCTAGGATTATAATCTAGGCAAAGGTTTTGTTGTATTTTGTTTTATTTATTTATTTTTCCTTTCTCTACAGCTGGTCTGGAGAGAATACAATGCACTTCTTAAAATTCCGTGCAGACCCAGCAAAGTTTCAATAATATCCCAGCATAGGAAGGAAAAGATCTCAGTGTCTGACTGGATGTGATGTGCATTCTCAAGTCTCCCCCTTCATAGACACAGTGTACGCTACAGAGAGCAAAGTGTAATTTTAAGAACCTTGTAATTCTTTACAAATTAACACAGCAGATGGTGTTTATGGGAGCCACATAGTGAGGAATATTTGGGACGATGTGAGACATGTGTTCCAGGGTTTCGGCCTGCTTTCTACTTAGTTTAGTTTTTAACTGTCATGCTGCAAAAATGCCATTTGCCTCATAAAGTTTTCATTGGTTCCAAGTGTGAAAGAATGCCCCAAGAGATAGTTCTATTACGATGTGGATTCAAGCATTCTCAGAGAGGTTCCTGACTGGCCTTAACCATAGGAGTGCCCAGTGGTAGCTCCTGGTGGGGTTGGAGGGTGGGCTCTGGGGTTGGTGCTGGGGTTGGGAGCAGCATGCCTTTTCCCTGACTCCAGATTGGGGATGTGTTTGGGAAGTTGAAGAAGAGGCCAAAGCTTGAGACACTCTGCCCCTAGAAAGCAAAAATGGGCCAGTGATGGGGTTAGCAGCTCTAGATTGGGGCTTGTTGGTGTCTAAATAGCTAAAATACTTCTTTACTGTCCAAATAATTAAAAAAAAAAACATTGTTCTCTGTTAGTTCTTTCATAGTGATAAGACTTAAAGGGCTCAGGACCTATGGGCTTGCTTTCCAGACAGCATTGGCCTTTTCGAGAGGAACATGAGAGCAAGTAGGTGCCAAGCTAGAGAGTGGGAGATGGTGGTGCCAGGGAAGACAGGAAGAGGCCATCCTCATAAGCGTTGGCAAAGATGGAGAGAAGTTGGAGTTGATTTGGGCAGGCACAACAGCCCTTGCTCTACACCACAGAAAGAGATATCCTTGGGTTACCCTGGGTATGCAGCAAGTACCTGGTACCTGTCTATTTCCTCTGTCCACTGTACCCACAAAACTTCCTCACTTTCCTTTGCTGTGAGGCTGGAAACTGGAAAGGACCCAGATGCTCTCTTTCTGTTCTCTTTCAGGCTTCTTCCCGTCTCATGGAAGCACCATTTCACCAAACCAATTCCCTCTTGTTCCTAGCATCCTAAAGCTTATCTACTCCCACCTCTCACTGTTTTGATAAAAGTCATTTTCTCTTTGTGTTTCCTCTTCCCAGGGTATGCATCTTAATCCTATGTGTTCAATCAAAGGCTTTGGCTCCTTGGAATTTCCACCTTCTTCCTGCAGAGAAAAGGTTTTGAGCAAGGAAGGGAATATGAGTGTAAGGAAGGAAGGGGATTCATGTAGAAAGTGGCTGAGAGTGGACAAAACTGTCATTCTTTGGCATTGGTGAGGACCTGACAGGTAGCCTTCAATCCCCCCTCTGCACAAAAGTAGCCTTGTCCCCAAAGATCCATATCATGTAATCATGTCAAACAGCTAGAATAGAATTACTTTATTCCTATCCAATACATATTTTTATGTACATATCTATACATATTTCTAATTTACTTAGCACCTACCTAGAATTTCAAGGAAATATAATTGGCTGAAACTGTTCTGTCCTTTGGCAACTGTGCCTCTAATTGGGAAAAGGACATATACTCATGACAAGTTTCTGAATAGTACAGGATCAATATGATGCATCTTATATATTTGTATATAGTGTCACATCGGCAATTCAATTAACAATGCAAGAGCTTTGCACAATATATAATTATTGCCTAGGTAGGAATAATTTATAAAGCACCAAATAAATGGTAGCAATGACTACAGGCACTCAGAGAAGGCTGGGTTTCCACGAATGGAGAGGGCTGGGAAGAGGTGATGGAGGAATTATAATATGTACTGGCTCTTGATATATTTTAAATGAGGCACAGGAAGGCCAGGGCTTAGGGTCCCCACACAGACATATTTTCCATAAATTAAGGTAACCCACTGCCTGAATGTTTTCTGATTTCTGTGAATTCTCAGCAATGTGGACTCAGTTATTGACCTCTTTTTGTGATGGTAGAAAAGGCCAGACTCTAGGGATCCTTTAGCTGTTGATAGCTTTAACTGTAGTTGAGTGGTTTGGGAAATATGCACTTAATAATGAAATGGAACTTTAAATTTCATTATTTAAATTATTAATTCAGTGTGTGTGTGTGTGTGTAAAAATCAATGGGAATTTTCACTTTGCCTTGACTACTTTCATCTCAACTCTAAAGATGAAATGGCATATTTTAGCAGTTTGCTCAGTTCATGGTCTCTTACAGGCTTGGAAGGAATATGTGGTTAATTAACCCCAGCTTTTAGCAATCACCCAAGGTAGAGGTGGGGATGCTATTTCTATGCAGGGTTGCCTGGCAAATAATCATTGAGGACTACACCTGTGTTGATAAAGTAAATCAAGGAGCAAGAATTGTAACATTACGCAGGTGCCAACTACTTCCTATGGCTTGGATCAGCAAATTGTGAAGTAGGTGAAATTTATTTTTAGTACACCACATTTTCCAAATCATCTATCCCTTTCGTACCAAACCAGGAATCATACCCCTAGACAAAAAATATCCCTTTCATATCTACTTCCTATTCCCAGGTGCTTACTTGGATCATCCATTCTTTTGTCTGTAAACAAATAATCCCTGTGTAATTCTTATGAGTTTTGTGCTGAGTCCTCTGGGAGGAAACCAGGCATTCTCTACCCACAAAAAGCCTGAGTTCTATTCTGCAGCCACATGCAAAACTTATTAACTAATGCAGAATGGTATGTTGTTAACATCTGCATTATTTGACACAGTACCCAATTGAAGATTGTGATCAGAGGCAATCATCATGGGCTAGACAGGTCTGGGAACATTTCCTAGAGAAGGGGGATTTTGAGCTGTTCCTTGAAGAATAGGTAGAACCTAGCTAGGTGAATTGTTAGTTGAAGGGAGAATAGCCCCTTCCAGCCAGGCACCAGCATAAGCCTATAAAGAGGCAGGAAGTTTGTGAGTTCTTAAGAAGACACAAATAGATTAGAGATGTGTGCCATTACGAGAGGGATACCAGATTCTGAAGTCTTAAAATACAGGGCCAAGAATTTAGTAGAAAATAAGGCTCTAGTAAGAACGAAATAAAAACCAAGGAACATTGAGCTGAGGAAGTGAAAGCTTGATCTTAGCAGGCCATGCTGAGGATGATGAGTGAAATAAATATTCAGAAAGCTGGTCGTGATGTGTTTAGAGTATCCTGATCGTGGATTTGCTTTGTGGTCACTGCTCAGTATTCATCCATTCTAAAGAGATATTACCTGTTTCTTTTCCAAGAGAAATGTCCTTAGCTAGTGAAAAAGAAATATTTAGAAACACCTACATGCTCAGAGTATGATTTACACATATTATAAAGGTATTATGAAATGTTCACAGTTCTATAAATAATGGTGCTATTTGTAATAAGGATATGATTTCTATATGTGGGGTTTCAGGGTAGGTGGGCAACCCTCCAAGTGTGATAAGGTGACTGCTGGATCAATACATAATTTTTTCTCTTCCCTCCCATTGTCTAAAAAACATCATAGGTTTAAATGACAGCAAAATGTGTTGCAAATAGAATGCACAGCACATTATTGCTTTCCGCCATTCTGATGGTTTGGACGTTTACTTCTTTCAAAAACAATTTGAAGACTGGGCATTTGATTAGCTCCTCACATATTCAATATATTAGAGTCATTGAAAATATCTCATGCACTCAGTCAAGTCAGCAGGTACCTTCCAGGCAAAGGAAAAGAGTGACAGGCATCTGCCTTCTTACAACCATGTCTCATATATTAATACTGGGCCTTGAAACATGGTTGGTGTGCAACCATGGATGTGATGGAAGCATCGATATGGTAGATTTATAATCCCAGGGCTTCCATGAGTGATCCACTGAACTGGATTATGTATTTAGGGTAGGATGAGGGTCTGGGATGGGAACAGCCTTTAAAGAAATATTCATTTTCAGAGACTTATAAGTTAATGTTCCTTGCTTCTTTGTTTCATAAATTTGGGAGTTGATATCTCTAATGGTATATTTTCCAGCATGTTAATATAAATATTTTGTGTATATCTTCAGAATTTCACAAGATGCGATATTAATATAGTGAAGGAAAGAGAGAGAGAGAGAGAGAGAGAGAGAGAGAGAAAGAGAAATGGAAGAGCCTCGTGCAAGGAAGAGGGGCCTTTGTTTTGCAAAGGGGCAAAGGGCAGTATTATAAAAAAAATTGTTGAAATAAAATATTGTGCTTTTCCTAAAGACTAATTGTAAAAATCAAAATTTCAATTAATGGCCCAATTCTTCTTTTTAAGGCTAAACTGGAAATATGAAGGTCTTCTAGACAACATCTGATACTTTGGCAAACTGGACTTTAATTTAGAGCCAGGGGATGGGAGAATAAAGGATCCCCTATAAAAATCTAAATCAGAAAATTTATTCTCTTCCCTCTCATCAACTCAAGCGATGGATCTATCCCGAATATGTTTCATAAAATAGTGCTCAAAGACTAAAACAAATAAAGTTTAATAAACATGCACCTCCCTAGCACAACATATGGCAACTAGGAAAGGCACCCGCAGCAATGTGAGAGAACACTCCTGCCTGTCTTCTTTTTTCAATAACGATATTTATTAAATGGCTATCTCTATTGCAGACTCACTCTCTGCGAGTAAAGATAAAGAAGACAAGTGGGGAGCAGGTCCACGAAAGGAACACAAGGTCTGCAGACAAAAAGTGACAGAGGAAATACACCTCTACTTGAGATTTTGTTGATAGTCTTTGAAGAGAAACACATGAAAGTATAAAATCACAGAATCCTGGACTTTTAGAGATGGGTGATGGCTTAGATATGGAATGGAAAAAGCCCTGGAGTGGGAGTCTGGAGGTGCTGGTCAGATACTAATGAGCTAGGTGGTCAGAATCAGTCCCTTCATCTCTCTGGACCTTGCTGTCCTCATCTTGGAGGGGAATGAGAGGTTAGGAAAGGAGAGGTGCTAACATTGAGTTAACACTGCTGGTCAGGTACTGTGCTAAACACGTTACAGATGCTATCTCTTTTAATGTTCACAATAATCCCACAAAGCAAACACTTATGCACGTTTTAGAGATGAGAAAACCCCCGGTGTCTGTCAATTCCCAACCCCCTCTGCGGTGCCATGATTGATTCCCTATAATGGGGAAGTGAGATTACAGGCTCTCCATGGTTTTTCTGGTAACTCGTCTCTGGACCCTTCATTCTATAAATGATAAGTCTGGAGCCTAGAGAGGTTGCCAGCTCACTCGGGTAGTAATCGGCAGAGGGTGATTACAACAGGCTTTTGTTTTCTTCTATTCATTCATTTTATTTTATTTTATTTCAGCATATTATGGGGGTACAGATGTTTAGGTTATGTATGTTGCCCTTGCCTCCCCCCCAAGTCCGAGTTTCAAATATGTCCATCCTTCGGGTGGTGTGCATTGCATTCTTTGTGTATACATATACCCGTCCCCTCCTCCCTCCTCTCCCCTTCCCCCTCCCCCCTGCCCAACATCCAATAGATGTTATTCTTATATGTGCACTTATGTGTTCATCAGTTAATACCAATTTGATGGTGAGTACAAGTGGATACTGCTCTTTTGGTGCCTCATTTTGGATAATGGGCTTAAGTTTAATCCAAGAAAGTATAAGAGGTGCTAGATCACTGTCGTTTCTTATGATTGAGTAATATTCCATTGTAAACATATACCAAATTTTGATAATCCACTCATGGATTGACGGGCACTTGGGTTGTTTCCACATTCTTGCAATAGTGAATTGTGCTGCCGTAAACATTCGGGTGCAGATGTCTTTATCGTAGAATGTTTTGTGGTCTTTTGGGTAGATGCCTAATAGTGCTATTGCTGGATCGAATGGTATTTCTATTTTTAGCTCTCTGAGGTATCACCAAATTCTTTTCTACAGAGGTTACACTAATTTGCAGTCCCACCAGCACTGTAGAAGTGTTCCTGTCTCTCCACATCCTCGCCAGCATTTGTTGTTTTGTGGTTTTTTGATAGAGGCCAATCTCACCAGGGTTAGGTGATATCTCATTGTGGTTTTGATTTGCATTTCTCTAATGATTAGAGATGTTGAGCATTTTTTTATATGTTTGCTGGCCATTATTCTGTCTTCTTTTGAAAAGTTTCTGTTTATTTCCTTTGCCCATTTGTTGATGGGGTTGTTTGATTTTTTCTTGTTGATTTTTTTGAGTTCTAGATAGATTCTGGTTATCAGCCCCTTATCAGATGTGTAGAGAGCAAATATTTTTTCCCATTCTGTGGGCTGTCTATTCACTTTAATGATAGTTTCCTTAGCAGTGCAGAAGCTTTTTAATTTGATTAGATCCCACTTATTTATTTTTGTTGCTGCGGCGATTGCTTTGGGGGTCTTCTTCAAGAATTCCTTGCCTAGGCCGATGTCTGAAAGGGTCTTCCCAACCTCTTCATTTAGAATTCTTAAGGTTTCATGCCTTAGGTTTAAGTCTGTTATCCATCTTGAATTGATTTTTGTGAGAGGTGAGAGGTGGGGGTCTAGTTTCAATCTTCTGCATGTAGCTATCCAGTTTTCCCAGCACCATTTATTGAAAAGAGATTCTTTTCCCCAGTGTATGTTTTCAGGAAAGGTAGAAAATAATTGGATGACTGACAACACCATACACTCTGACTTTATTATTAGGTGATGATGTCAAAATGATAACTTAGATCTCCTTTCACTTCAGTTTGTTGAATTATTTTTAATTTATAGAGCTTGGCATGTCCAGGAGGGAGCCTTGGGTAAGACTGACTCCCAGGGAAGTAGAATTTTCTCACAATGATCAAATTCTTAGTTATTTAACAAATATGTCCAAGAACCTACCATGTAAAAGATTGAGCTAGAGTTTCTAGCCCTTATTTAACCTCTTAGAAATGTCCCAGTCTAGTTGCCTATTTAAAATGAACTGCCCCAAATATTCCTTCCTTAAAGAAAGAGAACTTTTCCTTTAGAGATTCTAGTTTTTGGCAAGGTTTTCATACATTATCTGCCTGAATGGAGAAAGCAGAAGTACAGGTGATCCAAAAATAGTTTCTATGTCATTTTTGAATCAATTCTTTCATTTTTTCCACAGCAAAAAATACTTTCCTAATTAATCCAAATACTGTTAATGCCTTTTATTGTTTCCAGTACATTAACATCATGATTGATTGTCCTGCTAACCTTGTGAAGAAGACAGAGCATATGTTATGCTATCCATTGTGCTTATGACAAAACTCAGAAGTGAAAAAAATGGGACAAATCATTATTCAAGGATCATTGAGCCTAATAACAGGGGGTTGACACCCCTTCCCTCCTCTCCTCCTCTCCACTCCCCTCCTTTCCTATCCCCTCATCCCTTCATCCATCTCCTCCTCCCACTCCTCCTCCCTCCTCCTCTCCTCCCCTCCCCTCCTTTCCTCTCCTCTCCTCTCCCCTCAGTGATTGGCATCCTGTCCAATTTAGGCTGATGAATTTAAAACCATGCCCACATTTAGACGTACAGAGTAGAGGAAACTCTGGCATGATGGCTTGAAAGTCCTCATTTGCTGTGCAAATCTAAGCATTGACAGGCTACTACTGTTATTCCTGCACAAATACCTTATTTAAAGAAATTAGAGCTAACGAAGGGCCAGTAGATTGACTATTCTGGTCAGTGGCCCAAATTTCCTAACTCTAGTCCCTGCTTTTGCATTCACCAGCATCCTTAAACAGTGACAAAAAATATGGCACCCGAGTCAAGTGCATTTCTGAATTGCCTTTGGCCAAAGACTTAAATGATAGAGAAATCCAGTGTTGCAAATATTACATAAACAGAATCCCAACAACAGTGACATGGAATACTACAGTCACCAGAGATCTCTAGGCTTCCAGATCAAAATATAAGCAAAATGATTATCCCATTAGGCCCAACTTATGACCTAGAATTTCATTTTGTCATATACATAAGTTGCTCCAGAGATCTGCAAGATTTTATAGAGACTGAATATGAACAAAAATTGGCTTGCTACTAAGACTATAAATAAATATATCTTTAGGGTGTTTGACTAAAGTTTAGATAATTTAATAGATTGGACAAGGTTTTTAAACGTTTGTCTCTTAAAGGGAATATAAGGCCAGACGTAATATTTGTAGAGCTTTTCATTCATGGGAATCTTGTCGCTGTTTCAAAAAGGCAATGGGTAGTCTGTTTTGTTTGGTTTTAATTGTTTTTCTATGCCCACCAAAAAAGTAGGAGAATAAAAAAAGAAAAGAAACAAGAAACTAGTGAAACTTTCAAGTGAATAATTTATTAAAGATTTTTTCTCTCTATCTCTGTCTGTTATAGTCATAAGGGAAATTTTCCTCATGACCTCAAGCTGTGGGTTTCTTATTATCATGTTTAGCATTCCACTGTGTGACAGAACAGATATTAGAAACCGTATTTTCTAATAAAGCATCTCTTTTGATTTTGGTACAGAAGTGGCAATATGGCCTATGAAATATTGGCATAAAATTCTGAATTCTGGTGATTTACTTAAAATCCTTTTCTATTTATTTTTATCATCTCAGTTATCTCGTATTCAGAAGTGTGCTTACATAATAGAAAAGCACAAAGCATTTGTATTTGAAGGCAAACACAAAACATCCTTGTGTTTATTTAATCGCTAAATGTCTGGAGAAGGGAAGAAAACAGATTTGCATAGAGTCAAAAATGGACATAAGTGTAACCACCCTAAGAATGTATTTATTTTTATCAACTTTAATTGTTATTTCATTAAAAAACAACTTTAGAGAACAAATCGTGTTAGCCATGTGTTGAAAAGAATCTTTTTTTTAAATTAAGCTCTACAACTCAATTGTTTCTCTGATTTTTCTTTTTAACTTTTAATGTCTCTAACATTGAATTTTCTAAATTTCTCTTTTCTTAATAGACTGGAAGGAAAGAAAAAGGAGATCCTCTAAACATTGCAATTGATAAGATGACCAAGAAAACAAGAGATCTAAGGAGACAGGTACTGTTTTTTGTTTTTATTTTAAGTGCATAGTATTTAGCAGTGGTTTCAATAATGTCCTTTTCCAGGGTGCCTTCTTAGAGCTGCTGTTCAGGTTGTTATTCTTAATAACATCTTCATATGCGTAGAAACATTTTATCAGCAAGGTAGAGATTACTGGGTGGAGAGATGTGCCAGCTGCAAGGCTCATAAAGGAAACAACCCCCGATGGGACGGCCTCTCACTTCCCAGACACACTCTGCCTAGGTAGAAACTTCATGAATTCACTACCTTCTACATCTGATTTTTAGTATTCCAAATCCAGGTGTGCCAAGAGACTGTCTCTGATCTTTTCTGGTTCTTACTTAATCAAACTCCCAAGGAATTCAGTGATAAACCAGAATGCTAATGATTAATGAGAAAATATAACTCTTAATCTGGAGGGCTGACTAAGAGCTTTGTCCTAGTGTATTTCTTTGGGAACATAATTCTAAGGAAGTTTGCTGATCACATGGTTGTTTGGGAGGCAGGGAATTAAAACAAGAAGAGTTTGTTGAATGATTTAAATGGCTGATGGCATCATTAGTTTCATGGGTCTATTTTTCTTGGGGAGAGGGTTAATCTCTGGCCATACCAATGTATGAACACTGGTAAATGTTTCCTTGGAACCCTTATTTTATGTTTCTATGATGAATTATGCTTTCTTTGGTAGTGTTCTTTCTCTAGAAGAGATTATATCATCTATTAAGTTATAATAAAACCCTGTCTTCATGATTTCTGCCCGGGAGCCTCCTGTCTCCTACTAGTAGCTTTTGCATATGTCCATCTCATTCACTAAGTATTGACTGTGTTAATCAGCTAGAACCAACCACTCCCATGGCAGCACCTGCTGTACTTTCTGCAGCTAGAAAAGGTGGATTAGCATGGCTAAATGTAGCATTGGCTCCTACGTCATGTTACGCACAGACAAGGTTTGCAGGGTGCCTGGGCAAGAATGCCCAGGAAGCATCTTAGAAACGGTTTGAATGAGAGGAACACACCATTTCTCATTACTGCTGGGGCCTCCTGGGCTCTCTTCAGGATATCACCTGAAGGCGTAGATACATTTGAGCTTCAGAAGACATCACAATTATTTCTGGAATATGAAGACTTTAGTTTGACTCCCTAGCTAACAAGCCTTTTGGGAAAAACACTTTCTTTTCCTTTTACCTTGAAATAAGGCAGGATAAAATATTTTCTTCTTATATATTAGTAACACCGAATAAATATATGGCCAAGTCTGCCTCTCCTTGCTGTCCTAGACTGTCTGTCATATCCCTGTTTGATATTAATAGTAGGAATTGAAATGGAGGTTAATGGAAAACATTGAGTCAGATACCTGGGTTTTAGAGTTAGATCTCCCACTAAAGTGTCAATGTGACTGTAGGTCCTTCATTTCTTGGTCTCCTTTTCTTATCTATAAAAGTAAGGAGCCAAAAACTAGGTCTCTGAGCTCTTTTGTGAGATATATAAGGTTGTATGAGTCCAAGGAAAATTCTCATTCATTTCCTATGCCAGAGGTCCTAATGCTTGATAATCACAGATTTTAAAAGCGGTGGGAGGACATCTCCAGGGTTTGCCTTTGGTGAGATTGTCATGTAAAATTCATGAGCTGAATTTCCCACCTCCCTGATCTCTTGGTCTCAGTAGAGATTACTTTTTTTATATATATCCAAGAGGAACCAGCACCCTCAGCTCTCTCCAAATCTCTCCAATCAGACCTATCATAGTAGTGGTTTTTTTTGTTTGTTTGTTTGTTAGGTCTTATTAGAAAGTAATGGACAACATAATTTTTACTTTGGTATTAAAATTCCCAGAAAGTGGTTGATTCTTCTTACGAGAAGGCAGTGGTAAAATTCGAATTCATGGTGAAATTTTAAATGCTTAGGTGACAAACTCCTTGGAGAGTTTCCTTTAGGATGGAAAGTGAAGAGTATGTCTTTCCATGAAATTATTTCATGCATGTGATTTTTTTCCTACCTTTCCCCAAAATACAGAGGAATAAGGATAAAAGGAGAATTGTTTTATAGTATTAAGATCCAACAGTTATGGTATAATTTCACACCATACCCATGAATTTGGTTGAAACTTCTTTCTCTTCTCCAATCTGCCTTTCTGAAACTAAGATGGTCCCCATCTGTCATTTTCATCCTTTCCCATATGTTAGGATATTTTTGTCTTTCTTCCCATCTCTTCTGTCTCTCCATGTACACCTGTAGTGGTACAAAAGCTTCTCCAATCTAAATTGTAGCTACCTAGCACTTGTGCAGATGGAACATGCAATGACAAATTTGCTTGGCTCAGGTAGGACATCAGCTCAGATTTAGTTATCCAGTTAATTGTATTAACAAGGTTTTGCCTAGTTCTCTGCTAGGCCCTCTGCAATAGGGGCCCAGTGAATGCTCATGGCTCAAATGAATGTTGCCCTACTGCTGAGATACTTTCTGTTCTTTTAATTAGAGATAAGCCTTTGCTAGAGCAGATGCTAAATGAGAACTCTTAATTACCACATCCACTCCCTGTACCCATGGATTTCTTTGTACAATATTTAGAGAAATCAAATCTCATAGGGGAAAGAAGTGAAATCAAAGATTTTTAGTTAAAAAAAAAAAAAAGATTTCTAGCGACTTTCATGATTTCCCATTCTTTCAATTTCCTGTCTCCTCCTCATATCCCTATGTTTGGGCAGTGCACTTCTGAAGGGTGATCCTGGAGCCTTGCAAAGTTCCAGTCAACAAAATTAAAAGAAATAAAATCAATCGTGATCATTATCTTGGACTTTCCTAATGAAAGAAAGTGGAATTAGACTTGCAGACGCTTAAAAAAATAAGGATTTCATTGAATAAAAAGGATTTCTATTTAAGTGGAATTTTCAAGTAAGTAGAACCCCTCTCTTGAGGCAACATATCCTAAGAAACTGAGGAGTCATAAATTGTGAAAAAGGTCATAGGAACCCAAGCGTATTATTTAAAACTGATTGACATGAATCCATCTTGCCAATTAAACCTATGACGGGGGGCAGTAGTAGAGCAGAATCCTCTTAGGACCGTTTTGTTTGGAATTAAAAATGGATTTTGGGGAACGTAACCACCAGCCTTAAGCATTACGTTCCAATTTTAGAGCTGTGGGCACAGTAGGCCCCATGTCTGAGCTATTGTCATTCTGAATCTGAGCTACAGTGATTCCGGAATCAGACCATTGTGGAAACAATGGGCAAAACACGTCCCAAAACATGAATGGTTTGTTCAAAGACTGATTTATCAAGACCCTGTCTCCAGAGTGGACTACAGAGAAATCTTCCAAGATTAATAAGAAACAATTACAGCTAAAGAGTTTCCTCAGCTGCCCCCACTTTGTGACCCAATTCCTTATATAAAAACTATGGCTGAAGGTGGACAGCTATTAGGGAGAGCTTGCAAAATCCACCATCCACAAAATGCAAACTGAATGATAGCCGACTTGCATTGAGTCACTGAGTCCTTGCAAGGTGCCTGGAACTCTTCTAAGTTCACTCCATGAATTGACCATGTTTAATCCACACACCAATTCTGTAGGATAGAAAGATTGTCACCATGCCCATTGTACAGATAAGGATGTGAAATAAAGTAATGCACCCATGGCCATACAGGATGCGGATGTGTGGAGGCTCCAGACCAGGCAGGCTGGCTGTAGGGTCTTTGCTCATAACTTTTGCTCCATCCTGCCTCTCCACAGAACCAGCTTATGCAAGTGAGTCACCCATATGCTGATCTACTCTAGAGGATGCATGTGGGGAAGACAGAGGGTTCCCATGGAGATGGAGAGGTGCTGTGTGGTTTTCAGCAGTACCTCCACCACTCCAGGATTTGGAATGGGTGACATGTATGCACTGTGGACAGAAAAAAAAAAGTCTGTGGTAAATGTCAAAAACGTGGTCCTTGTCTGTGATATGTTATCATCTCTTGGGTCTCCAGCTGTTATGGTCCACTGGATCCTCTTTTAAAAAAGTGCTATTATGTTTAGGTATCTGGCTTGTCAAAGCATGACTTATAGACTTTCTAAAACATTTACAGAAAAAGGAAAATTACAGAAAAAAGGAATGTTAAGGCATTCAATTGTTTTTCTCACATCTGCCCATGATGGGGCCAATTATTTTTAAATTCATTGTAAGAAAACATTTATATCTGGATTCAAATCTGTTTTTCTTCATAAGGATATGAGACTATCTATATGATGACAACAAAAAATACATGGAATACTGAGTTTCCCCAAATGTTGAAGTGTGTATTCTTTACACAGAAACCCTATGTCGGTGCTAATAATCCCTGGGGTTTGTTCCCTAGGTCACATTTGGGAACAAGTGTGGAGATCAGAAAATGATCATGTAGCAAATGGGATTTGAAATATAGAACAAGAGAAACTTAGAGACAACTGAACAGAAATGAGATCAAAAACACCAGAAATCAGAATCAAAAAGGCCAAGAGGAACAGAGCAAAATAGGTAGGAGAGGGTTTAATAACTCAGTGAAAGGCCATCCTTTGGACATGACCCTTGATCATGGGATATGTATTCAAGCCACCTCTACCTTAGGAAAATCCTGATAAAATAACCCTAAATATCATACCACAACATACTTATTTATCTCCTAGAAAACCCTCATCAGGCCAAGTCCGAAGTACGTCATTTCATCAATTTAAAACAGTTCTTGAAATATCACGAAGGGCAAGCTCTTCCCTTGTCAAGGCACTGTTCAATTCAAGCAGTGGCTTAATTTATTTCTGTATGGTTGATTGTTCACACATTGGCTTGACCTCTTTCTTGCTAGCAAGTCTAGATCACACGAAGAATCTAGTAGCTTGATCAACATTGATTACTCAAATAGCCCACTCTACTGAACAGAGAGATAGATAACGTAAGTATGAACAGGGAAACTCAATTAAGTGGAAGCTTCACCTACTGATGTGTTCTTTTCTGCTAATTTCTGTAGGCTCTGGTGGTCTAGGGAAAGTGGGGAGGGGAAATAAATAACACTGACTGAGTCCCAAAACACATTCCAGAGGATGTCTGCATTTGGTCTCATCTCTGACACCTTCTCCCCATTTTAGGCAAAGAGAATTCCGTTATGAATCCTGATCCCGAGACTGAGAGATCCATTGTAGGATTATAAAACCAAAATTCTGTCATATTTTCCAAGCAGGAAAACTTAGAAGATTTTCAACTATGATGATTTGAACAACAAAGTAGGTGTTTTGTTTTTGTTTTTTGCAGAATACCCTTTCAGTTTACCAGAATATTCATCTCAGTACACCCCTCCTGCTTAAGTGAGTTTGGCCAGTATGTGTTGTTTGAGGCCATGTTTAGGCTGAGATTTCTTATCCAAAACTGTCACTGAAATGGAGATAATTTTAAAGTGTGTTGTGCATTCACCATTACGGCCTGAAGTAAGGTGTTTCTAGAGCGGATGATAGCAGCTAATCACCTTGATCCTGACTGAATGTACCCAGCAGATCATTGCAGTCAGCTTGTGGCCAAATATATCTGTTCTGTTTGACCCCTCCTTGCTGAGGTTACCTTTTATTACTTGAGATGGCTTCTGGCATCAGTCTTCCCAGGGGAAATTTCCATCAGGACTGCTGATATTTCTTAATCTCCCCATTTCCCAAAGAGGCTGGATGAATCTGAAATTTAGAAAATGAGTCATCTTCCGGCAGACTCTGCCCTGCCTGTCATCACCACCAGCCCTGGGGGGAGCCCGTTTGCTCTAGTATCTCATCACTTTGTGCCTTCCTGGCTCCCATGGATGTCACTGCTGATGGCTGAGGGAATTCAGCATTGCTCTTTGCTTGGGTGGAAAGTGCGAAGAAGGTGGTGTTAGTTATAACATCCCTGTATTTACGTTACATGCCCTTGACTCATCTGTGTGCTCTTTTTTGGCTGAATGAAATGTCCAGGATATCTTAAAGACAAACCCTCACTCCACCCTGGCCCTGCACAATTGTGTGCTTCCTGCTGCCATCACTTTTTAAGAGAGTTACAGCCCCACATAACTCCTCCCTTTGTCATTCCTTAAATCCCCATCAGACATTCTGTCCTGTTGATACCACCTTCTAAATGCATTTTGGGCCCATTGTTCCTCTCCACTCCCATTGGCTCTGATTAATTGTTTTTCACAAAAACGATATTCATAGCCACATAACCAGTCTCCTGGACCCCAGCCTCCCTGCCTTCAGCACATGCTAGCCCCAGCAGTCTGATAATCCAGTGTTTACAGATCCTTCTGCCTTTGCATTTGCTATTGCTTCTGCCTGGAATGTCCCCCTCCCACCTTTTTGTTTTCTTCCAAGAAAACTCATTTTTTTTCATACAAGGCTTAGCTTAAATGTTACCTTATTATCACAACTTTATCCAATTCCTATAAACAGGGTTTACCCAGTAGACTCCTAAAGCTGTTTAAAATATCTCTATTATGACATTTTTTGCAGTGGATTTAAGTTATTTATTTGTTTTTAACCTGTGCCCATATCTTATTATTCTTTGTGTCTTCAGGTCACATCCTAGTGCCCCAAATAAAGTAAGCCTACCCCACACAGGTGTTGAAAGAGTGAAGAATCCCCTGTACATAGCCACCCCACCCAGCAAATATCCCAATCATCAACTTCCCTCCATTCTAAACTTACATGTCCCTAGTTCTGTTGTTTCGAGGCCTAGATTTGGGCTCACCTAAAAAGTCCTTTTATACCATTATACTAATAATAATTTTTGTTTTAAGAGAGGATACCTTAACTCAGCAGTTTCCTGCTGCTTGGCTGGCTTTAGAAGACTCAGCTCCAGGTGAGTGAGGCACCAGTGTCAGGTACAAGATTTTAGGGGGCACCAAAAACCGGGTAATCAAGATAAATGACATTTATGCAGCATATTAGAAAGTCAAAATTAATGCAAAAAATTCATAATGAGCAAAATAGCATCATGAATAAAGGTAGGATCATTGTAAATGCAGAAGTGCAGTGCTGAGCCATACTGAAGCCTGACGCAAAAGGAAAAGTCAGCAACCCGGATCCTGTCTGCATTTACAATGTTGCTATTTTGTTCATCATGGATGAACCTCTTGTTAGTCCTGGCTTTGTTCCAGAGCCTCTATCTATTAAAGTCTTTACTGCACCTGCTGTAGGAGAAAGTCCTCCATCCCACCCCCACCCCCGCCTCTGGCAAAGTCTCCATGTCAGGTGGCTTTCTTTTTCTTCTCACGTTAGTGACAAAAGGGCTGGCTTTTAAATTTTATGAGATGACACCTTGGACTCCTGATTCAAAGACCTATTTAAATTGTGGTGTCTTTTAGGTTGTCTTGCTCCAAATGCATTTCTTCTCAATGTTTATCACAGTGACATGGGCTTTTTATGGCACTCTAAAGTGCTTCAGAGAAAACGGAGAACATTTTAATACTGCTGATTTACTCTTTCAGGTCTACAGTAATTTCCTTACTGCCTAATTATAAGGCTCAGTTTAATTTACTCTACACATAATGTTTACTGATGCACATATGGTGCCACATTTCAGGAAACAGTACCCAGTACAGGTATTTTTGTCATGCTGGAGCATGGAAAATTTCCTTCTTTTATAGAAAAAAAAATGTTAAGAAATTTTATCATCTCAAATAATGTCCTCCAATGAGGGGGAAAAATCATGCCTATCCTTAACTTGAGGAAGAAGGATACAATCTCTTTAAACACTTATTTTTAAGGCCAAGTGACGATTATGTGGTTACATGTGTGTACAGATTTTCAGTTACCCCCAAATCAGGAAGTGGGTAGGAATTGGGGAAAAGAAGAGAGAGGAAGATAAAACAGCAATATCTTCTGGCCTTATTTCTCAACTATCATTGAAAAAGAAGATACTGATTCATAAAGTCTTAGAGGTGGAAGGGACCCCCCGGGTCCTCCCAGAGCAAAAGGTTTTTGTTCAGCCACCTTAAGACTCCTTCTGTTGGCCTCTGCTTTAAAGATGGGAGCTGGTCCCTTCGCCCAGCAGTAACTGGTACTGTTACTAAGTAAGTTAGTTGTTAGAAAATTGAGTTAAGATCAGTGATTTTGTAATTATCAACCACTGATGTTGGTTTTGTGCTCCCAAACTGATTTCTTTTCCTAAGTTTAGGTACCAGATAAAAGCTTCAGTAAAGAATTCTATTTAGAGGTCCAAAGACCTACAAATAGTGACTGTTATTGCATATGAAATCATGCCTTTGCAATCAATTGCCTTGCCTTTTCATAGCCCTGAGTGCTAAGAATGGTTAGGCTTAGGGACTGAGCAGCTGATGCCCTCTTGTCATTGACATAACTAAAATAATCAGCTCTATTGATCATCTGATCTGTTACTCCTGTTTGTACCTAGTTATGGATGAAGGTCAGAAAAGTAAAGCTGTCCACTCTAACTGACATTTGTTTGGTGTTTATTCTTTCCTTGATTCTTTATTGATGATCCTTACAATAATTCTTCAGAGAGATATTACTATCAAAAAGATTGTTTTTTAAACAGAGTAGAATATTGAAATTCTAAAAGTAGGATTTAATTTCTTACCCATATAAAGCTCATAAGTAGAGAACCCAAGTGGGCTGACTCTGAAGCCTGTCCTTTTAATGAGTGTAGTTGTTAAAGTTGGTACACTTTGGTCTTAGTTTATAGCTTTTATTAAAATTCCTTAATGGGAAGAGCATAAGGTAAATATCAATTATTAATGAGTCCTGAGTTTCTCTATAATAATGATAATAATGGGCTTCGTGTTTAATACAATCACCATTTGTTTTCCTTAAGCCCTCCATATCTGTAGCCAGCACCCCCATGCAAGAAACTGAACTGTGAATGGGATTTTGATAATTATTTTTCTAATTAATCACAGGGGAAAAAAGTAATGGACTTGCATTTTAGCTGGAGGGATATCTGATTAAATGCGCATCAGGAGATTGGCACGCTTGCCTGGCATATTCAGTGAGAAATGGTTGAACGGATTGTGCCCGAGCATTCCAGGATTAAAGGATAACCATTTGTCTCGAGGAGTTTGGGGATAAGAGTGAATTTTTTTATTTGATCCAACCATAAGTGCTTGTCAGAAGTTTGGGTGATTAACCAGTCCCAGACCCATGCTCTTGCCTTCATAGTTTCTTAGTTTTTCACGAGTGCATCAATCCTGTTTTAACTGTTAAGGGCAGAACTTCTATATTTTTATTTGATTTCTTCAATTTCAAGGAGAATCAGGCTGCCTTAAATAGCTGCAGTCTAAGTTGCAACTGTCTACAGGGGGTGACTGAAATGCTAAAAAAATCACCTTTGGGCAAGGCAAGCTGGGAGGTCTGGAAGACCAGAAAAGTGGGAGAGGGAGGGTGCTGAGTTCTAAGGGCAGGAAGAAGTCAGCACTAATGAACCTTGTCTGACTCTGAGCAGATTTCTCTCAGCCCCTCCTTTGAAATTCACAGGCTTAGATCAATGTGGCCCTGAGGCTATATGTATAGATGCTGAAATAACTAGTTGAAAGGGGATAATTTGTGACTGATCAACTAGGCATTGTGTCTGTATATTACCATGGCAACCAGCTGGCCTGCTGCTCTTTGGGTCCAATCTCTGTGTGTTTGGGCAGCCTGTGGAAGTGCCCTTGATACTGTTGCCAAATTAGGGGGAAATGTCAGGATTGGGGTCCAGTCCAGGTCAGAACACCTATGTCAAGCAGGCCAGGCAACCAAACCAGGCACCTTCCTGATCCACAGAATTTTTAGAAAAAGCTAACAATTTCTACTCTTTCATTTCACTTTTCCTTGTCCTTCCTTCCCTCAGCGCTTCTACTAGAAAAGGAATTACTTAGGGAGCACTGGAATAACCTATGTTTTCTAGCAGAATATGAGGCAAAGAAAGAAACAAAAGTCAACTTGGTCAAATAAAACCAGTCAAACTGACCACTTGGAGGCTCCTGGAGGCCATCTTTGGCCTCCTCTATTCTCTTCTTAAGCAGGTAGCCTCTGGGCACAGCAGATGCTCAGTTATAAGTGAGCAGTAGGTGAATGGAGCTCGAAATAGCCAGGGATGGCAGTAGCAACTTACGGAAAGAGTGAGTGGGATATAAGACTAAAATTCACTGATGAAACCATCTAGGACAAACATAGGCAAACTACTGCCTATGTCCCAAATCCAGCCCTCTGCCTGCTATCGTCAAGTTGTATTGACTGCTTTTGTGCTACAACTACAGGGTTGAGTAGTTGTGGCAGAGTCTGACAGGCCCACAAAGGCCAAAATCTCTACTATCTGGCCCTTTACAGGAAGTCTGCCAACCCCTGATTTAGAAGTAAATCTAGTTTCCAAACTTCTAGTGTCTGCTAACAAAGTAAATAAATACAATAAAATAGAAGTAAATTTAGCTTGAGATAAAACAAATGTGGTGTAAGAGTCCAAATTCCCTGAAAAGCTAAAGGAACTTCAATCGGACTCTGTCTCCTGCCTTTCCCTTAAATAGTGACAGCTCCAGTCATTTTATAGGATATCCACAAACTTGGGAATGTGGTACAATCATTGGGTTTCTGCCTGAAATGATGTACCTCTAGGGAGAAATTCAACAGCTGTTGGAAATGAAATGCTGTGCAGTAGTTAAAGATGGGAAGTGAGAAAGTATAGCACACGGCAGCAGAACTCTGGAGAGAGAAGGTAGCTTAGAGGCACATAGTTATCCATAATTGCAGGAAAGCAGAGGAGTGTGGTGAATGGTTTTCTGTTTTAGAAAGTGTGATGAACTCTTTAATAGCCACAAATGGTCAGAAGCTTCAGAGGTACATTTAATCGGTGATATCTGTACCAAGAAGTAAGTTTCCATCATTCCTCTTCCCTTAACCGACAGCATCTTATCCGCCCAAGTTACCCATCCTGGTCATGTTAGCTGAGATGTTGCTCATCTGATACCTGGAATGGGAACTGGTGAGTTTTGGCTGGGTTCTTCCCAGGGGCTCTTGCATTTACTGGGGATTCTTCTAAGACCCACAGGACTCGTGCTGTAATGTGGAATGGCAGGAAATGTGGAAGCATGGGGCCGGATGATTCTACCTGGTACGGATCCTACCACACTGTGGCAACTGTGTAGGATTGACTCTTTCCAAAAGAAATAATGGTTTTAGAGAGTTCTTCTTCTCCATACCTTGTTTTGTGTCCTTTAACCATATACTTTGTATAGGCTTCTGCTGTTAGCCTACAAATCTACAAATCTATCCATTTAGTAATTGCCAATGCAATTGTGAGGGGATTAAATTACTTTTCGAGCAACATTTTATAAGCTTCATAAAGGTTGTTGCTGGGGTGAGGT
This sequence comes from Propithecus coquereli, assembly GCF_000956105.1. Lineage (NCBI taxonomy): Eukaryota > Metazoa > Chordata > Mammalia > Primates > Indriidae > Propithecus > Propithecus coquereli. The sequence continues at coordinate 724,314 of NW_012148463.1, forward strand.
TATCCTGTCACTGATGCAACCTTTGACTCTCTCACACTGGATTCACGCAGCTTGTGCCCATTCACTGCCAGTTAATCAATGGCATATGTTAAATACTGAGAATGAAATATCCAGACATCTGATCTTAGGTCCCTTTTTTGTAGTAAGCAATGCTGGATGGGACATAAGGTTTGGAGCAAGTGGTTATCTAGGTATCAGAGTGAAGGATGGAAAGAAAGGTGACCTTTGTCCAGTTAGGATTTGTAAACTTGAACAGCTGGGTCCATAAACACATGGACCTTAAGTAAAATCGCATTGTTGTTGATATCAGAAGACCCAACTCTGACTATAGGCAACCAGAGGATCCTCCCTTTCTTCATCTAAACAACACAGTAATGATGCTCACCCTGCAAACTGCACCCCTCACCCACATCATGACATTATAAAGAAGGTCAAATGAAATAATGTCTCAAAAAAGTTCTCTGCAAGCTATAAAAACAGGACATACGCAGGATTATTATTAAAGGAAAGAAGCAGTTGGAAACCGAGTAGACCATCCAAACATGCAGAAGAAAATGGGTCTGCTTTTTGGTCTGGGTTAAGGGACCTGAGCAAGGTAGTTATACCAGCAGTGTCTTTTCCACCTTCACCCATGCCACCTAAAATCCCACCCTTTTGAATGCCACCTCTTCTGGGCTAACTTAGAAACTGAGTCATTGAAAGAGTGTCTGTCCTGATGGAGGGGTGGAAAAATTGTGAGAGAATCTTTAAGTGAGAAAGAAAAAAATAATATGATATGAAGGAAATCTAGAAAAATTGGACTTTTTTACAACGTCCCCTAGCCCAATCTCCAACACTTTTAACAAAAACAACTCATGCTTGCCTCTAAGCAGCATCATTTCTGAGGCAAATCAAGCATGTGTGAGGTCATGTTGATCACCGTAGCTCAGTTAGTAATTGGGAATTGAGATTGTGGAAGAGTTTACAGCCGTAAGTTAGAGTAGGTAGCTTGTCTTGTTTTTCTCTGTGTCCCTGGCCAGTGCTTCATCAACCAAGAACTCCTCAAATGCTAGAGTAAAAGGAATAAATGAGTGAACACCAGTCACTGAGTAAAGATGAGCAAAACAAGTAAGAGATAAAGCATATTTTCTTTCTGAGGACTTCTTATTTCTCTTATAATAAGGCCCCTGCTCCTTAAAGCTAATTGCATTGGTATCTACACCATCATATTTTTGTGCATTTGCTCTCATTTCATTTCTTTGGCATAAAACTTAAATATCCTTAATAAAAGTGTGGCATTTGTATAGATTTTTCTTTATAAATCCATTTTTTCCCTTGAGAACAGAAAGAGATTTTGAAACACACAGTTGAAGGCAAATAATTAAAGGATCTCTTTTAGTTTTTCAATACAAAATGTCTCTCTGTTAAAAAGAATTGCAAGGCCGAAGCGGGCGGATTGTTTGAGCTCAGGAGTTCAAAACCAGCCTGAGCAAGAGCGAGACCCCGTCTCTACTAAAAATACAAAGAAATTAATCGGACAACTAAAAATATAAAGAAAAAATTAGCCAGGCATGGTGGCTCATGCCTGCAGTCCCAGCTACTCGGGAGGCTGAGGCAGGAGGATCGCTTGAGCCCAGGAGTTTGAGGTTGCTGTGAGCTAGGATGATGCCACGGCACTCTACTCCAGGCAACAGAGTGAGACTCTGTCTCAAAAAAAAAAGAATTGCAGAGGTGTTTTCCATTGAGTAGATTAAAATGGGACACACAGCCTTCAAAGTCTCATGCAAGTTTAAGCTTCTGCAATTCTAGTTGGCTGGACAGAGCCATTTTTTCTTGGACTGTGTTTTTCAGAGAACTGTTTCATATTCATCAAATGGTTGCGGGTTTTTAGCCTTTTTGCAAAACACTTTGGCAATATTGAATATGGCTCAATATAAGTCATATACTCCTCAAGTCCTACCCCATGGAGAGACAACTTTGGGGCATTTTTGAGACAAGTTCTTCTTCTTTTTGAGCTTGTGTGTTAAACTTTGCCTCTCCTTTCATGATTCTGCCCTCCCATGAAATAAGCAAATGGATTGTTAGAATAGGTATGATCCATCGACTGCATACCTTTTGGTTTGCTCAAGAAAATGCAGTTATTTACATTGATGAATAGCCTTAATTCGGTAAAATAGACTGGTAGTGCTGAGCTAATACCTTTAAATGTCTTGTCTTATGCAATTAATATTCCTTTGTCACACATACATTTAAGCCGTTGGAAGAAAGCCTTGCGTTCTTGACTCCTGTCAGACTTAACAAATGATTTTGTCAAGTCATTCCTTTCTGCTCTGGTTGATTGATAGCTAAATTTTGGTCTTCTAGCTTATGTAAAAAGTGTTAACTATGCCTTTCAGCTTGTAGGCAAGGGCATTTAAACCATTCTAATAGTCAATTTACAGAGGAATTACATTGCCTGTTTACTGGAGGGGTCAAAAAATGTGCCCCTGTTCATCAGGGACACAAATCACAGGGCCCATGAGCTAATGAAGGCAGTATTTATGAGTTCCTGCACTTGCTGGCTGATACTAAGTTCAAGGTGTCCTGGTCCTGGCTGCTGAGGACTCTGGCTCCCACTTTGGAATGTATCTGTGCTTATGGGCTATGTAATAGATGTATTGAGCATGGACATGATTTGATCCTAATACTCTTAAGAATGAGAATAAAAAATAGAATGCTAGATTGTCACAGTACCAACCTGCATTTGCAGCTTTCAAAGATTTTTCTATAATAAGGCAGATCCCTGCTCACCCCTGCTACTGCTTGGCTTATGGATTTTCATACATACCATAATTAACATATCAAAGCATGGAAAATGGATCCCAGTCTTTCCTGGGAGGAGTCTCACATCCCTTGGCTTGAACCCAGTCAGAATCCTAAGAAACATACTTTATTAAGCGTCTCACAATTTACTATTTAAAAACACTTAGACTCATAAGTTATAAGATGGTTACATAAAACAAGTATAACCCATCAAATATATTTTTGAAGTATCATATCTTGATCCATGAGTTACCCATTTTTTTTTCCTGGATTTCTAAAGTCCCAGGAAATCACAGAGTGCCATAGTGAGTATCTGGGAGGTTCCTTTCTACTCCTGGAGTGGGGGGTTCATGCGGACTCAGCACCACTTCTGCCTCTAGTGGGATCCCTGATTCCTTCCTGCAGTGTGCATCTGCCACTGGGTCTGTTCTTCCATGTTCTCTACTGGGGGTTTTCTTCTTTTTGGTCCTAATATCTCAGGTGTGGAGAGGAGGTAACCCTCTAGAGTCCTTTATGCACTTCATTCATCATCCAAGAATCAAATTTGTCCCTGGAACTTTCTCCACGACCATCATCTATACCATTGTTTTTGGTCAATAATATACATAAAGCTGGCACAAAATAGATGTATAAGAGGTTGTGTACATTAGTAGTTCAGAGCATGAACTCTGGGGCAAGGCAACCTGGGTTCAAATCCTGCCACTGCCTCTTGCTAGGTTTGTGAATGTGGGCAAGTGTCTTAATTCTGTTGCCTCAGTTTCCTTAACTAAAAAACAGAGAAAACAGTAGCTGGCATTTCTGGGATAAATAAGTGAGTTATCCTAATGGTTCAGAACAGTGTCTGGCATAAAATAAGCATTACATGAAGATGGTTAATATGAAACATTAATTTTCTCCCATGCTTCTCTGTACTCTCCTCACTCCCTCTCTTCCACGTCTCACTGCTGCAGTGGCCTCTGCTTTTTTCATATACTCTCCATCTCACCAACCTCCCTTTTGCTTTCTTACACTGAACCTAGCAATTGTAGGCTCCGTTTTCGGCTAACATTTTTGCCAGTAGCAAGTCATGCTACTGTCCCCTGCTACTGCTGGGTGGAGGCCATCTGGAGCACTCCTTGGAACCCTGACGTGACATTTCACTGCCTCTTCTCATGAAGACAACTGCCCTTGCCTATTGTGGAGGGAAAAGAGGACTTTGACACAGACCTGTGTGTGCTGGGGCAGAAAATGCAATCAACAGAAGGGACTAAGCAGCTGCTACTGTCCTTCAGGATGGGCCCGTCAACACTTCCCTGTCCTAGTCCCCATGACTTGTATCTTTGGTATAGTTTTTTACTAAAGAGTTTGTTTTATCTATAAATATGAGAAAGTACAGCTGTGATATTCTTAAACATAGCTCATGGCTGTATAACAGAACACGTGGGGCATGTAACATGTTAATAGATAGAACACGTGGAGCAGACTACTGTTAATTCAGTGCATTTGGCCAAAGAACTTAATTGGAATGACACCAAATAAGTCAGTTGATTGATGAGAAATTTATTTTTAAGTCGTCTCTGCCACCTCACAAAAAAGGTGATTTGGTAATCACAAAAACTTACGCTAGTTAAATAAGTATATTGTATTTTCAGTTATCTATTGCCATATAGTGCAGTGTAACAGCAAATCAGAGGCATATAGTGATAGCATTTATGGCTCACTAGTCTGGGGTGGTCACCTTGGTCTGGCCCTCTAGTGGGTCTGGGCTCAGTTGCTCTTGACTGATCTGGGATGGCCTTGAAGTGACTCAGTTGTGTTCAATATGCTTGCCACCCCTCTCCTGGGACAAACTGTCTAGGCTGGGCATGTTCTTCTCATGGGGATGGCAGAGAGCAAGAGTGAGCAAGCCCAATGGTGAACGGACCTTCCAAACCTCCACATACATCATGGTGGCCAACATTCATTGGCCCTACACATGCCACATGGCCAAGCCCAGAGTCATAGAGGGGGGGCACTGCAGAGTTACCTGGCAGTGAGCATGGATATGAGGAAAGGTGACTAATGGGGACATTAATGCAACAAATCTATTATAATTACCTGAGTTTGCCTCAGTGCTTCTCATTCATCAGTGAGACATGTTGCTAATTCTCATCCTGACTGTATCAGCACTCCCAGAGGAAAAGTCTGGAGGGCAAGGACTGTTAATCTGGGCACACATAAGTGTTACCAATGATGACAGTTGTACTTTTAATTGACCTAGCAGACCTGCTTTTGGTGGGAGTTGGATGGGATGGGTGAAGAAAAGCATTAAGTGTCTGATAAAGTATTCTTTTTATTTTTAAAGGTAATTGGTTGCATTAAGGAGAGATGCTAGTATCCCAATTAAAATAATTTTGCTTCATGCAAGATAGTCGGTGCCATCAAGATAATGACCAAAGAATTTTGTATTTCTCTTATAAAGAAAACAAATTAAAAATCATGATTATTCTCTTAAATGTCTTCCTCAGGCTTCATAGATATGCCTCTGGTCCCCCACCTAACCCCAGCCCCAGCCTAAACAATGAACAATGCCTTCAGTACCAGTGGACTGTGTACAGTGGTGGCACCTTGGCTTATTAAAGTGGCTTTGGGTGGATCACTACACTGACTAATTACCCTAATTGACCTTCAGATTGGCTAAAATTTGCCTGACTTAATGAAGCTCAATTCTTGTCAAGCTCCCTAGGCTGGATGGCTTCTGGCTCAATCACTTTTTGCTTTGATTTTTCATTTTTAATAACAATTATACCACACAGCTTAAGGAAATATGATAAAATATGTCAGTAATCATGAAGAGCCTTGAGCAGCTGTATTCATGGAAGGATTTAAGGCTTCAGATTTTTGAGCCTGTGTGAAATCACCCTCTACCCCCAAATTTGACCTTGGCTGGTATGTCTTACCTCATAGTAGTGAATACTAATACTATTATTCTTAAAAGATTTTTCTAAACATCTGTCCAAATGACAGGACAGACATTAAATGGTCAGGCATTTACTAAATATCATCAACCCAGCCTAGACTTGAGTGTTAACTTTTATTTCTGAAAGTGAAGATGGCACTGAGTTGCTCTGATACATAGCCAATTCTGCCTAAAGACTGGCATACAAAAAGCTTCAATTGCAGGGAACCTTCAGCAAAGAAAGCAAGTTTTCTTCCTTAAGGATAAATGGGATTGATTAGTAGTAGCTGCTTGGAGTGCTGTGTTGAGAAGGATCACGAAGTAGTATTTGAGCTCAGCATAAAATAATGCTGTAATCGATTAATCATGTCTGCTGTGGGCATGGAAGGGAAGAGTTATGGCATACTTGCCATTCCTATCCTAGTTCATAGTTTCTGATCTTGTTCTTTTTAGATAACTCTTCACCTTTTAGTTATTGCTTAGAAATGCGTCTCTATTTTTTTTTTCCAACTTCCACCCATGCTTGAGTCCCTGAATTAGTCTTCTGCCAGATCTATGCTTTACTGGCCATTTTTTGGTTTTGGGTCGGCATCTGAATTCCTTTTCTGTGTTTGGAGAATTCCTCATTCTATGAATCTTGTATAAGAAACTAAAAGGGCCAGAACATTTGTTTTCACAAGATAGTGTCTTCCCAGCACCTCCCTCCTGTACCCTTGCAACTATTATAGGTGTGGACACATGACCCAGAGTTTTGGTCTCTACTTCATCCAGATAACAATCAGGTAACTCTGCCTCAGACTTTGAATCAAAAGCTATGGACACAAAGACACAGGATGTCTTAACATTTCTGAGTTCTGTCCATTCTGTAAACTAACAGGACAATTTTTCTCCTTAAATCAGCTAGAACTAGTTTCCAATGCTTGAGACTAAGAACTTGATTGATGTAATAGGTCTTATAGGGACATGTTCTTCAAACTTTATAGTGTGAAGGAATCACCTAGGCGTCTTATTAAAATGCAGATTCTGATTAAAATGCAGGTCTGGGTGGTGCCTGGAGTTTTTACATTTCTAATAAACTCCCAAGAAATGACTCTCATGATGCTAGCTTGTGGCCATATATGTATCCACACGCATACACACACACACATACACACACAATGATTATGAAATTCTACTCTATTAGCAATTTTGAAATATACAATGCATTATTAGGGTATGGTTTTCAACATATACATGTATTCAAGAAATTTTTCATCAATTACAATTTTCAGTATTCATTTTTGTTTTTATTTTTTTGCAGGGAACTGTGGGAAACATATATTGAATTTTCTTTGCCTATATTCAATATTTATCACTCTTTCACAAAATTTTTTTAGCTCTTCTTTAAAAAAATTTTTTTGGATTTAAAAATTTTCTTTCTTTTCTCCTTTTATTTCTCTTAAGGCATTTGCTGTTGTGTTTATTCATTCTTGTTTAGTGTTGTCTATGAAATGATTTTTCTTTTGTTTATAGTTCTTTCTTAGTTTCATGACCTAATTCTTTAGTTTTTTCTCATTCTAATTTGTGCTGGTCTTTCATATCTTATATCATTTTCTTAATGTATTTTGTTTTATTTGGAATGGTAGCTTACAGTTTTAATCTATTTTATAAGCATATCTTTCCAGAATGCTTTCAGTGTGTGTAGGGATGATATATGCCTTATTCTCATTTTTCTTACAATAACTTTGTATGAGATTTGACCTCAATGTTTAAGTTGCTCATTTTTGTGAATATTATCTTCCTGGAGGTTTAGAAAGAGGCTTGATGCAGATAGCTTTTCTAGCTTCTCAGAGCTCTCACTTCTGTTATTTTTGTGTGATGTTAAGAAGTATGGTGGCTTGGTTGGTGAGAAAGACTAGCTCTGCTCGTCACCCCCACTTTATCTTGACCTTCTCTTTCTTTTGTCTCTATTGTCCTTGTCAATTCAATTTTGGTTACACTTTCAATAGTTTCTCCTCTGTCTGGGGCCCTGTCATGGAAGAGCCATGGCAGATCAGTTTCAAGTGTTCACTGCACTATCTCCTGCAGACCTTCTTACCCCAGGCTCTGCCTCTTGTTGCCTTATGATTGCAGACATAAAAAGTTAAATAACTTTTTGAAATTTCAACTTCTTCACTTGAAGAAATGTTTTTAGAATAGTTCCTTTCTCATAGTGTTTTTATAGGAATAAAATGATTTAATGTGTAAAGATACTAGCTGAGTATCTGGCACATTGTATATACCCCCAAAATATGAGCTCACCAATAACCCACATTATTCCCAGACAGTGATTTAATACATTTTGCCAAATGAGTAATGTCAACTTTCCATATACTTTATTATATTTTAGGTGATAAAATGTCAACCTAATTCAGCGTTAAACCAAACTAAGTTATACGTACATGTAAACATACATTATGGTAATTAGTGCAAACAGGAATTGAGATATTTGTTCACAGTTCTTCTTCTGACCAATAACAGATATCAAGAATGAGTGGATTAATGAAATATGGTATATGTATATAATGGAATACTACTCAATTACAAAAAACAATAATAATCTAGCACCTCTTATATTATCCTGGATAGACCTTGAGCCCATCCTCCGAAGTGAGGTATCACAAGAACGGAAGAATAAGCACCACATGTACTGACCAATAAATTGGCACTAATGGATCAACACTAAGGTGCTTACATGGTAGTAATATTCACTGGGGGTTGGGGGGTCGGGGTGGGTAAACTAGCAACTAATGGAAGTGGTGAACATTGTATGGGGGAAGGGCACACTTCTAATCCTGGCTTGGGAGAGGCAAAGTCATGCATGTAACCAAAATGTTTGTACCCCCATAATATCCCGAAATAAAAAACAAAGAAATTTGCCTGAATAGTCCTGGATAAATGTATTTATTTGGAAGACATACAGGTTGTTTACCATCTTCTTTCATGTTTATCTTCATTTATATCCCATATACATTCAGACAATTATGAACAAAGCAGCACCAAGGTGATCGTTCAGGGACAGTTTCATTTTATTTTCACGCAGGCCTGCTTCCTATTTTCACAATGTGGAAATGATGTGTACTTACGCATTGTTAGATGATTTGGGTTTGTTTATTCTTATTTACCTTGAAGAATAACTAAGAATTTATTTCTGGAACATAACAGCTATGTCATCATTGCACCTTGAGAGAGGCATTTTTGAGATTGTTAGATGTTTCACGTTTCTGTTTCTATCAAGTATAAACAGTGGATCTAGAAAGTAGGAGATTGCACAGTGGCAAAGTTTTAGAGGTGCCTTCAAGGCTCAGATCTTCATCCAAAGTTCTCCCCATTTCTGCTTGATGCCTAGATTTCTCCTTTTCTCAAGATCCTGAGTTCTTGAACTGTATCATGATTAAAAATCTCTGCATTAATGAAGGATGAGTGCACACCTTTGATAGGAGAGGCCTAGAGTGTATTGAGCTACAGGCCATATATGTAACTTTCTAGATGACATATAATACACTTAATTCATAGGCATCCGTTAATCATTGGTCTTTGTTTTCCTTTGATATGATAAGCTCTGGGAAAATTAACAAGAGTTAAACATTATTTGCATGGGTAATGAAAGCTAAAAAATAGTTTAGAAAAAATGAGCAATTCTTCTATCCCTTAATTGTGTGTTGTTTTTTTTTTTTTTTTTTTGTTTTACCTATAGCTTCGAAAAGCAGTGATGGATCACATATCTGATTCTTTCTTGGAAACCAACGTCCCTTTGCTAGTTCTCATTGAGGCTGCAAAGAGTGGGAATGAAAAGGAAGTGAAAGAATATGCCCAGGTTTTCCGTGAACATGCCAACAAACTGGTGGAGGTAAGTCAGGAGAGGCCTGAATTTATCGACGAGTATAATCTCTACATGTGGCTCTTGGAATTTCAGTAGAGAGCTATTCTATGGTTTTCTTGGAGAAATACAGTTCTGGAATCTTCCTTTCCTTTACCTCCTAATACTCCACCCTTTTCAAAGGAAAGAGCTTATCAGTAATCTCTTTTCTCTCTGTGCCACAACTCTAAGCATGCTCTGAAACATACCTGCCAATTTTCCTGAGCAATAGGTAGAGGCTGAAACTGGGGAAGCAGAAGGGACACTACAAAGCATTGATTTTTGGGAGTAAATTAAAACTGCCAAATGGAAACCTAGAACACTGTTCCCTTTTCTTCCTCCTCAAACCCCTGTCCACTCCACCCACTGAAGCCTAGAGTAGCTGGCCACACTGGAAACTTGTGAAAAAAATCCCACTGCTCTCAAAAAGATGTTTGAACACCTGGTGAAAGATTTTGGGGGCAGTACAAGGGTAAGTTTAGGATCATAAGTATAATTTATGTGTTAGAGGAGTCTGTGGGAGTTGCTTTATAAATGCAAAATTGCACTGTGTCATATTGAAACAAAATATTGTACAAGGGACATGATAACTAGGCTGCCTAAATTTAGGAGCTAAAAACCAACAGCTTGACAAAGGTGGGATTAGTGATGTGGGACTAAATAGAAAATAGAGGTGTTACACAAGAAATGTGTGTGCTAGAGAAAGAGAGCCCAGGTGGGGTGAGGAACCTGCAAAATCTAGGGAATAGTTATTAGGGCCACGTTTAAACTTTTGCAGTCTCTGAGCACTTAACACTACCACCACTACCATTGTGGTACACTCCACTTTAATTCATAATAAAATGAAATCACTCAAAATGACAGACAACATAAATGCAAGCTTGAAGGAAAATAAGTTCTTTTTTTGTTTTCTTTGGATAGCAAAGTTAACTTCTTTATAAGTTCATAGAATATAAAATCCTCTGTATTTTTCTGGGAGTGGGTGATGGGAGCGGTGCTAAATTTAGTTGCACCCTAATCACCTGCTTAGTTTGTTCTTGGGTTAATCCTGCACTGCTGCTGCCTCTGGGGCTAAAAACACCCAGCCAGCAGGAAGTCCTACCTTAAGCCCCTGTTTTTTAGGACACAGGCTGAATCATCACCCATGACAGCAGTCAGCAAGTTCTATGGGCAATAGCCTAGGCCACGATAATGGAACCTCTGAACTTCCTGTCACAACCCCAGCGTCTGCAGACAACACCAGTTTACGGCTAAAAATAGGGTAATACTCCCAGTATCAAGCCTGTCTTTCTAGCTGTGTCCCCATGTACAAGACAAGTACCCCGTGACCTCTCACCTTCCACTCACATGCTCTGAGAATTCACCTGGCTATGAAGGAATCTAGAATCTTTCCAAGGTTAACCTTGGGATCCCTGGCTGCTTCCATGTTTGGAGGAGGAGAACGTGGAGAAGGAGGGGGAAATCGGAGGCAGGAGGAAGCGGAAGAAGAGAAAGAGGAAAAGAAATAATGCTAAATGCGAGTTACAAGTTTAATTTTCACAGGTAATAAAATAACGTTAGTATACAAATATATTGCCCCATCCGTGTAATTACAGTATGTACAAGATAATTTTAGAATTTATGGAAACTATTAGTTAATAGTATGTTGAAGGAACTATGGATGAAGAAAAGGACATGAATTTGAAATCGTGTGATAAACATATCCTACTTTTAAGTCCTGCCAAGATCTTTCGGTAACACTGTGTGTAGCCTCCTTTGCAGATCATATCTGAAACTCAAACTTGACACCCTGTGTAAATGTGTAAGACCAGGGCTGAAGTGCCATCTTTTCCACTCATCCCCCTTCTTCTGTGATAGAAGGATACATACACCATTTCCCCTCATCCTGTCCTTAGGTTCCACTGTAGGTGAATCTGGCTGCTATAGCGATTCTTGATCCTCAACTTGTGGCAAAAAGAGAAAGCTCGTGTCAGTCACAGCTCCACACTTCAGAAAATTCTGGCTTTGCCTTCCTCTGGTGGTATTCCCTTCGTTACCCCTGGGTGGTCACCGCAGCCGGCCACATTTTAATGTCCTGATGCCCAGGAGATGCAGGGGCTATTGTGTGCACTGGCCTCTGTTTGACTGGAGAACTGAAATCTAAAGAATTACTGTGGTTTATGTCCTCCAAACAAGTTCTACATCACTGGTGCCTATATGCAAAAACACTTAAAGCACCAGGCTGAACGTTACCCTTTTTCTAGTTTTGAAAATTGTTTGCGTAAACTTGGGCACCTTTCTAGGCCTTAGTTTTTGTGTCTGTAATACAAAAAAATTCAGTTGGTATATTGATTTTATGTCCATTGACCTCGATAAATTCATGCACTAATTCTAAAAATTTGACTGTTTCCTTTTGGATTTTCTACGTACACAGTCATGTGCCTACAAATTATGCAAGTTGTATTTCTTCTTTCCTAGTCCTTATGCTTTGTTTTTTCCTTACGTTATTGTGCTGGCTAGGATCTCCAGCACAATATTGTTGTAGTATATATTTTTGTTATTTCCAGACCGCAGGGGGAAAATTTCAATACTTTATCATTATCTGCTCTAGATTTCTTGAAGATACTTTTATTAGATAAAGTTATTTCTATTACTTATTTGCTAAAAGAGTTTTTTTAAAAAATAATTATGAATAAATATAGAATTGTATCAAATGCTATTTCTGTAGATGTTGAGACAATTATATTTCTTGCCTCCTTTATTTTCCTTCAGAGATGCTGGCATCAAAGTTACACATTCACTCAAAAAAATAAGTTGGAAATTACTCTTTCTATTTTTTTTTTTTTTTGGAATTGAAAGTATAAGAGTAGCATTATTTATTTTTTAAATATTTGGATGAGTTCACTGATAAAGCAGTGTGAACCTGCGGATGAATTTGAGGAAAGATTTATAGCCATAAGAATATTTAAATATTCTATTTCTTTCTGGGTCAACTTTGTTTAGTTGTCTTCTAGGAATTTGTCATTTCATTTACTTTTCTAATTTATTGACATAAAATCTTGTATAATACACTTATGATTTTTGTTTAATATGTGGGACTCGACATTGCTGTCTCTTTTGTCTGCACTCATCTTAGTACTGTTAATAATTGGCACCTTTTTCTCTGTTTTCTTGATTAGTTTTGCCAGTGGTTTATCAATTTAATAGTATTTTCTAAAAAATAAAAGTTTTCAGCTTTGTAGACTTTGTTTGTATTCTATTTTATTTATTTCTGCTCTTATCTTTATAGTTCTTTTTGCTTTCTTCCAGTATAACTTAATGTTCCTTTTCTAACTTATTGAAATGGATAATCATGTCATTAATTTCTAGCCTGTCTTATTTTAATACTATCCGCATTTAAGGATATAAATTTCTCTCTAAGCTATGCTTAAGTCTGGTTATTTTCTACTGTCCTAATTTTTAGCTCACTCATCCATCTGTGTCCAGTATACTTGAAATTTACCTACTGAGTTCTATTTTTTTTTTCCCCCAAAATTCTAGTTGATTCTTCTTTTTAAAATTGATTTCAGTTCTCTAGTAAAATTCATTATCAGGTCATCTCCTTTAAAACATATTAATTGCAGGTTACTTAAGAAGTCTAAGCCAAAGAACTTCAGTATTTGGGTCAACTTCGTTTCTGTTTTATGATAGCCCCACAGATGGTAACTACCCCCACACACCCAAAATGGGCTTGAATGTTAATACTGATGAGGCAACACATCCACCAAGAGGATATAAACAGGTTTATTACTCACATATTGGGACTTCCAAGGGCAGGAGAATGGGCACTCAAGCTTGTCCACAATGATTTGTGCAAAGAGAAGAATGAGTGGCTTTAGTTATCATATTAGGATGTGTGTCTGGGGTCAGAATTTCCACATTGGGGCCAGGATTTGAATGATTTGAACTTTCCAAGTAGCACCCACAAAAGGTCGGTTTTCTTATCAGCTTGCACATTTGTGGGGCAAGAGGGAAATGGGCGAAGAGTAGGGTTTAAAAAACTGTCAGCAAACATTCAAGATAAAGTAAGACTATTGATTACAATCCATCCCCAATGTTTCCCTGATGGCTGGAATGTGGCATGTTTTATTTGCTTGAATTTGGGCTTGTTTAAATAAACTCTCACTGGACTCTATGAGGCTTTCAAAATGGAGACAGACTTTATTATAGATCTGTTTTTATTATTTGATTTTTCCTCACGGTTATGTTTTTTGATGTGCCAGGTAATCTGGGATTGAATGAGAAACATTTGTGTGGAGAAATGTAGAGTCTGGGTAATGTTTTCTTCTTTCAGAGAGGATTCACCTTACTTTCTGTTGGGCAGTGGAGAGGCAGACCACCTCAGTACAATCAAAGCTTCAAGCGACTTGAGCTAGTTTGTAGTCTTTCTAAGTCTAGTCTCCCCTTCTTTTACCACAGTCCTGCAGACTAATCTTCCTCAGACTCAGCTGTGTTACTTAGGATCTACTTCATTCATGGTTTCCCTACACCAGGTGACTGCTAGAAACTTTGCTTTCCTTTTGGATGGTCTCAATATTTGCTTGTATTTTTAAATTTTTTATATTTTTTTATTTCAGCGTAGATAGTTTCTTCCTATTAGAAAAGTGTTTAGGCTACATATATTGCCTTTGCCCCATCCGAATCAGAGCTTCAAGCATGTCCATCCCCCAGATGGTGCCCAAGGCACCCATTAGGTATGTATATACTCATCCCCTTCTCCCCCCTCCCATCTGCCCAACACCCGATGAAAGTTATTACTATATGTACACTTAAGTGTTGATCAGTTAATACCAATTTGATGGTGAGTACATGTGGTGCTTGTTTTTCTATTCTTAGGATACTTCACTCAGTAGAATGGGTTCCAGCTCTATCCAGGATAATACAATATTTTTTGTGGCTGAGTAGAACTCCATGGTATACATATACCACATTTTATTAATCCACTCACATATTGATGGGTTGTTCCACATCTTTGCAACTATGAATTGTGCTGTTATAAACACTCTAGTGTAGATGCCTTTTGTTCTTTTGGGTAGATGTCTAGTAATGGGATTGCTGGATCAAATGGTAGTTCTACTGGTAGCTCTTTGAGGTATCTCCATATGACTTTCCACAGAGGTTGTACTAGTTTGCAGTCCCACCAGCAATGTATGAGTGTTCCTATCCCTCCACATCCATGCCAACATTTATTGTTTTAGGACTTTTTGATAAAGGCCATTCTCACTGGAGATAGGTGATATCTCACTGTGGTTTTGATTTGCATTTCCCTGATGATTAGAAATGTTCAGCATTTTTTCTATGTTTCTTGGCCATTATTCTATCTTCTTTTGAAAAGTTTCTGCTCATGTCCTTTGCCCACTTTTTGATAGGGTTGTTTGATTTTTTCTTCCTGATTTTCCTGAGTTCTATATAGATTCTAGTTATCAGCCCTTTATCAGCTGGGTAACATGTGAATATTTCTCCCATTCTATAGGTTGTCTGTTTGCTCTAGTGATAGTTTCCTTGGCTGTGCAGAAATTTGATTGGGTCCTATTTATTTATTTTGGTTGTTGCTGTGAGGGCCTTTGGGGTCTTCTTCATAAATTCTTTGCCTAGGCCAATGTCTAGAAGAATTTTTTCAACATTTTCTTCTAGAATTCTTATAGTTTCATGCCTTAGATTTAAGTCTGTTATCCACTGTGAGTTGATTTTTATGAGAGGTGAGAGGTGTAGATCCTGCTTCAGTCTTCTACATGTGGCTATCCAATTTTCTCAGTACCATTCATGGAATAAGGATTCTTTTCCCTGGTGTGTGTTTTTGTCTGCTTTGTCAAAGATTAGATGGCTATATGAGGATGGTTTTATATCTGGGTTCTCAGTTCTGTTCCATTGGTCTGTGTCTCTGTTCTTATGCCAGTGCCATGATGTTTTAGTTACTATAGCTTTGTAGTGTAGCTTGAAGTCTGGTAAATTGATGCCTCCCAATTTGTTCTTTTTGCTTAAGATTGCTTTTGCTATACGGGGTCTTCTCTAGTTCCATAAGAAGCATAGAATTATTTTTCATAGATCTGTGAAAAATGATGTTGGCATTTCAATAGGGATTGTGTTGAATCTGTAGATCATTTTGGGTAGTATAGACATTTTAACAATGTTGATTCTGCTGACTCATGAGCATGGTATGGTTTTCCACCTGTTTATGTCCTCTGCTATTTCCTTTCTAAATGTTTCATAGTTCTCCCTGTAGAGGTCTTTTACCTCCTTAGTTAAATATATTCCTAGGTATTTTATTTTCTTTGTTGCTATTGTGAAGGGTATTGATTCTTTGATTTGGTTCTCAGTTTGACTGTTGTTGGCATTAGAAAATCAGTGTACAGAAAGCAGCAGCATTCCAATAATTTGCTTCTTGACTGTTGCTATGTATAATTTAATTGTCTGTCAAAGGCCTTGGGAAAAAACTTGTGATAAAGTACCAGGCTCACTTCTTGGAACATCCCTTCTCTATAAGATCTTAATTCCAAGTCTTTACTGCCTTGGCTGTCCTAAATTCCATTTTTTTTTTTTTTTTTTTTTTTTTGCCTTCCCAGTCCCAAGAGATTGCTGAAAATTCTAAGGAATTCTCTTCCTCTCAGCAGCTACATTCTTTCTTACTTCTCAGTTTCTCTTTCAACACTAAAAATCAGCAAATCCGGGGAGAGTGGCTGGAATGACTTGCAGAAAGTTAGGTTTCCCTCAAGGAGCATCTCTTTTTGATCTAGTTTAAGTTTTTACTTTTTTAGCAGCTCTCCTGGGCTTTCAAGGAAATTATTTTTATTGTGTATTTCTAGTGGTTCTCAGCAGGAGAGTGGGTGTCTTATAGGTCACTCCATCACATCTAGAAGTGGAAATCCCTGAGAGAGCTCTTTTAGATAAGTTTATGGTGTTTTTTTTTATTGTTTTTATTGTTAGTATTTTTAGTCAGAGATCTCTTCATTCAATAGAAATTTTAGGCTTCCATATCTCAAATAAATATGTAAGTCAATAAAAATGGTTTTGACTCAATTGAAATGATGAGCTCGGAGCCCTTGCCTGCTTCCTGCAATTCTCTGACTTAGGGCATTGTCTCCCCACTGAACACATCCTTACAATCCTTCCCAGCACTCATTTTATCTCTGTTTGGGAACCCCTGATGGGTGTCTTACATCATATAAGAATAATTTGGAAAATTTTGAATTAAGAATGCATTAATACATGAAATAACCAATTTATGAATCGATGACAGTTTTAGTCTGTCAACATTTCTTGACTATTGAGTTTCATTATATAGTGTATTCAGTTTTCCATCTATTTTTATGTTTTTTTCCTTATATTTGTGTGCTGTTTTTTTTTCAGTTTGGTATTTGATGTTTACAGAAATTCACGCTATGAAGTGAATGGGCCCTGTTACAGCCTATTACACAATTTTGTGGTCCTTAGAAAATCCTCAGCAAGGATAGTTTTAGTGAAAATAAAATATTAATAAAATGTTAATAGGAAAAAATTATTTGGCTTTTCATAATTGTCTTAAGTGAAATTTTGAGAGTTTTTTTTTGGGGGGCGGGGGATGGTTGTTTTCTCCATGATATTTGTAACATTTAATAAAAATGAGGTAAACTTGCACCAGGGTATGTTGATTAAGAGAATTTAACAGGTCAGTATGATGCTTTGTGATCTATAATGTCAGCCACTATAAGGAGTACCACCTGTAGAACTTAATAAAATAAATATTAGTACTAATAATTTTCCCTCATCTTCAGAATCCAGCTAACTCAGCCCTTCTGGGGGTTAGCTAAGGACTTTAGGGTGTTGTAGCTCATTTCAAAGCCTTTTGGAGAAATGGAATGCAAATTATGGCAACTCAGTAGCAAAGTACTATGGTCAAGGTAGGGGTGTAGTGGATGTAAATTGGGAGGCAAAATATGCATTACAGCAATGAAAATAAAAGCTCATCTTGAAAATAAGATGCAAGATCAATACAGCTGTTTTGAGCCTCCAAACTTGTTTTATTTCTTCTATTGCTTAGCTACTCAATCAACGTGCCTTTTCTTCCTACTCCCTCATCTCTACCACATACACCCTAGTGCAAGCCACACACTATTGTGTGGGGATCTGCAGTGGCCCCTGAAAGGCCTCTTTCATCTGCCTGACCCTCTTCAGTCCCTTCTACATACGGCAGTCAGAGAAGACTTCTAAAAATGCAAAATGGATCATGGCATTTCTCTGCCTGAGACCATTCAGAGACTTCCTCTTTTTCTTCAGGTAAGGAAGCCTTCAGGGCTTGTAGGATTTGACCTTCTCTTCTGTCTCAAGGCTCTCCTTCCTTGCCCCTCCCTCTTCTTCCAAGGCATTGGTCACGGTCACAGAAGGGATCATTCAATCTTTCCCTTGTTGAATGTGCCATGCTCCCTCCCACTTTAGACCTAGACTTGTGTTGTCTCTTTTTTAATACATCCCCTTCTTTATCCCTCTCTGTCAGTTGTAGTCATTGTTCAGTTTTCAACGTGAACATCCTGTCCACAAATGGGATTACTTCCCTGTATTTTTCACTCTCAAGGCATCCCATTTACTTTAGGATTGCACTGGTAGAGGTCTACCACTATATGCCATTTCTCCTGCTAGCTTACCAATTTCTTTAGGGAAAAGACCATGTCTAATTGAATCCCAACTACAGCCCAGCATCTAGCTGAGTGCTTAGCATGTAGCAGGTATTCAATAAATAGATGGTGCTTAAAGAATGAATAAAATAACAAATGCAGCCAACAATGTTGCCAACTTTTTGGCACCTGAAGTAATATATTCTAATAATAACACAACTACAGGACCCCATGTGTCGCCTTAGAGATCAGCAGTAAAGAGGCATTGTACCTATTTAATTCTCTAATTTACTACCAAGGAGGAATTTCAAATCTGGGATGAATTAAGGTGAAGAAATCCCATCCCCATTGAGTAGAAAGGCCGTGCTGTTTGCCAGTCAGACTCCAGAGGAGTTGAACTAACTCTCTCAGGATTTCCTGAGGTAATGTCCCTGACTCCACTATCATGTCTTCCCTGCCTGCTGCCTGGCAAGCATGCTTCTGTTCTCATCCTTGGTTACAGTGGGTGTGAGAGAGAGCTGCTTGTATCTGACAAAGTAAAGTACAGAATCGGTGTCATAGCAGTGATGAGTTAGACAAGGGCATCTCAATTCTCTGCTTCTTCCTTCTGACTTAGTTTCTTCTGATAGCAGTGCCCCACAAAGGATGAGAAGCTGTATCTACTAAAAATGCAAGTCTTGAAAGTAAAAGTCAAACCTAATATTCAGAATCACTGGTGTGATCACCCATCGGTAGAGCACCAGAGTACTGCTTTTCAGCTTGAGTAAATTGCTCTTCTCAGTTGATCCCTCCCCTGGCACAATGTTGCATTCAGAAACATTTGCTGAGAGGTTACCATGTGCTGATGCTATTCCAGTTGCTGGCAATATAACCATGTACAAAACAAAGGAACTTCCTGCTCTTACAGGCATGCATTCTGTTGGTAAAGACAGAAAGAGAGAGGCAAGTGTCTAATATGAAGCCAGAACTATGTGTTGTAGAGCAAAATTAAACAGAGTAGGGGGATAAGGAATGGTGGAGGAGGGCATGTGAGGTCAGAAAAGACTTCTCTCCTAAAATGACTATTAAGCAAAGATCTGAAGGAAGTAGAAGAACATTCCAGATTATAAGAAAAGCAAGGACAAAGACCCCCAGGCAGCAGTGTGCTTGGCGTGTTCGCAAGAGAACAAAGAACAGTGTGACTGGAGCTGAGAGTGAGAGGAACAATTACACTGATGAAATTGAGGGCTCGGTCAAAAGATTTTGTATTTTACTCAGATATTTGAATTCATTGGACGATTTTGAACAAAGACTTGACATAATCTGACTTCCATTTTTAAAGGATCACAGTGCTGCTGTGTGGAAAATACATTGTGGAGTGACAAAAGGAGAGGCAAGAAGAATATATGAAATGATATTCCAATAGATCAGCGAGGGATTAATACTATGCCTAGAATAGATGTGGGGGTGGTGGGAAGAAGTGGCTGGACTTTGGTTGTATTTCCAAGGTTGAGTGGACGTATTTGATGTTGGAATGTGAGACAGAAAAGAGTTTGGGATGACTCCAAGTTTTGACATGCTGCAGTAATGAAATCAGCTGAAACTTTTAAAAAATCATAGCCTACACACTCAGACCAATTCTCAATTGGCTCTGATTGCAGCTGTTTGACAGGTGTGTTCCTGAAAACCCTACACATATGTCTCGGGTTTAAATAAATGTCATAGAACTTTATAAATTCCAAGTCCTTGATTTAAACCATGAACCAAAAAGAAAAATCAAGAAAAGCTGCGTCAAAAATTACATTAATGGAAATGGATCTCCATGCATTTTTAAAAATACAAACTCAACATTCTCCTCAACGCTACTTTTCCAAGCCCAGTTAATATATTTGAGCTAGAACTGAGTTATTGGAGTTTCTCAAATAATCGAGCCATACATAACAAGCCTATAAATAATATTCCACGAAGAACTATTTTGTTCAGCTTAAGCATGTGTTAAAAGTACAGTAGATTTTGTCATTGAAGAAGTATATATTTTAATACTACTCATCTTCCCAAAGTCCCTAATTCCTAAACCCTACCATACTTTATAATTTTTCCTGTAACATACAAAAAAACATTACAGAAAAGTTCAAATGTCCACCTTAGGCTCTTAATAATTATGTAAATGTAAAACTAGGGTTCTTTATAAACTCTTTATTACCTATTTAATGCTTTTGACAACCCTATAAAGTAGCTACTTTTTTCGATTCATTTTACATAATATAAAACTGAGGTTCCGAGAAGTTAAATAACTGGCCCAATGTCGTATAGCTAGAAAGAAGCAGAATTCATGCATGAGCCTAAGTATCCGAGGCTCCATGACCACACTGTTAACCACTGTGCCACACTGACCCTAGATATTTGTTCAAGATATCTGTATAGTCTAAAGTCCAATCCTTCATGTAATTATTTAGTACAGTTCCTGGCCCCAGAGTAATTGCTCAAAAATATTTACTGCTGCTGTTGCTGCTACTTTACAGGTATTAAGTTTCATATCTTTGAAATCACATTTCAGAGAACACCTGTACTTTACTGCACACATCCCTGGAAGTAATGCACATTACTGCAAAAAGAATTCGTGTACATCCTAATGGAGTAGAGAGTAGATCATCCAAGCTTTTAGGTGCTGGTATTGGGCAGTAGGCTGAGCTCACTGATCGGCTTCATGAGTCTTCACCTGCACAGCTTGCATGGTTCATATCTGTGCAAATTACTAAATGCCATGGACATTCTGAAGGTTGCTTGCAAATAAGGGAATCCAAGGACATTAAATATTTTTTATGCCAAAGGTCTATTGCAGTGCTTAAATTAACTATGTATATAGAGTAGATACTTCCAGATTACATTTCAATCTTTACAATTTAGTCAAAATGCAAAGTGTAGGGCCACAATTATGAAATGAATTATTTTTAGATGTAAGAAGAAACAACTGTTAGTTTCCACGAAAACTTGGTTCACTGGCGTTTAGATAAAAGCTAACCCCACCATGGTCTACCCTCCACCCAAATTATATCTCAGTAGGTGAATTAAGTACACTTATGAGCAGGATCCAGAAAAGAAAGGACAATTAACTATGTTGTCCATACCTAAAGAGAAGGGGAAAGAGAATCAACACTTAGCTCATTCTCTATGCTAGATATTAAAGTAATATTCACACATTATCTCTTGTAATCCTCTTACGGAAGTGCTTTAATCATCAATATCATAGTTTTGCAGATGAGAAACCTGAGGCTCAAGGAAACTAGAAGTAGCCTGACCAAAGTCACAGCTGATGGATGAGTGACAGACCCAGAATTCAGATGCCTCAGGGTCCATCAGTGTTCTTTCTGCTCACCCAGATGCTCACTGTCTGTCACTTTCTCTTGTTCTCTCTGTATATATTCATATTTGTGAAAGCTTACTGTCACCACTGTAAAATCATAAGGCAACAAAGTATTAATATTCTCTTAGTCCACTCCCCAAAGTTGAGGAAATGTAGTGTGATGTATTAGAAAGTTTTCCCAGAAAACTGAGATTTGGACTTTAATAGACCAGATCAGACATTAGAAGGTTACATTCAGTGTTGCTGCTGCAGATAGGTAAAAAAATATTTGGTCTTTTCTTGTACTAACTAGTTGGCTTTGTTGTTTTATCCTCTATGTAGGGAGTGACTCTTCTCTCTATGTATTAATACGTGTGTGTTTTCTCTCACATTTTGTTTTCTGCAGCTGCTAAAAAGTGTGTATAAATTATCCAGCTACCTCAGAAAATTGCTGTATAGTACAACCTTATACTGTTAAGGTCAGACCTCTTCCATGCAAAAATAAAAAATCAGATCCTAGTAAAAATAATGTGTAAGAGCAAGAAGTTTTTTTAATTGCCCAGGAGGAAAAAGAAAAAAAAAAAAAAAAAAAAAACAACTCTTCAATGCTCATGTATCAATTTTTTATAGCTGTAAGAGCTTTTTATATCACAAAGCCCCCTAGCCAGCCTGAAGCCATAGTTTGAGAGGGATGGTGTTTTGGGACAGTGCTTTTTTGAACCAAAAATGAGTTTTCAGATTTCCTTGACTCCATTGGTTTTAGAAGGAGGTGGAGAGATCAGTTTCATAAAGCCCTGTGGACAGCCTGAGGCTCAGGGCATACACTTTCAACTCTTACTTTAAAACACAACTTGAGCCCTGATGACTGGGATTTCTTTGATGGTGTAATGATCTATTCCTGTGGCTGCGAACAAACAGATCACTTTAATCCTCTGACCCTCGGATTTTGCATCTGTCTTATCATCGCTAATGGGCTGCCCATCTCTGATATTCTATAATTCTAAAGATCTTTCCCAGGAAAAGGGAAGACCCAAATAATTGTTTGGTTCTAAGGTGCATTTGTGGTTGCACCTGGAATTTGGGGGTTACAAGGATGACATGTCTCTACAATGGTTTCCCAGGTTCTCTCATGCCTCAAGTGAACAAGGAACTGAAGCTTGGGGTACAGCTGGTAGCGGAGCTGTTTCAGACAATAAAGTGACCAACAATATGGAGCCATCACTCCTTATTGAACTCGCATGACTTAGGCCTGTGACTGAGCCAATGTCTGAAAGACAGCTTTGAATAACTCTTCATCAACTTGGCTATTATATATGTGGGAGCCAAAGAGACTAGAGGTCAATGCCTTCAGTGTAGAAAAATCTACATCTTAACTAAATAATGTTCTGTTCTTAACTGAGATAATTTGTTTATATGAATTAAGAGCTTCCAACTCTTTTTCTTTTCCTGCAGGCTCATTAGTGCCTGCTGGTGGAAGCTGATAGTTGTGAGAGGCCACAGTGCCCAGGGCTGGCCAGTGGTGTGGTATTTGTTAGCACACCCTATTCCAATCTCCAGAAACATCCTCTGTCCCTGAAAGCCACTCCAGCATGTGTGAGTGTGTGGGTACGTGTATAAGACACATACATACGTTCTTTGATCTAAAGAACAGATATTTTATTAATCATATGTAAAATACAGCATGAGCATCCTCAGGAAAAAAAATTGATGTTTTAATTGACCTTAATATAAAATCAGAGTAAATACTGTTTCTAATATAAATGCACCTTCCAGAAATTCCCCTACTACCACTTCCAGCCAGATTGCTGCCCTTGACGACTCCAATGTAGACATTCTGGAGTGGCAATGGAGTGTGAATTTCACACGTCCAAGGTGCCTGGGAATTGAGTCAATATTTTCACATAATGCCAGTCACCACCAAAACATAGTTACTTACTTACATTGACAAGTTGTTATTTTTCATCTTCAAATAGTAAGACCCTCATGATTTACCTTTTCTAAATATTTTCTTGGACAATAGAAAGAATGAATATACCTTTCCAAATCTATAAATTATCCCAACCTAATGATTTCCTTACCAAGTTTATGTTGGGGGGGGGGGTTCCAAGACACCTCAGCTCTACCATCTTCCCTCACCCACGTTTTCTTATTATTTTATTACGTAATTTTTTTTTAAAAGTTGGTTTATAACTTATTTTTAAAATCCAAGATGCTTTGATGGTGAAACCTGTAATGTGTGTACAAAAATGGATTTCAGGCTGCCTGTACAAGGAAAGGTGCTGCCGATTTTCTGTAAAATGTCATGACAGTTTCTACAGGGAGACTGAAGACTTGGAGGATGTTAACAGCAGCGGGGCAGTAGAGTTTTTATGGATCAATAGTTTTGCAAACTAAAAATAGGCAGTGATTTGACCTATCCCAAAACAACACTCAGCTAAAGAGGCTGTTTTGATCTCCACAATCAAGTATCTCAAAAAGTCAAGTCTTTTCAAGTAGGTGCCTTCAAGTATCTCTGTGACATAGAGCATAAAAAAAAAAAAAAAAAAAAAAAATTGCAATTTATATCCAAATTGGTATACTTTTCATGCGCCTATTCTGTAAACATGATACCAGGCAGGTGTTTGTCCCCATCAGAGGGCCACTAGCCTCTTAACTTCATGCCCATCTGGGAAAGAATCTCAGATGAGCCCCCAACCCAGTGCCTACAGTTGGAGGTAAATCATCCCCATCCAGGTAAAGTTTATAGTTGAGAAAGCCAAAGCCAAATGCTCAAATAATAGGGCAGCCAGAAATTAAGGGCAGACTCTACTCTTGCAGAGGGCACTGGAAATATAGCTAGAAATGGTGCAGGAGATGAGATTCAGGATTTCACTGCAGGGTCAGAAGCTCAGACAAGCAGGAAAAGGAAACTGCAGAGTTCATACATTGACGGAAAGGGGGAAGAGGAAAGTCTGACTTGGTCAGGGAAAGTAGGGGGTCTGGTTGCTTCTGCTAACAGCTCTACCTAAGGTAGCTCTAATTCACAAATCAAACTCAGGCTAGCTATTTCTCTGCCCTTGAATTTCGCCTTGAGGAGCATATTCCCCTCTCGCTGACTTTGCAAACTCTGTCTGACCTCTCTTATTTCTCCCAATGGTCCTCCTGTCACCAGAAACCTTTCAAATGAGCATTCAGTATGTTTGTAGGTTTCAGAGCCTTGTATTTCTACAAATACTGGTTATATTATTGCCCATTATTTCTCCTAATTGTTTTGAGGGGGAAAAATATAATAGCCAATGAATTCTCTTTGTTTGATTTTTGCCTGGAATTTTGAGGGTAATAATTGCTTTTCTCAAAATGAAAACAATTCAACCTTTGTCCTAGTTGCTTAACTAGAATTTTGGAGGAAGGAACTTCTGCTGAAATACCATTAATAAATGGCTGCCACAGAATTCTGAAGAATTTCTCACGGTCAAAAAGGACTAATGACATTTGTACAAGGGATTTTCTTACTCTGAAGAATCCAAGTATAAATCCACAGGAAAGCATTGAAGCTAATATTTCTTCAGCCTATCTTGGAGAACTTCAGTGTGAAATAACAATTTCCATTACAAGTTTCCCTAAGAGTTTAGTAAGGTTTTCATTTTCACATAGTTGCTTGTAATTTCCTACCCATTTCTTACGCAATAACTTTCAAAGGGGTGAATGCTTTGTTTTGTTCAAAAAATTTACAATTTTTCAGAAACTTGATGTGCTAGTAGCTGTTAGAGTGGTGTGGTTTTAGT